>NW_021132340.1:0-384988 GCF_004193835.3 Ostrinia furnacalis | reverse complement strand
ATGCAAAACTTCAAAACCTGAGCAGTATTATGATCCGATAACCATAATGGTAAGACATAGCCATGTGGATTCATAATGTTACTTATTATTAAATCGAGACATGACTTGCCTCTAGTGGGATCGTTTATANATGTCACTGCCTTCCTTTTCTTACTAGAAGATTTAGGAGTTTTACAGATGTGTGTTAATTGATTAATTTTTAGTTCGTACTCAGCAATTTTTTTCGTCAAGGTGTAGTTTTCTGTTGCCAAGATTGATAATTCATTTTCAGCTATTTCTAGTTTTTCTTCTAGTTTTCGGGTTTTCAGTTTTAACTCACTGATTTCTTCTGTATAATTTTCGCGTAACGATAAGCAGCTTCGGTTTAGGTCGATTTTTGGTGAAGACATCAGAGAAGAATATTCTGCTTCTTCCTCAGTCAATGAGTCAAATGAGTTATGCGTGGTTATATTTATTTCCTCCTTGTTTTGCAGTGCAATATTCGCCCGCCCTTCGCTAAAGTTGCTCGTAGAAGCGACAGGGGGACTCATAGATTGGTATAACAGAGCCTTTCTTCTTGTAGTTGGTGCAGAGTAGCATGAATTGCATATATAGCTTTTTTTGTTTGCCGCTGTCATTATTTTAAATCTTTGGAATGATACCTCCGTACAGTCCAAATGGAAACATTTATTACATACAGAACAGGTCAGAAGCTGTTTATTCACAATTGCTTTGTTGCATTTTAAGCATTTTGCGTAAGTAGATGCCATCTTCCGACCGAGTTTTGCACTTTTTGCTGCAACTGACGATATACTGTGCTTGTACACTTTCTTAGTACTATCGGTGTTTTGTCGAATGTCAATAGATGGCGTTGTTTAGAGTATGTGCGAAATTGGCGTTATGTATACGACCATAAAGTTCAGTTTCCAATAACACAACACCAGATTCAAATAAAATTAACTGCCGGTTTCACTGAATTTTAGATTTTGGTCTTAAATTAGTTGTATTTGTTGTCCTATTGTTTCACACAGTTTATATTAAGTTCACAAAGGTTCTATTTATAGTTTTTTCCTAGAATAATTCACTAAAAGTTTATTTATTTAAAGGTACCACTTTTCGGTTTTTCGCTTAATCCTCGGAAACTATGCGTCCTAGTGACATGACTACTATGAACCAAAAAAAGCTTATTCAATTTGCTACAGGCGAGACCGTCAAGTTTTTCTATATCTTGTATAGTTTTTGCGGCATCTGCTCTAGAAGGTCTGTAAAATTGGAAATTTTATTTTTGTCTTACATGTTCCTATCAGGAGAAAATCGACTAAATCAACATTGAGCAAACACTATAGACATGCGGGAGCATGTTAAGCCTAGTTCCAGGGAGGGGACTGCACCGTGCGTATATTTATACGAACCAATTGGAGCCACTTTTGACTCCTCATCATTCAAAAACTACTGTGCATTAACTCTTCAAATTTGGCTCATGTATTGAGACTTGCAAGATATACATCAGCTTTAAATTTCATAAATATACCTCAAACGGTTATTTAGGTATTGACGTTCAAAAATCGACATTTAGAACACTAATATCTATCTATCACCTGTGAAATGTTAAAATTTACTGGTTTTTTATTTGTTCCTTTGTATTTACATAACTACCTTTCTGGATGCCAAATTTGAACCTTCGAGGTCATCTGGAAGTGGTTAGAATTTGGTATATAGGTCAGACATGTAGATTTTTGGACGTCAATACCTAAAGAACCGTTTGAGGCATATTTATGAAATTTGAAGCTGATGTATATCTTGCAAGTCTCAACACATGAGCCAAATTTGAAGTGTTAATGCACAGTAGTTTTTGAGTGATGAGGAGTCAATAGTGGCTCAAAGTGGTTCGTCTAAATATACGCACGGTGCACTCCCCTCCCTGGAACTAGGCTTAACATGCTCCCGCATGTCTAGAATGATTGCTCAATGTTGATTTAGTCGATTTTCTCCTGATGGGAACATGTAAGACAAAAATAAAATTTCTAATATTACAGACCTTCTAGAGCAGATGCCGCGAAAACTATACAATTTATCAAAAAAGTTGACTATCTCACCTGTAGTAAATTGAATATGCTTTTTTTGATTCATAGTAGTCATGTCACTAGGACGCATAGTTTCCGAGGATTAAGCGAAAAACCGAAAAGTGGCACCTTTAAACCCCCCTCTCCCCGCCGGCTCAAGGGCTAAGGACGGGGACTTTTGCTATGTTCACCTCCTAACTAGTCTAAATAAAGTCCTGAAGTCAGAAATTGTGTTCTACAGTTTTCCATCTATAATGCTTTATTGACTGGACTAATAATAAATAAGACTTTCTATCTGTACTATATCGTATTCGTTAAACAATTTCTAAAGGATTTCAATGTACACAAAGAGATAACTTAGTTTTATTATTCAAGAATAATATTTACAAGTTCGCTTTTCAGATAAGTTACCGCAACTGATAAATACATAGGTATACAGGGTGTTAGGTAAATGGGTATATGAGCCGACACTAGCCCATGTTAACATGGGCATATAAATGGTATGGTGAAGTCAGAAATTTGATATCATCAATTTAATTTTTTTAATTTTCATACTAAATAAATTTTATAAAATACGATTTGTATGAAAAATATAATAATAAAAATGAAGATATAAATTTTCTGACTTCACCATACCATTTATATGACCATGTTAACATGGGCTAGTGTCGGCTCATATACCCATTTACCTAACACCCTGTATACATGAAGGTATAACACCTTCTAATTTCTTGGAGAAACTACAAAAGTATCATTAAAAGCCCTTAAGCGTAACCTTAAATATACTTACTTGATGTGCGTATCAAGATTATGTTCATACCTTCCTAAATTACATTTAATATCATGTAGCTACGCTTTTATAAAGATAATCTTCTTAATCCCTCATTACGATCCACATTTACCTTCATAAGACGCTCCGATATTAAGAAATAATTTGATAAAGTATAATTTATATTTCACTTCAGTCGTTACAAAGTTTTAACATGCGGGCAGGTTTCAAGTGGGGATTTGATGGTACTTTAATCCCATTAAACGAGGGTGAAACATCGATTACGTGATGGAACTATTAATTGATACCTCTGTAATCTATTTTGAAATGTTCGCGGTTAGCTTTCCGATAACCCTACATAATATCTACATGTTTAATCTTGATTAAACAATACGAGTATGTATTATACTCGTACAACACAGATTTCATTTTTTAAACCAGTTACTAATAACATTTCCTCTCAAAAATATTATTTAAGTATTTGCTAATTGTTAACTAAACCATAGTTCGGCACACTCAAACAATTCCGAGAAGGTAAACAGAATACAGAACAAGTGTTATTTCAATCTAAAATACGTTTCATTAGGTATTCCCAAAGCCCCGAAATGTTATTGTTTTAATTGGCTTTAAGATCAAAGGTTACTACGGAGGTAAAGCCTGTGAAATGGGCATTAGAGTTTACGATGTAATTTCAGATGGAATAATATTTCATGGCGGGCTCAATGTCACTGCTAACGCCGTATTGCAGACTTTGCTTTCTTTGCCTAAAATGGACCCACACAATTTCGTGCCAATTTTTTTTTACTTGTGCTTAAATATTGCGCATTTTTGGTGCTCTTTAAAAGTTTATATTTTCTTGTCTTTATAGACCTCACTTTTTAATCATTTTACCATTAAATGGATCGTAACTACTGATTGATTTTTAAAGTCAATAATTTTGCACAGATGATCTTGATTGCTGCAACAAACACTATCGAAGTACTATTAATTAATATGACCTGGATTGAAAACCTATGCCACTTCTGAAGTGTAAATACTGCTCTTGATAAAAGGGCTGACAAACACGCAATTAATTCTTGCATAATATTAGCCCGTATATTATTGCGTAGCTTACAAGTTTCATCTTTCCAAAAGCTTTTTGTTTCCACCGCAATTTGGGTAATGACCCACCCACGTGTGCTCGCCGGCGGGACGTATCAACTAACATCGTTACTGGGGGTATGTCCGACAATCAGGTTAGTCTATGATATACTTTTAGCCTAAATGAGGGTAAGCAATGTTTAGGGTAATAGTTGGCTAAACTAATTGTACAGATTTTTATAGAAACAACAAAATGACGCACATTGACGTATTTTTTGGTTAATAGCATCAGCTATAATTTTTTTACTACTATGTACGAGTATGTAGTTTAACACAGGGGCAGGTTTCAAGTGGGGATTTAATGGCATTTTAATCCCATTAAACGAGGGTCAAACATCGATTACATGATGAAACCATTAATTGATACCTCTGTAATCTATTTTGATTTTTATAGAAGCAACAAAATGACGCACATTATCGTGTTATGTGGTCAATAGCGCCAGCTTACAGAATTTTTACCACTCCATGGTACTTACTGTATAATATCTTACATTTCCCATGTACGAGTATAAACTATTCACTTAACGTACAGTAACTCATGTTGCATTTTTTAAATTAAATTTTGGAAATGTAAATTCATAAAAAAAACCTGCTAAAAGTACCTACTTTGTAGCCGATAACTGTATGTAGCTCCAAGAAGATTTACGAGAACATTTTGCTCTTATCTTAGACAAGTTATAACCTGTCCTGGGAGCGGGAACTTTTAGCTGTCCCCAGGGGCCCGGGACAAAATATTATATCACCCGGCCCCGAACTACGCGCGAAGTGTTTTAAACAGCCACGCTCAGGGTTAAATAGCAAGTACTTGTTCTTACGAGTTTGCAGAGCGTTGTTGAGTAAGAGCATTTGAACAAACGTGCGTTACAAACATTCCTGCCAGTTGTAATAAAATGTATCTCGGTTTTAAGGCTATTCCTTTGATTTAAGGCTTTTTTATATATATTTTTGCAATTTAAAAAGACGTTTAATTTAAAGTAATAAACCATCATTTTAAGACTGACAATTGAAAAAAAAACAAGCTTTGGCAAAACACAAAAATAAAATCAATCAATATAAAAATCTAGTGTCTACGACTACGAAAATCCTGTATCGTAGTAGCTACGAACATGGGGCCTACGTCACGAGTCGTAGCCGTGCTACGCGAGGACGAGATGCTACGCCGTAGCCTACGAGATAATTTCATTTTACGCCCGACCGATTCCTCTCAATGGGAATTCAATTACTTTCACCATTATGACACTTAGGGTGGCGGTAAAACACCCATATTTGTATTTGGTCGTAAAAAACACCATTTATAAATCATTAATGAATTCGGGGATCTTAACGTTACTTTTTACATTAATTTAAACGAACACATAAAATTATGGTTAAAAATGTTTGTATTGTTGAAATACGTCTCGCAATCGCAAACGTTTTATTTAATTCCTTTTCAGATATATACATATAATAGAAATATAGGTGCCCATCTAATTAAAATCAAATTCAAAAACACATCTGAGAGCTAGAAAAATAGATGCCCATTTTAATTAAAATCTAAATTAAAAACATGTCTGAGAGCTAACGACAAACGACGATCTGATACCTATCATTACTGTGCCATGCATGCGTGTGGTCTATAATAACCCTGTTGTCAGATTTTACGAGCTGTCATGCGCTTGACATGACTCATCACGTAACGCCCACCATCAGAAACTGTAACTGGGAGTGACAGCTTGATGTCCTCAGTAGTCCAAACATGGAATCAAGACATGACTTTTGACGCAATCAGACCAGAGTTTATCTTGCATGTGTTAATAAAAGGGACATTATAAGTAATCCAAAGTGACTTTTTTAATTACTTTTTGTGTCTCAAATAGGGCTCAAATTCAAATTAAAAACGTTTATTTGCTAAAAACACAGTAATACAGGGTGACAATATTAAAATAGGATCATGTGTTAGTCTGATCGCAGACGTTTAACGTAGTAGTTGCTCGTAGTAGTTTAACTGCTAAAATATAAGTTATTAAACAAGATTTTTAAACAACAATCTGCAATACATTTTAATGGTTTTTCAGACTCACAAATGAAACATGTTTCCGTAACTCTAGCTACTAGATTTCAAGAAGTGGCAGAGTTCGAGCGAACTCATGAAATGGTAGAGTACGTAACATGAGCAACAACAATGAAAAGTATATGTATGTTGCTCAGCTACACTCGCTCTAATTTTCGAAGAACTTGTACCTCTCGTGAAACTACAATCCAGTACAAGGTTCCAGTACAATTTGATGCTTTTAAGATAACTTTACTTTAACCATATCTGACATAAAAGTTCGAGCAGTTAACCTAAAATAAAAAGGAACTCAACAAAAATCCTAAAAATATGACGGATCGTCAAGGAATTATGCAATTACTCTGGAAAAATAACAAATCTAAAAATCCTGTACTTTTCCAGCAACATTGTTTTACGATTACGTAAAGCAAGATGTTTAGATGACGCAACGTCTGGCTGCAGACTGGAGTAAGGACCCGTGTTCGCGACGTGACCGCCGAATTTGGCTTATTACCATTATTTTCAATTCAACATCTGCCCGGAATAAATGATAAGATAGGTCACGAAAACCCTCGAAAACCTCTGGAATTACGTTGTCTTTACTTCTGTTTTTGATGCTAATTTATTTATAAAACTTTAGCTATCAGACTGTCATCGACTTGACCTGGTTCTGCAAGGATAAAAGAAAGCGTATCGGCACTTACAATCTTTTTCACTCAAGATGGCGTAACAGGTAGAATGAAAGTAATTGTTAAAAATATATATCATTGTGGTAAAACGAAAACATCAGAAATTCCAATTGGTATTACGTAACCAATCAGGATTCCAATTAATTGATATCTTGGAAGTCACTTTAAATTAAATATTGTACAGTTAATTCTTGAGGTATTTCAAATGTTCATAAATACTCGAAATAAGTGTAAATACCTATGTTATAATTAATTGCGCTAGATTCTAAGCTCAAACGCGTCTATTATAAAATTACTGTTAATATTCATCTTTTTTTTATACTACATAATACAAATGAATTTCTTGTTTGCTGCTCGCACATGGCAGACAGTACAAATTAAGAATTTGACTAAAATCGATTAAATAAAACTAATAACTGCAAATGATAAATCAAGTGTAAATATACTCCCAATCTAGCGCAGTCCGCTCCATTACACGGCTTGGATTCTCTCGCAGACTTGATGGCTTGCTGAACAATACATTAGGTCTTAAACAATGTAGGTCACTGCTTATTTAGGCCTTCGGAACTGTTCTAAAGGGGTCGCGGGGACGCATTCCCGGTATTTACTTACTCGTGTAATGAAACTACGTTCACTTGTTTATTTATGGAACTTCAAACGAAACGAAAGTCATTGGCGTAATTAAAGTTTCTGCAACAACAGTTAGAGCAATTCATTTCTTTGGTTATTTTATTGGTTCTTAGTAAGATAAATAGTTATTTAGTTACACTAATATGATATTTAAAAAAGTAAGGTTTGAATTTAACTTTCCTCCGGGACAAACTTGACCTTCACTGGTTGGGTTTTTATTGGTGGTCAAGCTTAAGATCCTGGCTTCACAGGAGTTGCAGCGGTGGGGACGAGAACGAGGTGGGAATTGCAAAAAGTTTAAGAAATTGTAAAAAGTAATCTTTTACTCTACAAAACATTTCTTGACCAGTGACATGGGTTTTATATTTTTGTAACAGACCGAATCATCAAAATTATACTTTTGGCAAGGATTAAAGTACTTTTGATTGAGAGACACACTTTTGATAAGATATAAACTATTTATGGAATGTGAAAGATGAAAGACAATAAAAAATGCTAGGTATAGAGTTATTACGTCACTACCGCTTAAGTCTTATTATTACATTTTAGGTAGCTTGGATACACGAAGCTTCGCCAAGATCACGTTTCAGGAGCTCATAAAATAATCAAGCCTGTTCCTAGTTTGCAACATGTCCACCCTCGTCTTGGTGGACGTTGAGCTCAGACTGGTCAGAGATGTGACGTTAACTGTCTATTTCTTAAACAGTCTTAGGCCTTGTCCAAGAGGGCGAATTCGCCGCGAATGTCTTCGCTCGAACACGAGCGTATGTATGATTCGATTCACGCGCGAATTTTCAACTCGCGCGTGTCTTGTGGACGCAATGTATTGGCTGCTAGTATCTCGCCAACGCGCGTAATATTCGCCCTCCTGGACTCCTCCTTCTTACGCCCGTACGTTCGTTCGTTTCAGCCAAATGACGTCCACTGCTGGACAAAGGCCTCCCGCAAGGTTTTCCACAATGAACGGTCCTGCGCTGCCCGCATCCAGGCTCTTCCCGCGACCTTTACCAGATCGTCGGTCCACCTAGTAGGAGGCTTGCCCACGCTACGTTTTCCAGCCCGTGGTCGCCACTCGAGAACTTTCCTGCCCCAACGGCCATCGTCTGTACGAGCTATGTGCCCCGCCCACTGCCACTTGATTTTAGCAATTCTTCGAGCTATGTCGGTTACTTTGGTTCTCCTGCGGATCTCCTCATTTCTGATTCGATCACACAGGGAAACTCCGAGCATAGCCCGCTCCATCGCCCTTTGGGTGACCTTGAGCCTTCTTATGAGGCCCATAGTAAGCGACCACGTCTCAGATCCGTATACCATCACTGGCAACACGCATTGGTCAAATACTTTCGACTTGAGACACTGCGGTATTTCGGACGTGAGTATATGGCGAAGCTTCCCGAACGCTGCCCATCCGAGTTGGATTCGACGATTGACCTTACGCCCGTATTCACAAACATTTCTATGAGGTCTCACGGTGCGCGTGGACGCAGAGGGTCCCACACGAACCAATCACAGAGCTTTATTCTGCTTCACTTAAGCAAGCATCGTTTGTGAATACGGGCGTTAGAATCCTTTTCTCTTCTTGAAAATAATACATTTTAAGAATTATTTTAAGCCAAGCTTAAATTAGATTTATTTAAATAGGTTCTAGTTTCACAACAAATATGGATATTGTGGGATTCTGTTAGGACTTTTTAGTTTACAAAATAGTAGCGTTTAGATTTAAGACAAGGTAACCTACTTTACATTCAAAATAAATTGATGTTTAACAGTTATACCAGTTATACTGAAACTTGGAATATGCTTAAAATCTCTTGAGATTTTCTTTGGATATAAAATGTAAACTTTCAAAGTTAGTGTTTTTAATCAATGAGAATTGGCTGTGGATTAAATGAAATAAAGTAAGGCTCAGCCTCCATCAATATTGCCAAACTTTGATTCTCTTAATTAATTCAATTAATTAAGTAAGTGGACTTCAGAATATTACATTTTCATAAGTCGTAGATTTATAAGTACCTATTAATTTGATATTTGAATATTTCTTCGTTAGTAAGTTAGTATTGAATAGCGTTATCACAATCATGATTAGCAATCTTTATGAATAAAAGAGTTAACTTTTTTATTTCCAAAATTGCCTATTTGACATTATCGAACTGATTGTCACGTAGTACAGGAGCGGTCATTAATTATATTTCGAGGCAGTGTACCTACTAAAAGCGAAACCACAGATTTTCATCATCAATAAATACCCCTTTGTCGGGTAGGCACTGCCTTGGTCGCGGCATGTGGAGTGCCTAAGAGCCGTGAAGGGTAGCTCGTCTCAAGAAGGACAAGTACCACTTCTGCTGCTAGTTCTCTTCACTTTCTATGATTAAACCAAAGTTTAAACCAAAAACATCTTAACAAATGAAGATAAAATTTTTCGTCTTAATTTATTAATGTTGGGTGATTTTCATGAGTCACAACATTAATCACGACATGACAAAAGGCTTCTAAAATGATAATATTACGCCTGGAGGAGTAGGTGATTGACGTCATTGCGCCGTAAGATCCTTTAACGAGAAACTTATAATCCACCCTTTACGTTCTAGACTTCTAAAGCCTTCCAATTAGAGAGTGTTCTTGTTTAAAGTTTATTTACTTCAGCAAAGTGCGGTCAATTCTCTTTCCTTTTGTCTGCGAAAGATTTGTTTATTTCAACTTTTTATTCGCCATGTTGGAACCGCGATTCCATTTTGTTTTCCGAGAGCTTAATTGAAACGTTTTGTGAGATTCACCCGCTTGTTTTAGCGACAAATATTCGGATTTCTATTTCCATTCTGTTAACAGGAATAATATAAAGCAGTTCGAACATTCTCAAGTAAATTGGGAAGGGAGAAGGCTCATAGCGACAGCACAGGTGTGGATCGATAAGTCTGTGAGAAAATTGCCTCCTGCAAAGGAGAACCTTTCATGTGTAAAGGATTTGGTAAAAACGTAAATTAAACTTTACTCGTGTATGACGTAGACATGGATTATTGTTTTTTTAGTAAGCTGAAGACACAACAAAATAGAAATACTCGATACATATTTGCAAACAAAACATCGTATTATATTTATAGCGTAGATAATAGAATAAAAACGTCAATGCTTGGCCTTTTTATAATTCTTTGTGTAATGCCCTTGAGGTGGCGACTGGTCTCCATTTTATACGATAGGTATTTTCATAAAAACTTCAGCTTAGTCTAGTTAATTTGAGAATCCGATGAAAATCTAAATCAATGTTGGTACACGTGCGTCGGCCGGTGGGCGGCCCGAGCCATCGATTGTACGGAACTAGCGGCTGATCCGGACTTAGGGCTTCATAAACAAGCGGCTGTATTATCCGCGCCCGACAGCGATACAGCGGTGCGAATAAATCCCTTGTTATACAGATTGGTCTTGCTTTAAGTGCAGGAAGGAAAACTTGATCTGCTTTTAAAATTCATTACTTAGGTAGTAGTTACTTACCCCTTAAAGAAAATAAAACTGTATCGAAAATCGAAATCTCATAACGTAGGTACCTACTTAATCAACCTCGGAAACTCAGAACAACTTTTCGGACGTTTAGAAGTTAGGCATCCAAGACAAATATCAAGACAAAATGTTTATTTACAAAATGTGAACTAAAATGATTATTTTTGTTATAGGCATTTATCAGAGTAGGTACATAATTAAGTCCCATAGTAAAGGTACACAGTTAATTTATGTATTAAAATAAGCATAGTTCTAAAATGCTAAATCCATTTGCGCTTGTGTGTAATCCCTATTCATACAACCCACAATCAATTAATGAAACCATTCACTATCCAATATGCTCCGATAATTTACACATCATACCCGAATAACTGATTATACATGTTTTTGAACTCGGTGCTGGGATTATCTATTTACTCGTTAGCTTCTACGTAAATAGCTAATTATGTATTTTGAGTGTAGATTATATTTCTGAAGTCGTGACGTGCTCTATGTATCTATCGTATACTAATATAATTATGTAGGTACCTACTTACTTACTATAGAGAGTGGTAGACTAGCTCCTTAGGAGTGCGTATCTTTGATTATGAGAAGGATTTACATAAGTAACTATAATATGAGCGTGTATTAGAATGAAATCGAAAACTCGCTACAGTTTCAAGCATACAAGTAAGTAGATAGGTATATAGAGAAGGTAGGTTTCGTTTTCTGTATATCAATTAATTGGTTCGATTGAATAAAGTTGGACCCAATAGTAAAGTACCTAAGTAAATGTTTCTTTTTTTTCTATAGTGACTCATAAATCTGAAAGATGAATCATTATTCTAATCTGACTCAGTTGTTACAACCTCGTATGGACTAGAAGGCCGAAATAAATACATTTTTTGAATAGGATCGCGAGTCTTGTTTCAGATTAATTTATTGCAGTTTATTCCAAGTTGCACTAATTTACTTTAATCGTAACTATAGCAATGACCGGTGTTTTTTGTATGGAGTTTGACAGATTTTTGACGTTTGTTAAAGTTAAAGTAAGATGGTATAACTCAGCCTAGATCATTGATCATTTCCAACTAGCTGAGCATAACATTAATTCTAACCATCGTATCACTTAGAAGCCAGTTTCAGCATTGTTGTGTAGTTTCACAAAGCGATGCGTGCCGAGGGGATCGTTTGAGGTAGCGATTGAAGCAAGATTTCATATTGTTCTGACGTGAACACTTGAACATTGAACACGACCATTCAGTCTGCGAACTTGTTGTTTCCATTGTTACTTTTAAGACAAAACATTTTAACGTCTCACTTGAATTACATTTATATTTTAATACTTATTTCAAGTAACTTTTTTACAAAGATGATGGGTGTGAATGATAAAAGGATAGATGAAAAAAATTATAACAATGTAAAATTGTTTTGCATTTTCGTAACTATTTAAAAGCTTAGCAATAAATGTCTGTCAAATCCATATCTATCCATGACACTGACATTTCACTGAATAACACGCCCCCTTAGACAAAACGCACTTTTTGATCGAATCGAAAATCGAATCCGTCAAAACTCCATACAAAAAAGGGGCTTTTCGACCACTTTTCGACTGATTTGCGATTGTAATTTGCACTTTGTCTAGACCCACAGACAAGTAAATAGCTCGCGCAGTAGGTACTTCCCCTACTAACGAGTAATTCCGAGACATAAATGTCATTTTTTGAGCATAGTCATAGGGATACCATACATGATAAATTCAAAATCTACTAATTTTGAAAAAAGGTTCATAAATATCCGATACGTATAAAACAAATAAGTACTCAGTATTTATAAAAGGTCTTTACTTGGTATAGTTATTACGTTGAGCAGTCAAATCGTTGCGTTATTTCCATGATAATATAACAATTATTTTGGATGATCGTTTCCGTGACCATCATTACCGGGAAATAAGGAAAATCCAGTGCCATTCGGGCAAACGCGATCATTTGCCCGAACTGAGTACGTGCGAATCAGTGTTCCTGAATATTTTGTAGCGAACGGACCTGTTAATATGACGGGGAATAGCATTTTCGTATTCTATTATTTTCCTACACTTGGGGATTAAGGTTTTTGTATTTCATTGTTTATATTTTGTAGTAGCTACCTACATTCAACACATTGTTTTCAGATTCGAGTTTTACAAACATTTACTGAAATCCTCTAGAGGTCAAGCTATATCAAATAAACAATTCAACTGTGTTCCGGCGAGCCGACATACTCCAACTTATTTTTGGTTTTAAACTTTTGAATTAAACTGCGAAATGGTTTTCATTTAGGAAATGACTACTAAATAAGTATCTAATAACGATTTAGGTACAAAATGCAAATGTATTTTTTTTCTTCGATTGTAAGAAATTCGTTTATAACCTTTTTTGATGGCGTTAAAAATAATGTTTCCGTCAAACTTCATTTGTTTCACAGATTATCATAGAGTATGTCCAAGTGTGATGTTTAGTAATTTCTGGTAATTTTTTTATTGTGCTAAGTTGAAGTATAATTTTGCAGTGAAATTCCTGAATAGCAATATTATGAAAGGGCAAGCGCTTATAAAGATTATAAAATTGCTTTACAAAATTTACAGTTGTAAGTATAACCACAGAATAATAATAAGTAGGTACTATAACATGTAGATAATTAAATCAACGTTAATTTAAACCCCTCAAATTCCACACATCGAGAGTTGAATCGATTCCCTTACCGATTTTGAATCTTTTTAATATTTTTAAATCATGATATGAAGGTGCAAGCATGAGTGTTAGTTTTTAAAAATGAAAGTACATAACATAATACGACTATATTTCCTATTTAACTTTATGGTTTTAACAGTGTATGTAAGTAAAAAACATCTAAACCCAGGCAAGACATCGGACTGTACATTTTAATTTTTAATAGTAGTTTTAGAGCTCTTTAAAGCTCCTTGCTTGGCATTTTAGAAGTTACCGGAGAAAACTCAGACTGCCGAATACAGGGTTGAAATTTTTATTAACCTGGCTGACTCCACGATATTCTCAGGTTGTAGTCGGGTAGGGTAACTAACCGTCAGGATTTCTCAGGACTTTGGATAACTCAATCAGACAAAAGAATCCCCTGGTAGTTTTCGAACTGGATGTTGCCAGTTCGAGTCCTGTAACAGTCTTGAGGTGATGTCTGAGAATGGCAGGCTTGTTTTATTTTGTGGTTAGTGAGGTTTACAAACTTCAAACCACAGATTATAACTAAGAATACCGTTGAAAATGTAGGTTTTTTAATTTAATAGTTCTTCCTGTGCTCTACTTTGTGACAGTTGAAAAAAAACAGACCTTCCAGTTGACAGAAAAGTGGTTTAGATGTTTTACACTGCACCGTCCCAGCTTGACAGTGTCAGGAGGGCGCTACTATAGTTTTTGATTTTTGCCACTAACGTTTCAAAATCGTTGGACTAATTGCCTTTTTAGTCCTTACTTTACTTTTTTCACTTTAGTGATGCCATCAATTACTTTATATTTTTCGCAAACCAAACTTTCTTAAGGTCACCCTATACCAGACTATATGACTTCACCCGATTGGATTTCTCCCAACATACGCGAGCGGGGAATTTTCCTATAAATCGTTCCCCTGATATAAAACCCTGTAGGAAAATAAAATGGCTCCTATTGTGCTAGCAAATGGACCGCATAGCATAGGAGTTCTTTTGTTTTATGCCTAGAAATACCGGCCGCTTGGTTTGGTGATTCGAGTATTCTTTTGCCTCTTCATTTGTAGTTCGAATGTAGGTAATAAGACGTAATAAATATTACGTAGTATAATCATTACAGCGCCAGCTATTGGTGGCAATGCTTCTTTAGTGGCCGTATTCACTCGCAACACGAATTGTGAAAATTAAGGATAAAAAATAAGAAAGAAGCATGTTTGTTAACAACACAAATCCTCAATGTTTTTTGTTAGACATTTTGACGAATCGTGAAAAAACACGATTCTGTATGCTATTGTTTGAACCAAATAAACTATTTTTCTTTCTTTCTTTCAACGTGAACGTCCGTCCATCATGACGTATCGTTAATGACGGATCCATTGTGAACGCGCCCGATCACATGTTGATGATGATGATGATGATGATGATGATGATGATGATGATGATGATGATGATGATGATGATGATGATGATGATGATGATGATAATTGTTTGTTGCAGCCGGGGCATGGCACAGCGCCACGGTGTGGGCGGTGGTGGGCGGCGCGGCGGCGCTGGCGCTGGCGCTGTTGGCCGGCGTGGCGTGCTGGGCCGCGCGCCGCAAGAACGCGCTCGCTCACAAACTTGGTCAGTACATGCAGAGTTCGTTCGTTTCAGCCAAATGACGTCCACTGCTGGACAAAAGCCTCCCCCAAGGTTTTCCACAATGTACGGTCCTGCGCTGCCCGCATCCAGGCTCTTCCCGCGACCTTTACCAGATAGTCGGTCCACCTAGTAGGAGGCCTGCCCACGCTACGTTTTCCAGCCCGTGGTCGCCACTCGAGAACTTTCCTGCCCCAACGGCCATCGTCTCTACGAGCTATGTGCCCCGCCCACTGCCACTTGATTTTAGCAATTCTGCGAGCTACGTCGGTTACTTTGGTTCTCCTACGGATCTCCTCATTTCTGATTCGATCACGCAGGGAAACTCCGAGCATAGCCCAACATGCAGAGTAAGAAAGAAGAAAGAAAGAAAGAAAATAATTTTATTTTGACAACAACAGATTCAGGGAACAAAGACATACATAAAAAAAATTACTTTGTTGCCAAAAAAGGTCACCCACTCAGTAATATCTTGACAGTGTGACTGTCAAGACACTGATTTTCAGTGGGTGCCTTTTTGCAGCGCTATTTAACAAAAACAGAAAGAAGAGTAAAAAATAATAATATAAACCATAAATTAATAATTCAGTAAATTAATCAAATACAAATTTTAAATTAAATAATAACAACTTACATAATTAATTAAATTAAAACATAACAATATTAATAAAATTCATACATAAACATGTCAAAACAAAAACCATTTCTACTGCATGGCCATAAAAAGTCGAGGCAGAGACAGAAGAAAAAAAAATACATAAAAAAAATACAAATGAGTAGGTCATCTTCATAGAAACGCACCGAGCGCGCTCACATACAAACCGCGCTCGGACGTTTCTATGAAGATGACCTACTCATTTGCATTTACTCTGGTACAGGTCTACTTACTACTTCAAACTCAAATAAGTGAACAGTTATTTAAGTCTCCCTACCAGCCACAACCATTCATCGTAGCTAAAGTTTACTCGTAGTACAAAGAAAAATACAATAATCTAAATACATGATAACAAAATAACAATACAAGTTAACAAAATATTCACTACTGCCTAGGCGCAGACCTTCGATTTTTAATCGGCCGATAGTTGAACCCGATTTTAATTTGTATGAAAATCAAATCGGTGAAATATGCGCACTTCCATACATGCCCATACTGATTAACTGCCCGACTAAACTATCGGGCGACAAAAAATCGGTGGTCTGCGCCTAGGCTTACAACTACACTTATGTCGCAGAAGTATTTAGTTTGATGTGCAGTCGCAGGGAAATTGATATAACCAGGACTTTACGTTTTCCTGAAAGTTCGTAAGTTTATTTTGTGGGCCAGACTAATAGAAACTTCCCCAGGTTCAAAACTCTTCTTAATAGAATGATAGATCAATCTCTATCTAGTTTATCAAAAGGATTCAGTAACTGTCAGGAAGGTAGCGAACGTGGTTAGTAAAAGCGTTAAATATTTATTGCTACAGCTTCCGTTTCCGAAGTGAATTGTTTATTTCTATGCGTTTTATAGCCACTAATGTAGTGTAGGCGCATCTCCTGAGTGACGAGTGGGCGCGTATCGTAAAACGAAACGACATAAAAAGCTTCCTTGGACTTTATGGGGTCCCGTCCACGGGAGGACTAGCAGCCCTGTCTCTGATATGGTAGGACATGATAAGTTACAGAGGACAGCACATCAAGTTTTAAAAACACTGGCATCTATGTCTTTGTAATCTTACTTCTTACTAATATTATGAATGCGAAAGTTTGTATGGATGTCTGGATGTTTGTTACTCTTTCACGCAAAAACTACTGAACGGATTTTGATGAAATTTTAAAGTATTTTTGTTGATGAAAAATTTTAAAGTATGACGATCTGTGACAAACTATATTTCACGCGGGTGAAGCCGCGGGCAAAAGCTAGTAGGTTCTATTTTGCAAACAAAATTGTACAGACCTAGGTAATCTTCGTCAATTCCAATGAATGTAAAAAATAAAATGCGGGAATTTAAGTACTATGGGCTTTCATTTTGTAAAATGGGCTTACAAATAGTTAAAAGGCATTAGTATTTTTCCCCTTCATATTTCTGTCCGTTTGAATTTTTGAAACAAAATATCCTGAAGGAACATCTGAAAAGGAATAAACTGCAATAAAAATAATTTCATGATGCTTACCTGTAAGGGTTCTCAACAAGCCCTTTAGTAGGTACTTTTTAAAGCGATACATTCACATGCTAGAGTTAAGTTTAATAATGACTTTAAACTTTCGCACTCAAGTTCAGTGAGCTCTGTTAATTAGTTTGTGTTATTTCGTCAAGTACAACATTTGCTTACCAACCTAGTAATTACAAAACAAAGCTTGTTATTTTGTGGGTAAATATGTTTGAAGGGTATGATTATAAGGGTAACAAAGTTACACTGTCAATTGGCGACTTTTTATGATTAACAACTTACGATTACCTGTCACAAAATTGTTGATAACGTCTGAATTAATTTGAAGAATCTTAACATTTTGTGATAGATTCTTCTAGCCCTATCTTTTGCTAAAGTCACGCTACATTACAGGAGGCAAGCGTGGCCCAGACAAGGCGCTGGTGTTCCAGCCTCCCCGCCGTGCTACCGCGGTCCGTTCTCCGGGCTCGGCCACGCATTACCTGAGGAAGTCTCCGTCGCCCACGGCGCCCACTGCGCCCACGGCCACCTCCCCGCCCAGGCCACAGCCCACGCCCACGCCCACGCCGCAGAACCCGGTGAGTGAAGAGAGCAGGGATGAAATGGATTATTCCCGTTCGTCCTACCAAGCTTTATTCCACTTGTGGGACTAACCCTTCTATTAAATTTATATTCCCGTTCGTCCCACTGGACTTGATAGTAGGACAAACGGGAATATATATATTTTAAATTCCCGTTCGTCCCACTCAATCAAATAGAAAACAATTTTGGGATGGGTAGTAAGAAATTCACCTTTTGTACCCGTTGCACCACCGGCCTGCACCACTGGTGGTGCAGGCCGGTGGTGCAATGGGTGCAATCCCGGGTTTAATCCCTTTTACACCACCAATAGTGCATTGAAGGCGCATTTGTAATATGACCACCTTCCGAGACAACGATCACGATCTTGCAGCAACAGCAACACAAGCCGGTGAATGCATCACGAGTAGGGACTACTTATTACGCAGAATGAATACGCATGACACGGGACTATTCCCACCTCTCGTTCCCACCGCTGTAACTCCTGTGTAGCTAGGATCTACATACAGCTTGACCGCCTATAAAAACACAACCAGTGAAGGTCAAGTTTGTCCCGGGGGAAAGTTAAACTGTCATTGGACCCGCAAATAAATTAATCAGAAGAACATAGGAGGAGTTCGAAGTTAAGGTTCGACTTCCCTCCATTGCAAAGCGGATGACAGGTGACAAACAAAGGTTTAGTAACCTTTATGAAAAGATATGCACCACGTATGACAAACGAAGACCAGTGTATTGACATTAATTTGTGATCTGATGAAAAAAAGTGAATTTTACTTACCCACCAGCACACTATTTGGCGAACCTATCTTGATTTTAATATAAACTGGACATCACTTAAAAGCCATTGTCATTTGTTTCTTTCTGTTTACACTCGAGGGAAATCGCCTTTAAGCCTTCAGCAGTCATTCACCTTCGATTAATTTCGTTGTGAACCCAAAGTTAAGGTTTCCCCTGGGACCACCTAACCTTCATTGGCTGGGTTTATTGGCGGTTGAGCTGTCAATCTATCAATTGCAGTGGTGGGATTATTCCCTTTAAGTGCAGGGTTAAAGTATCGCCGCTGGAACAATGAAAATAAAGAATGTATGCTCTGTGCAAGTTCGGGATTTAGCTTTGACCTCAGGATGCCATACAACGTCGGGCAACCGCATATTGATCGACAAATACGGTTTTGAGGTTTCGTTGTTTTGGTAGGATGTATGAAACCTCTGGCATTAATGGAAACTATAATAACAAACACTTTAAAACGCAACAACGAAAACTGAAGTAACGTGAAAAACGGCAGATAATAATTTATTGATTAATCTTAAACTACTAAAATCAAATGAATAATATTTTATTAAATTTTGTCCAATATTTTGGCACTTGTGAATGTTAAAGATAATTTTAAAAAGTTAGCCCTGAACAACGGCCCTGTGACACTTTATAATTATGTCTCCTTTCTTTTGGGCTTACCTACTCTTTTATTACTGTAATATTATACAAAGATTTTTCTTAAAACATTTTATATTGTCTAACGACTACTTTTTTACCTACAGCCCACTCAGATTGTACTTATTTACTACAGATAGACAAGAGAGATGAAGCAAGAACAAATCTTATTCCCAAAACCTTAAGGTCTGTTTCTCTACGCAGCCATCCGGAGGCACCAGCCCCCACACACCGACAGCGCCGGAACCGGCCCCGCTCAGCAAGGAGCTCGCCGACGCCAACGCGACCGAGAAGCCAAAGCCGGTAGACAACGAGCCAGCCAACGAGGGCCGCCTTGGAGACCTCCACTTCAAGCTCCGGTATGTTGACGTGGAAGAAGTGGTCTGAGAATATATCGATTTAATGTGTTCGAGCGTTTTATTCAGTTTAGTCACAGAATAATAATAAGTACTACGTACAGAAGTTTTGCTTCGCGAAGGTATTTAAAAAAATGTATGCTCAATGTCATTAACAATATGGTGTAATTTAGCCTGTCTCAAGAGTCAAGCACCATTTTGTTGACAAACGTCAGTGATCGGCACTGCGCCGAAGCTATAGGGCTGACTTCGGTAAAATGATGTGACGTGAGGTGCCAAACTGCGGAAAATGGCGGAGGAAATACATGATTTAGCATGAATTATCATGAATAATATTAACTACTTATTTACCTCTCAGTGTCTTGAGGCAACTGAAAAAAGTACATTTTGTGTTTTTATTATTATTTAGGCAGTTGAATACTGCACAGTATTTAGTACACCATTTTCTTTATTTTCTCCCATCATACACAAGAATACGCGTGCGTGAGTCAATGTTCGCTCGTATGTGAGGCCTTGTCGAATAGTATCCTGTAGGTGGGCCATCGTGCGTGTTTTGTTTTCGATGTAAACTCGCGGAGATGAACAGGCCTGTTTAGTCACAGAATAATAATAAGTACTACGGTTTAGTTTTGAAATTAACTACAGATCTAGCGCTTATCTGAAGCAGTGTCAGCAGCGGAGACTTTAGATGTGCTTCTTTGTATGCTCTGTCACGTCTTATATGTCACCTCCCCCGTGTCGCTCCCATACCACAGGCTCATTTATACACTAGACCTGTAGTTTCTTTTGGAAATTGACTATTTTTTAATAAAATATTACAAACAGATTATGGAAAGACCATACCGTATGGAAAGTAATTCCAATGGTCTTACAGTTAAAAAACTTATTTCAGTTTGGACAATATTTTGAAGGTAAGTAGAGACCTTAACTAATTATAATTTTTATTTATTTGAAAGAAAGACATACAAGCAGGAAAAACATAGATACACAATGAAGGAGATACACAAATTAATGTACAGATAGCTGCTTGTGCCCCTCTGACAAAAAGGCACCCGATCAGCTAATTGGTAGAAAGCGGGTATTATGCTTTGTTTATTTATTTATTTATGCAACATAATTAGCTTACAGAAAACCCAAAGCGCTTACATGTTTAGTCACATTGATTACAACTAATTACAATTGGTAATTATTCAGTACTGGACTGTCATGTGTATATTAAGCTGAAATGTTGAAACTAATCGAAAGTTCGTTTACCTAAAGATAATTAAG
This sequence comes from Ostrinia furnacalis, assembly GCF_004193835.3. Taxonomy (NCBI): domain Eukaryota; kingdom Metazoa; phylum Arthropoda; class Insecta; order Lepidoptera; family Crambidae; genus Ostrinia; species Ostrinia furnacalis. The sequence goes on along the minus strand of NW_021132340.1, from coordinate 364,078 downwards.
TAGGTAACGCACGTATACGGTACTCTCATAAAAAGGCGGTTTAATAAAATAGCAAACAACCATCACGGTGATGTAATATTATGATGATTAGCAAAATAATTTCTAAGCGGCTGTCGCCCGAGGCATCGAGTGGTGGGCGGCACTGGGCGGGCGGCACCGGCGACGGTAGTAATCTCATTACTGGGCCCAAACTCGAGGTCAAATGCTAATCTTTAGTTATATGCCCGTAGATTACTAAATTATTTGGACATTTATTTAATGGAAAAACATAGGTATAATTTGTTTTTTAATGAAGAATAATTTTGGCACATTGACAATTTCAGTATGTCAACGACAATGCCACATAATGTGAATGTGCTAATGTGGTTAAGCAATAAACGATTCAGTATAGAGTAGTGTAGAGTAGAGAGAGTGAACAATATTTTACAAGCTTTTTATTACTTTCACATGTCTGGTGTCTGTCGTCAAATCTTGCAACTTAAAATTTACCCACTTCCCGGTTTTCTATTGAGCTGGAATTTTGCATGCATGTGTAAGTCGGATGACAATGCAATATTATGATGACACGGAGCTGATCTGATGATGGAGCTGGAAGGTAGTCATAGGAACTCCGCAATAAAACGACACAGGCCTATCGAGTTTGGGCTCGTTTAATTTGTATTGACGAGAACTATAATCCTGTATGGTAACCATTAGGGTCTGATGATGGAGCCGGAAGGTGTCCATAGGAAATTCGCACTGAAACAACACAACCTCGTCGAGTTTGGGCTCGTTTAATTTTTATTGACAAGTACTTTAATCATAGATGGTAACCATCAGGGTCTGATGATGGAGCCGGAAGGTGTCCATAGGAAATTCGCACTGAAACAACACAACCCCGTCGAGTTTGGGCTCGTTTAATTTATATTGACGAGTACTTCAATCCTACATGGTAACCAGGGTCTGATGATGGAGCCGCAAGGTAGTTCAAGGTAGTCATAGGAAATTTGCAATAAAACGACACAATGTCATCGAGTTTGGGGTCATTTGATTCGTATTGACGAGTAGGTACTTTAATCCTACATGGTAACCAGGGTCTGATGATGGAGCCGGAAGGTGGCCTTATGAAATCCGTACTAAATCGACACAACCCCGTCGAGTTTGGGCTCGTTTTATTCGTATTGACGAGTACTTCAATCCTACATGGTAACCAGTGTCTGATGATGGAGCCGCACGGTGGTCATAGGAACTTTGCAATAAAACGACACAATACCATCGAGTTTGGGCTCGTTTGATTCGTATTAATGAGGACTTCAATTTTATATGATAAACAGGATCTGATGATAGAGCCGGCAGGTGGCTATAGGAATTCCACACTAAAACGACACCACCTTATCGAGTTTTCGCTCATTTGATTCGTATTGATGAGCACTTCAATCACATAATATGATAACTAGGGTCTGATAATAAAGCTGGAAGGTGGTCACATGAACTTTGCAATAAAACGACACAATACCATCGAGTTTGGGCTCGTTTAATTTGTATTGACGACAACTTCAATCCTATATGATACTAGGGTCTAATTATGGAGTTGGAATGTGGCCATAGGAACTCCGCAATAAAGCGACACAACCCCGTAGACTTTGGGCTCATTTAATACGTCGCAAGTCGTAACCCTATCAAATGGGAATAATGTTCGTTACATTTAGTATGAATGTAAGTAGTTTCATTTTGATTAGATGAATAACCCATTGCAAAGGTGCACGAGCTGAGAGCTGAATATGAATATTATGAGGGTGTATAAAAAATAATATGTCATAATCACTAACGCTGCGCCTTAACCAAAATGTTTCAATAAATTTCAACTTTTCAAACCCGCATTATAAATACTAAAAAGTCGAAAATAAAATTAAATAAAAAAATATTTTTCAAAAACAAGCTTTTAATGCTCTAAAAAGAATAAAATAAAACAAACCCATCAACTTATTACTTTACTCAATTTATATGATTAAAAGCTTGTCGCGAGATTTACTTGTATAAAAAATACATTAAATACGTAACTTGATCTTGCTAAAACTTTGATCTTAGAAAAAAATCAAATAGTTAAATACATACATCTAGTAAATCTCGCGACAAGCTTTTAATCATATAAATTGAGTAAAGTAATAAGTTGATGGGTTTGTTTTATTTTATTCTTTTTAGAGCATTAAAAGCTTGTTTTTGAAAAATATTTCTTTATTTAATTTTTAACTTTTATCGTTTCGTCTGAATCGAAAAATACCATAGATAAGTTTTCCAATAGCTTCTGTTCGAATTTATCGAATGAAATTTGGCGACATTGATGTAGGTTTAGTCGACACCGCATTATGCTGGCTACAGACAGTAATCCATTTTATATAACTTATAGGCGAATTAGTTCATGTCGCAATACTTTATAGGACTTTAAAAAAGTATGTTTACTACTTTAAATCGTTCTTATAGTTTACATTTTTTGTTTCTATGTAAAAAATACGAGTATTCTTTAATTATAGAGAAGAAATTAATCACCTAGTATCTTAGTTTTAATTCGTTAACTTCCAATTAATTTTGATGCTGATCACAGACATTTTGTTTAATCCTGACTTCTCTAATTGACATCCTCTTAAGAATTCAGAGAGTAAGATATAAGTTTCAGGGAGTATCTCATTAATGAACGAATGGTCCCAATTTGCGATTCGTGAGAAATGGCGATGTAATTGAACAATCGAGTAGACCTACGTCAAACGTTGACAACTTTTTTTGGCGTCTGCGAAATACATTCGTAATCGCCTTTTGTTTTCCAATATTTGCTAATGTGGGAGAAGCTAGGGATTTACCTTCATACCTCTGTACTCAAACAAAATCTATCAAATTTTATGTCGTTGTTACATTTTATCAACAGAGACTGACGTGTCGAGTCGAGGGAAACCCAGTTATTATAAAATCGATAGCGATGTACAGTCGCGGAATGAAAAGGTTCGTCACCTTAGTGTCGGTTTTCGCTTGCACTAGGTACTGTAAGAGTCAAACTTGCCAACATAACCGTGCAAGAAACAATGCTGCTAACATTTAAATAAATATCGTCCCTTAGCTAACAACACCGCGTAAGTCATTTTTAGCAACTTTTCAGGAGACGAAAAAAACTGTTTATTTGAAAAAATCGGTGGATATTTCCTATTGTTACTTATTAAATACTTTATTTAGCGGTTAAGAAATAATTATTTATACTTAATTTGACGATTTACTTTATTTTAACCTATATTATATGACTTGAGCGGTGTTGACTGATATTTTTGTAGAGTTAGGCGGTGTTGTTTGCCGAAATGTAAAGGAATAAGGTATTAATAGATGATTTACAAAGAAAAATTATATTAAGAATTATTTAAAAAATAGTTAAACAATCATTATAACCTATGTATCTTTAACCTAAATCTTAGAATCACAGTGTGTAGATCAAATATTGTGATGGGGGGCCTTCAACGCGAAGCTGGGCAAACGAAACGACAATGAGCTGGAAGTGGGGCAATTTGGGTACGGAGAGAGGAACGCACGTGGCTAACTGCTGGCTGGCTTTATGGAGAGGGATGATGAACTCCTTCTTCAGAAAGCCAAAACAGCGAAAGTAGATTTCGCTGCATCCCAATGACGCTATGAAATATGAGATCAACTTCATCTTGTCGACGTAGAAGCATGTTGTCTGTGCGGTCAATTTGGTCAAAACAGGAAGCAATCACCAAATGGTAAGAGGCACATTAAATATATGTCCGAATCTCGATAGATGTCGACTGATAAAGTCTACACTCCGCCCAGCGTCCATCCAACCCCGAAAGCTCAACTCGAGTTGCAAAATCGTTCCCAATGCCAGGACATTGCAAAAATGTGGAAAAGTACAATGGCAGGTTCTTGGGAATTGTCCAAATGACTGGGTGTAAGGTTTTTAAAACCCGTCGTTTAAGAGAAACAAAAAAGATCTCTGATCTCATCAACAACCATATAGAAGATAGACGAAACATGGATCTGCAGTCATCTGAAGATGCTACTCAATACCGTCGTCTTAACAGATAGATCTCTAAATCTTTTGACTCGCGACCTACGCATATACTCGTAATACAGACGATTGAGCATAACAAGGACTCTAAGGTGTTCGTAAGAGATCAGCCTGTCTGTTGGCCAAAGCCAACTGACCAAGCTGAAGACCGAGAATAGTGTCGGGGCTTGAGATATTGGAAGAGGTTGAGAAGGTCTACGGACAATTATAAACGTCTGTGTTCACACCTGTCACAACACCTGTCTAGCCGAAGACACAAGAGCTAGATTGACCCGACACAATACCTAAGATATCCAGAACGCCAGTCTACATGAGCTTGGAATAGCTCTGGAACAGCTGATAAACAACAAGGCCCCGGGTGATGCTGGAATTACGGCTCAGCTTTTGAAAGCAGGTGAAATGTCGATGCTAAAGGCTCTTTGGAAGCTGTTCTATTCCGTCATCCTCGAGGGAAAAACCCCTACGGTACGGCACAGAAATGTGGTGATACTCTTCTTCAAAAAACGGCGATGAAACCTTGTTGAAGCCATCTAACTTCTGAACCATGTCTACAAGCTGTTTTCGAGTAATTATGAATCGTCTAGCTCGCAAACTCGACGCCTTCCAGCCTCTTGATCAAGCTGGTTTCCAGGCTGGCTGGCAGGCTTTAGTGTCTTAGATCACAATATACACGCTGCGGCAGATTATACAGAAGACCGAGGAGTATAATCAGCCACTTTGCCTGGCGTTTGTGGATTATGAGAAAGCCTTCGATTCGATTGAAACCTGGGCAGTTGCTAACGCCGTTTATGTCCTGTTTATTGTAATTGTGCACATAACAATTCATCACCTGAACTCGGAATACTTCAAGAATCAGTTCCTTCTCCATCAATAGTGTTTGACTTGTATAGCTTCCTAAAAGAATTAAAATACAGTTTGAAACACCGCCTAAGTTAGAAAAAATACAATTGTAAACACCGCTTAAGTAAATGAAGATATTTTCTATTATCATTTCCTTATATATTAATACGCGTAAATCATTAAAAAATACATTATTATATAGCTTACCTCTTAATCTTCTATTAAAACTTCTTTCATAGACCTTTTCGCGATAAAACTCACTTAAAAATATAAAAATTACGGAGCGCGAAGGAACTTTACGAGAAATGTATGGCAGACTAACGACTTGAGCGGTGTTGCGAGGCAAACCGACTTGCGCGGTGTCACTAAAATTCAAATTACGGCTTCTTATTGGCTGAAATCTATAACATGTGACCAATGGTTAGACGCGCGATGAGCAGATCTATCCAATGGCATTAAAATCACAGAATAAGTAATAGTACAGGTACAGAAGGATTACTCCGCAAGACGATTTAAATAAATGCGAGTCTTCCTACGACGCGATACAGTGGAATTCAGCTCGCACAGCACTAAGTACCTACAATTTTATTCATCTACAAGTTTTGTCTCTTTCTATCGCGTACTCTTCTTGCGCTGTTAGGGTTGCTGTCTAGTGAAAAAATAATTAATCTACTTATTTGTAATGAGGTACGTATATAGGTAAGTACGCATTCATTATGGAAAACCTTGGGAGAGGCCTTTGTCCAGCAGTGGACGTCATTTGGCTGAAACGAACGAACGCATTCTGAGCAGTAGTCATGGTAGGTTAGGTTCCTATACTATCCTAAAAATACCTACATGGCCAACATACCTTTCAGCATCTTTGGGAAGCGAAAAAAAGATAAATCCGGTAGATTTCTTTCCGAATTTAAACACCCGAACGCCGCACAATATTTCTTTCTCTTTATGTCCATTTTTAAATAATATTCTCTATAATATTATCTTCGATCATAGAATTAGGTACTACAACGCACGCCAGCGTCCTGGACGGGCGCGCGCATGACACTCGACTGATATAATACCCGCCGGCGGGGCGCTTCGCTGTAGGTAATTATCGGATGTACCGCGCGGAGTGAGCCAGGCCTGCTACGGTGCTACTCTTCAAATATACATAGAAAATAACTCCACACGAATTAAATGTAAAGTGATCTACCCCTTGATGAGTCTCTTTTGAAACTCTAATGTGTAGTAGTGTTGAATAGGATCTCTCACTTAAATAAATGAAAGGTGTTCACTTTTGTTCACCTTGTTTGTCATTATGTAAAGGATAATGTCCAAATTTTAGTAGTTAAATAGACTATCATAGGTACTTAGTTGTTAAAAAGTAGTTAGGTCACGACCTTTGAGCCGCAGACAGTCGTAAAGGCATCAATAGCCCGTTTTTAAATTCAAGTAAGTAACTATTTAGTCTTTAGGGCCCAAACAGTCTGCAGAACGATGTTACCTTATTACAAACAGTTAAGGTTCAACGTCAGTCAGTTATAAACATACTTGAACCGACTGTACGTCGAATACGTCGAAGTTTACAGCCGCATACGGCAACGACATAAAACTTTCTGTCTGCAGTATTTTTCTCAGGTCTTTATGCGGTATAACTGTAATATTGCTGATGTGAAACAAATATCTTTAGTTTTCTTATGGATCTTAACTTTATACGTTATTGCACGGTTAAACGATAGTAGCATAATCATATGACTGAAGCCGTGTGGTGACGGCAGAGTAGAATACATTTGTCACCAACCCCTACTCTTCCCGCGGGTGTCGTAAGAGGCGACTTAGGGACTACACATCAAACAGAGAATGGGCAGCAGCGCTCTCTGAAAAACATCAATCTTTTAAACTGCGATCTTCAACCCGCCTGCCAAGCGTGGAGATTATGGCAAAACCCTCCACTTTAGTGGAGGAGGCTCATAGTCCAGCAGTGGACTGTAAAGGGCTGTTGATGATGACTGAATGTACCCAATGTTACTCAATCCAATGGGCTATACAAAAACAGAACATATAGATCGCCTAATATTTTAATTTGGACATTTTAAAGTCAAAACTCAAACTTTTAAACTGACAGCGTTAACTACGAGTATAAGGGCTATACCAGTGACGTACTGAAAAAATAATTAAAAATCACTGTAATCAATAAATAAATCACTTCACAAAATTAAAAGGAGTCATAAGCCTTGTTAAATCCCAGTTTCTCCCACGCAATTTGTATGTAAAGTTATTAAACTTCGTGGCTCAATCATTGGATCTAAAGCCTTTAGCTTTATATCCGAAAACAGATGTCATTGGCTTAAAATGCAAACGAGAAACAACCTTATTAACCAAGTCGTAAGTTAACGTTAATACAGTCGCAGTAGAATATGTTGCGACGCTATTTGTCAGCGAAATTTAAGAGGCTCTTAAAAGAAAATTGGTAGCGGTACTCACTGTTATAGCACTCTTAAAAGTTGTTTAAGACGTTATGAGTAATACAATTTCGGCCTAAAGTAAATTAAATTGTCAGGAAAGATTTATTAAGGGTGATGCTCGTGCTTGAATAAACCTTACATTACTAAACATGATGATACCTATAACACACTCGATGTGGTTCAGCTAACATCTTTTAGTGTTTGTTTCAATTAAAAGATTTTTGTGTATTATAGAGCTATCAATAACTCGTAACTTACAAGAGTATAATCATCAACAATAAGCTAAAATGTAAGCATTTCGCAATGATTTTAATGGTTTTCTTGGAAAAAAAAACTTAATCCATGCTTACAAAAGAAAGATGGAGAACTTTGGCCGAGTACATTTATTTTTTTACTAAATGTAGAGTGTATCCAGTGAACATTATTCTGCCTGTATATTTATTCCAAGAATAGGTCCTATTAGATAAATGTCTTGTAAATGAGTGTTTGGTTACACTCGGACCACTTTGTAGGCTGAGCACGTCCGACGGCCCTTAGCCCTATTTTTAGATACCGCAGAGAACTATTGCTGAATTGTACGGCCATTTCCTCCTTCGTATTGAGAGTATTATGTACTTGTGTTATTACTGACCCTTTAGCCTTAGGTGCCTACTTGACCGAACCGTTTTATCATAAGGATAATAGCTTAGGATCTATTCAAGTACAGTTCTTCAGTAAGAGGCTCTTTCACGGAATATTTTTGGCGAGTACCTAAATGCTTTTAGTCTGAAGTATAATCTTTCTACGATACTATATATTATTTAGGCTAGATAATTTTGCTTATTGTAACGTAAATGCCAGATTTTTGTACTGAATGAAACTTGACCGAGCTTAATTGTATTGATTATTATTATGATATTATGAACACCTATAAAATTTTTGCTTGTGGTGTCAAATACAGAGTTTGTAGACAAACTATATAAAACTTAGCGAAGCGATTACCTATTTCAGATCTTTTATGGTATTTTATCGAAATTGACAACAAATCATCATTATCATTTTCAGCCATAGGACGTCCTCTGCTGAACATAGGCCTCCCCCAATGATTTCCACAATGGCCGGTTGGTGGCGGCCTGCATCCAGGCCTAACAACAAATGCTACACCGTAAAATAAAAAAAACATGAAGGGTGCATTGAAGAGCATTACCTAACTTATAGCGTGGCGTGGATCTAATGTCGATTATTTCTATGGTGAAAACCAGTAACAACTAGTTGCATGTGTACCTTACTTTACCGTACTGTACCTTACCAGTAACTATTAGTTTTATGTGTACCTTACCTTACCAGTAACAACTAATTTTATGTGTACCTTACCTTACCGTACTGTACCTTACCTTACCAGTAACAATTACTTTTATGTGTTCACCAGATAAATATCATCTAGTCTAACCTCGGTCCTTTTGCCGCAGATATGAAAACGAGAAGAACGCTCTGGTGGTATCGGTGGTGTCGTGCCAGGGCCTCCCGGGCAGGGAGCCGGCCGGGCCCGACCCCTACGTCAAGCTGCAGCTGCTCCCGGACAAACAGCATAAGGTCAAGACCAGGTATGTGGGCAAGGAAGTTTATATTTAAGTCGCGATTTCATAATGGCAGTGGGCGGGGCACATAGCTCGTAGAGCTGATGATGGCCGCTGGGGCAGGAAAGTTCTTGAGTGGCGACCACGAGCCGGAAGACGTAGCGTGGGCAGGCCTCCCACTAGGTGGACCGACGATCTGGTGAAGGTCGCGGGAGGCGCCTGGATGCGGGCGGCGCAGAACCAGTCTTTGTGGAAATCCTTGGGGGAGGCCTTTGTCCAGCAGTGGACGTCTTTCGGCTGAAACGAACGAATGAACTTCATAATGATGGCTATCGTTTTAACTTTCACCCCTTGGCGCCACTGTGGAGTAAGGTCACTGTCACTTGCTAGTGGCGAAGACAGTGGTGCCAACTAGTGTGTGCTGAAGCGGTAGGAGTGATGAGGTAAATTGTTGCCCAAATGAACCGTATGGTTAGGTTTTAAAGTTATCAGGGCTTATGTAGAGCCAAGCTATGCCCTAACTCTACACCTTAGTCAAAATCTGGCATGGCCGTTTCGCTATCGTCATACGAGCGCAATGCTAGGCGCTCCCCATACTAGTTTTCATTTTCTAGAAGCCAAGCGTCGAATTTGAAGACGCTCTTAGCCTGACAAGTTTTCAGGGCTAAATTGCCATGCCATTAGGAAGTATAGAAACAGATGAAAGAACCTTCATCGTTCTTAATCTTTACCTAATTATGCTCCTACCACTTCCAGGGTGGTCCGCAAGACCCGCTGCCCGGTGTACGACGAGGACTTCACGTTCTACGGCATCGCGCCGCACCAGCTAGCCGCCATCACGCTGCACTTCGTCGTCCTCAGCTTTGACAGGTTTATACACCTATTTTGTTGATATCAATAGACTATTCTGTTTATCGCTTTTTGTTTAGTTTTATCCCAAGAGTCGATAGTGTTAATGTGGTTTATCCTAGCGTTACGGGGCATGACAAGTTTTCATCCTTGAATCTGATATTTTTGTTATATTTTGTAGTTAATAAGTAAAATGGATATTAAAACTAACTAATGATGACATCATTCTGACACTCGAAATCCGATATAAACTCGAGCAAAGATTCAAGCAATTGGATTAGCTAGATTTCAATATCCATAGAATCAATCAAAAGTTGGGATTTGTTATTGAAAATGAATACTCCACGGGACTAACATAGAATTCTTCGAAAGGATACAGGAGTTACAGTGGTGAGAACGAGAGGAGTCCATCATTTTCCCGACTTAATATGTAACAAATCCGATGTCTCTTTCAATTAACTATCCTGAAGTTTTTCTCAACTTCAATCTAACAAATCCTATGTGTTCCTCGTCAGATACTCCCGCGATGAGATCATAGGCGAGGTGGTGTCCCCGTTGTCCACGCTGCAGCTGCACAGCGGCGAGGCCATGGCGCTGTGCCGCGAGATCCAGCCGCGCAGTCTCAAGGTATCGCCAGTAAGATAAGCACCTTGAGTAGTTATAATAGAGGCTAGTTTGCAACAAAATGTACAGTCTGACGTGAGTCCGACTATACACCAGTCAGTAAGCCACACGATGGATCTTAAGTACAAGATCATAGGCGAGGTGGTGTCCCCGTTGTCCACGCTGCAGCTGCACAGCGGCGAGGCCATGGCGCTGTCCCGCGAGATCCAGCCGCGCAGTCTCAAGGTACACCCAGTAAGATACGCACCTTAACTAGTTGTAATAGAGGCTAGTTTGCAAAGAAAAGCTGTAGTACCGGGTGTACCAGTAAGCTACACTGTCGATCTTACGTGACGAGATCATAGGCTGTACTGCAAATGCACAGCGGCGAGGCCATGGCGCTGTGCCGCGAGATCCAGCCGCGCAGTCTCAAGGTACACCCAGTAAGATAAGCACCTTGAGTAGTTGTAATAGAGGCTAGTTTGCAAAGAAAAGCTGTAGTACCGGGTGTACCAGTAAGCTACACTGTCGATCTTACGTGACGAGATCATAGGCTGTACTGCAACTGCACAGCGGCGAGGCCATGGCGCTGTGCCGCGAGATCCGGCCGCGCAGTCTCAAGGTACACCCAGTAAGATAAGCACCTTAAGTAGTTGTAATAGAGGCTAGTTTGCATCAAAATGTATAGGCGGATGTCGACTGTACTTTCGTCAGTAAGGTACACTATGGATCTTAAGTACGAGATCATAGGCAAGGCGGTGGGTGTGGTGTCTTCGCCGTCAAGGCTGCAGCTGCATAGCGGCGAGGCCATGGCCCTGTGCCGCGAGATCCAGCCGCGCAGTCTCAAGGTACCGCCGCCAGTATTCCTATTAGACGGTTGTTTAACCGTTCCAAGTAGCTCAATCCTTTAATAAATAATAAATAATAATAAATATATTTATTTTCTCTCCACAAACAGATTCTTAAAACTAGTCTTAAATTTAGTTTGGTACATTTGTCTGTGGGAGACTGGTGTCTAAACTAGGCAGAATCCTGCCTGTATCTTAGAGCACCAGGCCTCCAACCCAAGATACATAATTACTAAGGTTAGTAGGTACATCTTACAATTTGAAATTATTTATTTAGAGGTGTTGTGGAGATTTACTTTAAATATGTTTTATGTGTATAACGTGTATGTATGCATGTGTGGTGTGTATGTGTGGTGTGTATGTGTTTGGTGTTATTTATTTAATAAATTTTTCCGTTTCTTCATAGTTCTGACTCAAAAGCCATTTAGTAATTAACTTTTTAACTTCCGATTTAGACTTAGAATAGATGTTCAAAATTTTATTTGCTTGGTTGTATAACTTTTTGCCCAGATAACAAAAAAATCTCTTAGCAAAGACTGTTCGAAATGATTCTAATGTAACTATGTTCAAACGTCTTCGAGTATTCACTACTTGGCTATTATAATAAGTGAGGGAATGCTGAGCTAGCTTAATGAGAATTAAGCTCAAAAGAATGAATAATTGCCTTACAGTCAAAACTTCATGTAGGTAGTTCATTTTGTATTATGTAGTCTTGTTGTGTTAATGAAATTACGTCAACCTGCGATAATAATCATTAAATTTTCTTGAAATCTAATCATTAACAAGAAGTCGCATCAGCAGACTTTAGATACTACATCGTATCGTAGTTGCTGTGTTAATTGTTGTTATTAAAATTTGAACATGTAAAAATTCTAATAAAATTAAAGTACACTTTTGATTTTAACTGTACAATGTACTTACATTCTGTATTTTATCGCTACGAAATAGCGTTTCGAACAACAAACGCTGCGTATTTTATTTAGGAGGGTAGTTTACAGACTCCAACTAATAACCACTTGAACTCTACTAAGAGGCTTAGCGCGGAGCGTAGCGGGGCGGGGGTAGTCAGAAAATTTAGCGGAAAAAAACGTTTGGAAGAGCTTTTAAGCAAAATGGCGATCGCTACGGCAGTTTTCGGCGAGATACGTTTGCTAACAACAATAGTGACGTGTTTCATGCATCAAGAATGTATTATCACACTCAACGGTTGGAATGTGCAGGTGTCAAAATGTCCATACGGACCGGCTGTTAGTGTGGCAAAAAGTATGAACGTCGAAATGAGCAATGGTCAAAATGATGTGAAGTCAAAATGTCTTCGGGTTTATTCGAACAAGCGTCTTATTGTATAATAGCTAACGTGAACACGTGTTTAAATGCATCAAGGTAAAAATGTCAAAAAAAAAACTCTATTGACTGGACTACGAGAACATTGAACATTTTGATATTAAATTTTATTAATTTAATCATGAGCACAATATATTTGTGATGTGTACCATTTGTCACTAAACCATTGTAACCATGGTAATAATGTACATTTTGACACTGGGACTTTTTGACGTTCATACTTTTTGCCACACTAACAGCCGGTCCGTATGGACATTTTGACACCTGCACATTCCAACCGTTGAGCGTTTTTTCGCATTGACTACCCACTCCCAGAATGTTTTATTCATTTACCTGTTTTTAGTAACCCTAAGCCTAGGCGCAGACCATTGACTTTTAGTTGACCGATAGTTGGGTCGTGCTGTTGATCAGTATGGACATGTGAAAGTGCGCACATTACACCGATTTGGTATCGGCCGATTCTTCATACAAATTAGAATCGGGCCCAACTATCGGCCAACTAAAAGTCGATGGTCTGCGCCTAGGCTAGTAATTAGGTACTAAGCTCTGCGTTTGGGGCTAGGTGATTATTTTTATTGTTACAATAAATATTATATTTTGGCGCTGAAATTGTCGCGCTAATACGGATTTGTCCCACTTTGACTTTGCATACAAACAAAATGCATTCAAAAATCAGTCTCACGTTCCCACAGATATAAACTAACAAAAGGGAAATGTGACAAGGGGGCGTGGCCGGTGTCGCAGCAATAGGCCCAAAAACAGATCTTATTTCTCGTGAATGCAATGATGACAGCAGCGACGTCGTAATGCAAACAGTTTACATTGCTTGCGTAGTACTAAAGATTATTCGAACGTTGAGTACTGATACCGCAGTAGATAATGAGCACATATTTTGATTACTTTGTGTGCGTGAATTTCTAACGCGACACTGAGTTTCGAACTCAGTGCATTAGTTGGCATCTCTCTTTATCTCTATGCACGCTCCGCTTACAGCTCCGCTTTAAGTTCCGCTTATGAGCATAAACAGGGCCTTAGAGGCTTAACGGCGCCTTTGCGTTGAAGGGTTAATTTGAGACCGCTTTGTAGGTTAAAGTGCTACCTGTATTAATAAGGCTCGTGACTTTGGCCTGATTTAGGTATTTTTGAGGCAGATGTAAGGCAGACCTCTGAAAATAGGCTTTCAAGTGTTTCTTTCCAAGAGTTTTAAATGTTTGAAAATCAATGACTTGTTTGTATTTGTACCGTAGAAGTACTTATAACTTTAACGCTAGTGATGTAAGAAAGATTTAAATAAATTATTTATTCAGTATGATCACACATGCAAGATGAGAAGCAGTGACACAATTAACTAAGTCACCTGTTTCAAATCTTTTTTTTTTTTCAAAAATTTTACATGATGAATAAGCTAGGCAGTTTAAATAATCTGCATTTTTGTTTATTGAGTACCTCAGGTAGGTATAATTATTAAAATATCTACTTTTAATGTGAATAGGTAATTTATTAAAATAAATTGACAGATTTATTATACTAATTTTATTAACTTATCCACTTGCTTCAAATTTTAATGCATAAAATATCGGAGTCCAAAAGGTGAACTTAATGCCTTTTAGTTTTAGAGGTTAAGAGTAAAAAGGAAAACCTTAGCGTAAGAAGAACAGACACAGATTCATTGTCAACCATTAATGGAGTCCCATGTCTGATGGAACTTTCTTATCATTGCTATTATAAGCTGAAGTTACTTATTACTTCGATTTCCCCTGCTTATGGATTGGAAACTCGGACTCATAGGAAAACTTGCTGTATCAACGAAACGCAATCACTTGTGAGGGACGGACATCGTGGAGACTTTGGATAGTCCGATAGTAAGATAGAATTTGGCAATTCTGCAAACCAATAAAGGTAGTTTTAGACCTATCATCTATCACTGAATGTTTTATATTTTTGTTTCATGATTCAATACTTAGGTACCTACTTAAACATAGATTCTATTATTACGTTACTTTCGGTCGAAATCAAGGGAATTCATAACAAATATATCTATACCAAAAGGCATCCAAACTTCTAGGAGGGTTATGATTTAAAAAAAAAAGAAAACAATAATATTGACCTCCCCATCTCATAATTTTGTTGTTAATGCTTCAACATAGACATTTGGCAAAATTAAAGTGACGCTGTGAAAGCAAAGTAGTAAAACTATAAAAGTTTAATTCTTTATACCCGACTCCGCCAGAAGGAGAGTTATGTTTTTAAAACGCAGAATGAAAACAATTCTGATCATCAAAGTCAAAGTCACTTTATTTGTAGGTATTGTATTTAAAAAGTACTTTTAAATCGTCAAATATTTTGCTCTTAAGGAGCTTCTACATGTCTCATAATCTTTTAACCCTACTAGCGCTTTATCTGTGATTATTATACACCAAGACATAAACCACAGTATTTTAAAATTCTTTCATAACCATCTCAGGCTAGTATTTTTATAGCAATTACAAAGCAATCAAGGTAGTTCGGAATTTCATTTAAATTCATCCAATTATGAAAGACGTAGTGAGAGCGAGCGCGAGCGGAAGTGACAAATTGCAGGGAGGGGGGGCCCGGGACCCCCACTAGAGAGGCCCCGAGCTAGGGTTGCCAGATTTAAAAACAAAAGCCAGACTCGGTGCTTAATTTGGCTGGACATTTTACCCCAAAAGCCGGACATCCATGGGTGTTTTTATATGTGCTAACAAACAACGCCCGTATTCAAAAACATTACTATGGGGTATCACGGTGCGCGCGGACGCACAGGGTGACACACGAACCAATCACAGAGCTCTATTGGTGCGTTCGATTTGCTGCTTCACTTAAGCAAGCATCGTTTCTGAATACGGGCGTAAAAAACAAAAAAGCCAGACTCGGTGCTTAGTTTGGCCGGACATTTTATTACCCTTAAAGCCGTACATCCATTGGCGTTTTTATTTATGTACTAGCAAACTAAGCAGTAGCTAATCCGGCAATGCCTGCATGAAACAATAGGTATATTTGTTTAACTTTCTCCCGGGACAAATTTCAATTTACCTTCACTGGTTGGGTTTTTATTGGCGGTCAAGCTATATATCCTGGCAACACAGGAGTTGCAGCGGTGGAAACAAGAGGTGGTAAAAGTCCCGTTCGCCAGTGTCTACTGCGTTATTGCGTCATTCAAAAGTTAGCACATAAGCCCCTGCAGCCACATAAAAGCCCAACAAAAGGCCGGACGAGAGAATATTTGGCTGTCGTCCGTAATAAGTAAAACATGTCCGGCTAAACCCGGACACCTGGCAACCCTGCCCCTGCCCCCCAGAAGGCATTGTGCTCGTACACGTCACTCTGATGAGTCCGGATGAATGTGCCACAACGAATTACGCTTTTGATGCGTTAAGACAAAGTTTTCGACCGTTTACCTTAAATAAGAACAAAGCTTTATTTAGATTTGAATGGTACATAGCTGTTATATTATTTAGGTTTAGACTATAAAACGTGCTGAAAGCCATAAAACACAATGAGTTTTCAAGGCCAGAGTGAATAGGCACTTACAGTATGTACCATCCTAAACTACATCTCACATAACATCAAGTGCGATTGCAATCAAATACCTGCCTTGTTCTGCATAAAAAAAACTTTGCATTTGAAAAAGAATACTGCCTATGGTGAGATAACTACGAACTTATATCACAACCGTCCGTATGCTGGGCGAATGCTCGAATAAAATGCCGTATTTTAAAAGCAATTTGGAGAAATTTGTGCAAGAGCCACAGGCAAGTCGAAAATATGATTTTACACGTCATAATTTAAGTTTATTTATTGTACTGATTTATATATTAAGGCTGGGTTGCACTATCTTACTTTACTGTAACAACGTCAAAAATCTGTCAAACTCCACACAAAAAACACTGGTTATCGTTATAGTTACGGCCAATGTTTGGTTGTGCAACTCAGCCTAACAGTATAGTGCTTTTGTCTTGCTCCGAAACTTAATAACTAGGAGAGGTTGTGTTGTATAGTGTCACACATTTTTATCGTAAAACTAGCTTTCCGCCCGCGGCTTCACCCGCGTGGAATTTTGTCTGACACAGAAAAACAATATCGCGCGCGTATTTGCTCACCGTTTAGACCTACCCTGGACTATGACAAACATTTTAAAACCAAAATCAGCTCAATCGGCCCAGCCGTTCTCGAGTTTTAATCAGACTAACGAACATCAATTCATTTTTATTTATATAGATAACCAAATAAGTGCTGATGTATTGTCATCTGTTCCTTGAATTGTGAGACCACAGAGCATTGGCACAGACTTGGTAAAAGAAAAGAAAGAAGAAAAGAAGATAAGAGAAGATGGCAGCGATGCTCTTTTCCTCAGGCCATGCAGGCGAAGGAATATGTGCATACCACTTTGTACTCTCTCGCCTCCATGACCTGAGGAACTGGGCTAAATCACCAATCGAAGAAAGAAGAAGGAAATGAAGAAGTGTCAGGCTCTATTTACTGTTATACACAATTTTTGGTATTCTACTGTTCCTCTACATAAGAATTGTCACAAAATTGCATGCTGTGTAAATAAAGAAAATTGAGTGAGACTTCTTGACTATTTTGGTACAACAAGCAATTAACCACACCACTGATTAACCATGAGATTTTTTTTAAACTTAAGGTGTCAGTGTCCAAAATGATTTTACTTTATGTTTATAAGTAGTCGAACTTCTCTTATTCTATTTATCTTCATAGGTTTTGACATACCATTTTCGGGTCATGTACGAGTATATTTGTCTTTCTTTGAAATTAACATAGGAGGTACAAACTCATTTTAATACAAAGACAACAATACGATAAAACGTGTGAAATAACACCGGTTGTGTATTTTGGTCCAAAAATATGAACAATTTATGGGCGATTACGTTATTTGCTTAAAATCCAAATATTATTGAAATAATTAAATATGTGCTTTCATGATCTTGTTGACTCATAGCATTAAATGACTTCGAACATGCTGACAACTGAAATGGTTCGACAACTCAGTGGCTAGAATACTCTCCCAGAAAGTGAAAGGTCGTGGGCTCATTCACATTCGAAACAGAGTTTTCTAGTGAAAAATAATGTATTAAAAGCAATGGTTTCCTGGCTTTCTTGCATAACCCGATATAATTATTATGNACGAGATCATAGGCAAGGCGGTGGGTGTGGTGTCTTCGCCGTCAAGGCTGCAGCTGCATAGCGGCGAGGCCATGGCCCTGTGCCGCGAGATCCAGCCGCGCAGTCTCAAGGTACCGCCGCCAGTATTCCTATTAGACGGTTGTTTAACCGTTCCAAGTAGCTCAATCCTTTAATAAATAATAAATAATAATAAATATATTTATTTTCTCTCCACAAACAGATTCTTAAAACTAGTCTTAAATTTAGTTTGGTACATTTGTCTGTGGGAGACTGGTGTCTAAACTAGGCAGAATCCTGCCTGTATCTTAGAGCACCAGGCCTCCAACCCAAGATACATAATTACTAAGGTTAGTAGGTACATCTTACAATTTGAAATTATTTATTTAGAGGTGTTGTGGAGATTTACTTTAAATATGTTTTATGTGTATAACGTGTATGTATGCATGTGTGGTGTGTATGTGTGGTGTGTATGTGTTTGGTGTTATTTATTTAATAAATTTTTCCGTTTCTTCATAGTTCTGACTCAAAAGCCATTTAGTAATTAACTTTTTAACTTCCGATTTAGACTTAGAATAGATGTTCAAAATTTTATTTGCTTGGTTGTATAACTTTTTGCCCAGATAACAAAAAAATCTCTTAGCAAAGACTGTTCGAAATGATTCTAATGTAACTATGTTCAAACGTCTTCGAGTATTCACTACTTGGCTATTATAATAAGTGAGGGAATGCTGTCTCATTAAGCTCAAAAGAATGAATAATTGCCTTACAGTCAAAACTTCTGCTTCATGATACAGAGCAGTGGTAGGGTAAAGTCTAGGTTTAAACAAACTTACTTTCAAAATAAGTCTTTGTGCTCTCTCTAGTTCAATTAGCTTCGTCTTGGCTGCTCCACCCCATGAGGTTAATTATGCAATAAGACAGCACAGATTGAACCAAAGACTCATAAACACATCTCATAACACTTCGATCTGCAATATGCCTAAGCTGCTTAAATACAAATACCAGTTTTCTAACCCTTTGCGATATTTTATGGATATGCTCTGCAAATGTAAGATTTTGGTCTATAATCACCCCTAAGTATCTAATACTATTTGTACTATTAATTTGTGGACAGTTACATGAATTTTGTGGTGTCGCGGAGCATTTGTGAGCATATAATTTAAAATTTTGATATTTTTTCAGGGCAGAATTGTTTATGGAAAAACATACATATTTCGTCTTTTCTGCATTTAATGTAAGACTATTTTCCGCTAGCCAACATGATACTATATCAAAACCTTCTTGTGCTAACGCAAACAATTTATCCCAGCTTTCAGCAACAAACGTCAAGGCTGTATCATCCGCGTATGAGGTGATATTACAGTTTTTAATATCTAAATTACACAGATCATTAATGTAGCATAAAAACAACGTAGGTCCAGTTATACTGCCCTGTGGAATACCAAAGGTAATTGGTTGTTCATCGCTGATCATATTGCCAATTTTGACCTGTTGGAAGCGATTATCCAAATAATCCTCAAAAAGGCTAAGCTGCGTTCCACGTATACCGAATTTTTTGGAGTTTATTTATGAGGATGGAATGCGAAACCGTGTCGAACGCCTTTTTAAGATCTAGAAATATAGTAAGGCATTTCATGTTACTATCCAAATTTCTTGCCGCAAAATCCACGAATTTATTAACAGCATCATCAGTAGACTTGCCTTTGCGGAATCCAAATTGTGAATCCGATAACAGCTTGTTTGATTCGAGATAGTCCGTTAGTCTGTTGTTCATAGCGCGTTCGAAAACCTTTGATAGTGATGTTAGAATGGATATGGGACGGTAATTGTTTACGCAGTCTTTCTTGCCGGATTTGTGGATAGGGTGAAGAATTGATTTTTTTAGTGCTGAGGGAAAAACTCCAGAATTGAAGCATCGGTTTATTAGATCTGTCAATGGGGGAACAATAATTTTCGTATTGTTTCTCAAAACTTTTGCTGGGATGCAGTCATTCCCGGGAGCACAGTCTGCTTTCAGATTCAGTAATATGGATTCAATTTCTTTTTCGGTCACATCTAATAGAACAAAGGAGTTGATGTTAGTTGGTGCTGAGTTACTTAACGAATTTTGGTGTGTAAAAGATGGGATACTATCAGCTAGAGTCTTGCCCACATTTGCGAAAAAATTATTAACGCTATTTATTGAATCGCGGGTATTGTTTTTAATATTTAGTAGATCATGTGCACTATTTTTTTGTTGATTTAGGCTTGTAACGGTTTTAATAGTTTTCCATAGTTTTTTACTATTATTTTTAGCTTTTTCTAGCTCTTCTTTATCATATTGTCTTTTAATTTTTCGAAGTAAATTATTGCAAAAATTTCTATATCTTATGTATGTTTTTTTAAGTATGTCATTGTTGGGTTCTATTTTTAACTTTTTGTGCATTTTATCCCTAGATCTTATGCAGCGTAATAGGCCAGAGGTTATCCACGGCTTGATTTTTAATTGACTACGAGAACATTTATAAATAATTGTGTTTTGCCGGACTATTTCAGAGATGGTGTTTACAAACAAATTCGTGGCTTTATTCAAATCATTTTCAGCATAAACCGAGTCAAAATTAATATTAGAAATGGCCTGGTTTATTTCGTTATGATTATGTTGGTTCTTCTGCTAGCCTGGGATGCGCGCCCTTTTGTCGATTTTTGACGATAAGCCCAAATATTTGTCGTCTACAATCGACAGATTATATCGTGCGCGCCACGCCATCCTAGACCGGTTGGTCCCTATATTATGAGAGATTCCTACGCGTGCCATAGAGTCCGCACAACTCGCGGAACCACATCACTATTCGATTTAGAATGATTTTGAGAGAGAACATTAATCGCACGCTTCGTGTTGATGAGGACTCAACCTAAGGGACTAGTTGAACAGGCGCGCAGAACATTGTGTTTCGGGCGCAATAATTTGTTTCAGATTTTTTGCAACTGCTCAAGAAACCCATTGTTCTGTTATGAAATGTGCCTTAAGCAATGAGGGTTTTCGCGTATGAAAAATCCGCCAGATGGCAATACTAATGGTCACGCGAGGTCCAAATGCTGCATGATTGGTTATTTTTGACATGACTGACAGATATGTCAAAATCCACCAATCACGCAGCAGTCAGACCCCACATCCACGTCCCGCCATCTAGCGGATCTTTCATACGCGAAAACCCTCATTACATTACGTGCTATGTTGCACCACTAACATAGCTCGATGTGATCAGTGTACGAGGTTATTTCCTTCCAGATGCGGTCGGTGGGCCGCGGCGAGGTGCTGGTGTCGCTGTGCTGGCAGCCGGCCGCCGCGCGCCTCACCGTGGTACTGCTCAAGGCGCGCAACCTGCCCAAGATGGACGTCACCGGACTCGCTGACCCGTTAGTATTATAAAAGAACAAAATAACACGTCTTGGCGCTTTTCATTGCAAAAATAAAATCAATATAAAAACAATCATAGATATAATATA
Source organism: Ostrinia furnacalis (assembly GCF_004193835.3). NCBI lineage: Eukaryota > Metazoa > Arthropoda > Insecta > Lepidoptera > Crambidae > Ostrinia > Ostrinia furnacalis. The sequence goes on along the minus strand of NW_021132340.1, from coordinate 342,894 downwards.
GCTATTGTTCTCATAATCATAGATGTTGTATATGTTCTTCTGATTAATTTCGTTGCGGGTCCAATGACAGTTTAACTTTCCCCCGGGACAAACTTGACCTTCATTGGTTGGGTTTTTGTGACGGTCAAGCTGTAGATCCTGGCTTCACAGGAGTTGCATTGGTGGGAACGAGAGGTGGAAATAGTCCCATATAGTTATAATATAGCGCATAACTGAATCGTTTTCTGCAGTTTAGAGCGGTGCTGGAGGAGGTTTTTGTTACCCATTAACATGGGTAACGCAAGACACGTCACCTCTCCTGCACCGCTCTTCTATCGCAGAAACTCCGTCAGAACTACTCAGACAGAAATCTGTGCGCTATGATTAATTGCAATGAGACTAAGGCTGAGTTGCACCACCTAACTTTGACCGTAACTATGACGATAACCGGTGTTTTTTGTATAGAGTTTAACAGATTTTTGACGTTTGTCAAAGTTAAAGTAAGATGGTGCAACCCAGCCTTAGCCAAGTTTTTTTTAATAACACCGTTTTTAGGTAGACAGCTATATGGGACATGTATTTTGAAAATACATGTAGGTTCGCTGAAATAACCATAAAATCAACGTAAAACATGAAATACATGTATGCTGATTTTAAGGTAATTTTTTGGCTTTGAAAAGTTTGCTTGGATAGTAAATCGACATTACCAAAACAACACTCGATCTTCCTCTCCAGATACGTGAAAATGTACCTGCTATACAACGGCCAACGCATAGCCAAGAAGAAGACCCACGTCAAGAAGCGCACGCTGAACCCCGTGTTCAACGAGTCCTTCGTGTTCGAGGTGCCCGCCGCGCCAAACGCCACGCTCGACCACGTCTCGCTCGAACTGCTCGTGCTAGACTGGGACAGAGTCACTAAGAACGAGGTAAACAGCAAACTATCTCTATCATATAGCAAGAAGGTTCAAAGTTGTAGAAGCGGACCTGAACCCGGTGTTCAACGAGTCGTTAGAGTTCGAGGTGCCCGCCGCGCCCAACGCCACGCTCAACCACGTCTCGCTCGAACTGCTCGTGCTAGACTGGGACAGAGTCACCAAGAACGAGGTAAATAGCAAACCTTATTACAAAGCACAAAAGGTTCAAAGTTGTAGAAGCGGACGCTGAACCCGGTCTTCAACGAGTCCTTCGTGTTCGAGGTGCCCGCCACGTTCGACAACGTCTCGCTCGATATGCTCGTGCTAGACTGGGACAGAGTCACTAAGAACGAGGTAAATAGCAAACCTTATAACCTAACAATAAGGTTCAAAGTTAAAGAAGTGAATGCTGAACAAGGCGTTCAACGAGTCCTTCGTGTTCGAGGTGCCCGCCACGCTCGACCACGTCTCGCTCGAACTGCTCGTGCTAGACTGGGACAGAGTCACTAAGAACGAGGTAAAGAGCAAACCTTATTACATAGCTCAAAAGGTTTAAAGTTGTAGAAGCGGACGCTGAACCCGGTCTTCAACGAGTCCTTTGTGTTCGAGGTGCCCGCCACGCTCGACCACGTCTCGCTCGAACTGCTCGTGCTAGACTGGGACAGAGTCACTAAGAACGAGGTAAAGAGCAAACCTTATTACATAGCTCAAAAGGTTCAAAGTTGAAGAAGCGGACGCAGAACCTGGTGTTCAACGACTCCTTTGTGTTCGAGGTGCCCACCACGCTCGACCACGTCTCGCTCGAACTGCTCGTGCTAGACTGGGACAGAGTCACTAAGAACGAGGTAAATAGAAAACCATCTCTATCACACAGCAATAAGGTTCAATGTTGAAGAAGAGGACGCTGACGCCCGTGTTCTACGAGTCGTTCGTGTTCGAGGTGCCCGCCGCGCCCAACGCCACGCTCGACCACGTCTCGCTCGAACTGCTCGTGCTAGACTGGGACAGAGTCACCAAGAACGAAGTACATAGCAAACCTTATTGCATAGCACAAAAGGTTCAAAGTTGTAGAAGCGCACGCTAAACCCGGTGTACAACGAGTCCTTCGTCAGAGCCTTCGTGTTCGAGGTGCCCGCCACGCCCAACGCCACGCCCAACGCCACGCTCGACCACGTCTCGCGTTAGATTGGGACAGAGTCACCAAGAACGAGGTAAATAGCAAACCTTATTACATAGCTCAAAATGTTCAAAGTTGTAGAAGCGGACCTGAACCCGGTGTTCAAAGAGTCTTACGTGTTCGATGTGCCCGCCGCGCCCAACGCCACTCTCGACCACGTCTCGCTCGAACTGCTCGTGCTAGACTGGGACAGAGTCACCAAGAACGAGGTAAAGAGCAAACCTTATTACATAGCACAAAAGGTTCAAAGTTGTAGAAGCGCACGCTGAACCCGGTCTTCAACGAGTCCTTCGTGTTCGAGGTGCCCGCCACGCTCGACCACGTCTCGCTCGAACTGCTCGTGTTAGATTGGGACAGAGTCACCAAGAACGAGGTAAATAGAAAACCTTATTACAAAGCACAAAAGGTTCAAAGTTGTAGAAGCGGACGCTGAACCCGGTCTTCAACGAGTCCTTCGTGTTCGAGGTGCCCGCCACGCTCGACCACGTCTCGCTCGAACTGCTCGTGCTAGACTGGGACAGAGTCACTAAGAACGAGGTAAATAGAAAACCTTATCACCTAACTATAAGGTTCAATGTTAAATAAGTGGATGCTGACCAAGGTGTTCAACGAGTCGTTGGTGTTCGAGGTGCCCGCCTCGCTCGATCACGTCTCGTTCGAACTGCTCGTGCTAGACTGGGACAGAGTCACCAAGAACGAGGTAAATAGCAAACCATCTCTATCACAGAGCAATAAGGTTCAAAGTTGTAGAAGCGCACGCTAAACCCGGTGTACAACGAGTCCTTCGTCAGAGCCTTCGTGTTCGAGGTGCCCGCCACGCTCGACCACGTCTCACTCGAACTGCTTGTGCTAGACTGGGACAGAGTCACCAAGAACGAGGTAAATAACAAACCTTATTACATAGCACAAAAGGTTCAAAGTTGTAGAAGCGGACGCTGAACCCGGTGTTCAACGAGTCGTTCGTGTTCGAGGTGCCCGCCACGCTCGACCACGTCTCGCTCGAACTGCTCGTGCTAGACTGGGACAGAGTCACTAAGAACGAGGTAAATAGAAAACCATCTCTATCACACAGCAATAAGGTTCAATGTTGAAGAAGAGGACGCTGACGCCCGTGTTCTACGAGTCGTTCGTGTTCGAGGTGCCCGCCGCGCCCAACGCCACTCTCGACCACGTCTCGCTCGAACTGCTCGTGCTAGACTGGGACAGAGTCACTAAGAACGAGGTAAATAGAAAACCTTATCACCTAACAATAAGGTTCAAAGTTAAAGAAGTGAATGCTGAACAAGGCGTTCAACGAGTCCTTCGTGTTCGAGGTGCCCGCCACGCTCGACCACGTCTCACTCGAACTGCTTGTGCTAGACTGAGACAGAGTCACCAAGAACGAGGTAAATAACAAACCTTATTACATAGCACAAAAGGTTCAAAGTTGTAGAAGCGGACGCTGAACCCGGTCTTCAACGAGTCCTTCTTGTTCGAGGTGCCCGCCACGCTTGACCACGTCTCGCTCGAACTGCTCGTGCTAGACTGGGACAGAGTCACCAAGAACGAGGTAAATAGAAAACCATCTCTATTACAGAGCAATAAGATTCAAAGTAGTAGTGGACGCTGAACCCGGTCTTCAACGAGTCCTTCGTGTTCGAGGTGCCCGCCACGCTCGACCACGTTTCGCTCGCACTGCTCGTGCTAGACTGGGACAGAGTCACCAAGAACGAGGTAAAGAGCAAACCATCTCTATCACAGAGCAATAAGGTTCAAAGTTGTAGAAGCGCACGCTAAACCCGGTGTACAACGAGTCCTTCGTCAGAGCCTTCGTGTTCGAGGTGCCCGCCACGCTCGACCACGTCTCGCTCGAACTGCTCGTGCTAGACTGGGACAGAGTCACCAAGAACGAGGTAAATAGCAGACCATCTCTGTCACAGAGCAATAAGGTTCAAAGTTGTAGAAGTGGGCGCTGACACCCGTGTTCAACGAGTCCTTCGTGTTTGAGGTGCCCGCCGCGCCCAACGCCACGCTCGATCACGTCTCGTTCGAACTGCTCGTGCTAGACTGGGACAGAGTCACTAAGAACGAGGTAAATAGCAAACCATCTCTGTCACAGAGCTATAAGGTTCAAAGTTGTAGAAGCGGACGCTGAACCCGGTGTTCAACGAGTCCTTCGTGTTCGAGGTGCCCGCCTCGCTCGATCACGTCTCGTTCGAACTGCTCGTGCTAGACTGGGACAGAGTCACCAAGAACGAGGTAAATAGCAGACCATCTCTGTCACAGAGCAATAAGGTTCAAAGTTGTAGAAGCGGACGCAGAACCTGGTGTTCAACGAGTCCTTCGTGTTCGAAGTGCCCGCCACGCTCGACCACGTCTCGCTCGAACTGCTCGTGCTAGACTGGGACAGAGTCACTAAGAACGAGGTAAATACCAAACCTTATTACATAGTACAAAAGGTTCAAAGTTAAAGAAGTGGATGCTGAACAAGATGTTCAACGAGTCGTCGTTCGTGTTCGAGGGGCCCGCCGCGCCCAACGCCACGCTCGACCACGTCTCGCTCGAACTGCTCGTGCTAGACTGGGACAGAGTCACCAAGAACGAGGTAAATAGCAAACCTTATTACATAGCACAAAAGGTTCAAAGTTGTTGAAGCGGACGCTGAACCCGGTCTTCAACGAGTCCTTCGTGTTCGAGGTGCCCGCCACGCTCGACCACGTCTCGCTCGAACTGCTCGTGCTAGACTGGGACAGAGTCACTAAGAACGAGGTAAATAGCAAACCTTATTACAAAGCACAAAAGGTTCAAAGTTGTTGAAGCGGACGCTGAACCCGGTGTTCAACGAGTCGTTAGAGTTCGAGGTGCCCGCCACGCTCGACCACGTCTCGCTCGAACTGCTCGTGCTAGACTGGGACAGAGTCACCAAGAACGAGGTAAATAGCAAACCTTATTACATAGCTCAAAAGGTTCAAAGTTGTAGAAGCGCACGCTAAACCCGGTGTACAACGAGTCCTTCGTCAGAGCCTTCGTGTTCGAGGTGCCCGCCGCGCCCAACGCCACGCTCAACCACGTCTCGCTCGAACTGCTCGTGCTAAACTGGGAGAGAGTCATCGAGAACGAGGTACTTAATAAACCTTATTGCAGTACATAATGCACCATTGTCATTTATGCAGTTGGCGTCAGTGCCTAGCTAAGCCAGCAGCAGTAGCACTTTCGAAGTCTAAGTTAATAATAAGAAATGTAAATGTGGGACAACATTCTTCATGACGAGGTCAAGTGAATCGCAAAATTGCACACAGCATTTACAGGACAATATAGAGCCACTTTAGCTGTCTTCACTCCACTTATTTCCCAACATCATTGATCTTTCATACAGTTGATTAAAAACTTTTTGAGTTTCCTTTGTTATTCTGAGAAAGTTGTGTATTAGTGAATATTGGTCTTCAACTCTTTAACCCGTTTGGTCAGCGAGAGGGTAGGTAAATCCGCCGTTTGCCTCTGGTACTGTAGTCTCCACTGAGACCTTATGGTGATAATGATGCTAACCGATTGTTTTCCCAAACGATTGAATCCCCAGGGATTCAATCCAGATTTTACTCCAGAGTAATTTAGTGACTTAGTGCTAATGATACCAAATTGTTCAGGTGATCGGTCGGCTGGAGCTCGGCGCCGAGGGCACCGGCAGCGCCCGGCACCACTGGCGCGAGGTGCAGGCGGCGCCGCGCCGCCAGATCGCCGACTGGCACAAGCTCAAGGAGTGAGCGCCACGCCCAACCCCCACCAACCACTCGCCAGAAACCCACTGCGGACTGCTGGGACAGAGATAAGTCCACTCTCCCTTTCTTAATCCTTCAAGGCCCGCTAATCTAGACACAATAGATCAGTTTTTTCAACCTTTTTCATGACACGAACCCCCATATAAAAAAAATTTTTTGGCAACCCCCCGACCGTTCGCTTTTTTTTTCATGCATTTTAAAATGTTGCAAAGATGTTTGTAGAACCGAATACTTCAATCCATATAACATTTTTGCATAATTAGATTTCAGATTAATCTGTCTTTATAAGAATTTTTTTTACTGAGGTACTTTTTACGACTTCTCGCGACCCCCCAGGGGGTCGCGACCCACAGGTTGAAAAACACTGCAATAGATAATCAATTGTTATGACATTAATGAATGCCGTCTGGGACTCAAGCGGTTAAGGTGGCCTTTCGAACTAAGCGTCACAGACGCAGCGCGTCTTTAGCTTTGGTCTTGTGCCACCAACGCCGCGTCACTTACTCTCTTCAAAAGGCTACCTTTAAGACCAAAGCTAAAGACGCTGCGTCTGTGACGCTTAGTTCGAAAGGCTACCTTTAATATCTCTACCTTCTTCGTTCACAAACTGAAAAGTACTTTCTCAAATCTGGAAAGATTTTAGTACAGTCAACAGCACATCAGACTACAATTTTGTAGCCAAAAAGCACCTATTTCAACTACTTATGATGCCCAAGATTGATGTGCTGGTTGATTATACTTATAGTAGATTGTGACAGAATAATAATTACTATTGAACATAATTACATTTTCAAGTTTTCTTTGTTAGACGACTGAAACTTACGGTGCCATGTAATCGTGCATCGGTCAGGAATAAAATGAATTTGTCATACGTAAATTGGCGCCCAACGTGGTGCACAAAATGAATAAAAAAAACTAACCTTTCTTTAAATTATTTTATTTATGTTATGGACAAACCTCTGTTCTAGTATTCGCCGCAGTGTCGAAAGACTTTAGCCCACCTCCCACTATTAGCCTATAGCTTTCCTATTCCTAGGATAAACATTGTAGAGTCGGTGTTTAGCACAGTCATTTACTAATTTATGTTTTCAAAGACCTTGACGAATAAGTAGTCATGACAAATAACAATCCTTTGTTATTAGTCACAAAAATATTCATTTGTGACAAAAAATACTTAATTCTTCACCATTAAAGTACTGCGCTACTAAATGACTGTGCTAAACTACCTGACTCTGACCATCCCCATACGAAACGCATAGCGAACAAGAAATATTAACTTCTTATTGCAACGAGATGATTTGACGATTGGAAATGATTTAATTATCGTTAATATTCTTCACTTATTATCCCCGCACGGAGTCCTGCGGCGAGGGTGGTTATCGTAAGAAGGCCAAGCCAAAGTCCACACAGGAACGAATGCTTAATTTAGCGTTAATTTGTATTATAATGTTACGATATTTTCTATTAGATAGTGAAATTATCGCTTTATTTTGGACTTCATTTTATTAGTAATACGAATGTATAATTTGCTTGTAATATGTTTAACGCACAGTTTGATAAATCCCGAGTGTAGATTCCCCGATGTAATCATAGTTTGTGTCTAAGTAGTGAACACAGGTGATCGTGTGTTTGCTGTAGATGAGCGGTGTACAAGCTGCCTAATTCGGCTTGTATTCCAATTTCTCTAATTATTCTACATATCTAAATGTAAGACACTTGATGTAATGGATACGATTTCATGTATTTAATGTGTCCCGGTGTGGTTTAGAGCTATGTAATTGTTTGCTTCGACAATATTAAGTCTACACGTTACTAGATCTCAGATTGAACCAAAGCATTATACTCAAGTAGTTTGATAAGACATACTATTTAGCACGGAAATTGGTGAATAACACTACAAATGATAATACTAATTGTTTCATAGATGTAACTATAACGCTAAGGATAAATTATACAATTAATTTTGGTCAGACGAACCGTTTATTTGTATAATTTTAAATTAGATTTTAATTTTTAATATTTGTCATTTTATTTATCAATGCAGATTTTTCGGATCGATACGTATGTATTTATTTATCATCTGATTAAATTCAATATTGTTCGTGCTTACATGGTTTGTGTGGGCAGAATAATAAAGTAGAGTCGTTTTAAGGCATAATAAGCACAAACAAAATTGAACTCATTTCAATACTCATTTTGATCAGTAAGTTCATAAATATGTATAGTATTAGGTTAGAGAAATAAATCTATTTTATACTAAATGTAGGTAGTGTGACCTAGAATCTAAATGTAAAAGCTCATTTGACGAGGCTTTGGGCTTTTAGCCGTACCTTCTAGTGCGAACTTATCACTATAGATGGCGCTTTCACTATCAGATCTCATTCCTTTCTGATAATTAAGTTACATGCTTTAATTAAATATTTATTCTGATGGTTTCTGAACATTCCTTTAAACTTTATTTACCTATCCATTCTGTTAGTCCTAATTATTTTGATTTGTGAATTTAATTCTTAAAAATAACTATGAAATCGATATAAAAACGAAAATTTAAAATGAGGAATAATAACTGTACAACAGTATATTTAGAACGTTACGATTGATCTAAGGTAATTATTATCTTTAGTCTTGTATTACGTAACCGAATATTTTAAGAGTTACTTGTATTCTTAAGAATCCGTACTTCTACATTCCAAAAAACTAAATGTAAATAGTCATCGCTTTAGTCATTGAAGACATTCGCTGTCTCGTTCTTATTGTTAACTATAAGTGAATAATGTAATAATAAGTAACATACCAGTAAATGTTTACGTTTAATCGAATCAGTGTTTTTGTATTTTCAATCGATGTCCATGAGTGTTGTAGAAATTATTTGCAGAAAATTGTAGTGGCTCAGCGGGCGTTACTCCATCTTTAGCTACCGAAAAGTACAAAGTAATTTAGTTAGAAATACTTCAATACAACATCATCTTAGTTCAGTAGTTCATGATCATACTATAATCCGGGCCTTTTCAAGGCGAGAGTAAATAGGCACTTACAGGGCAGATATGTACCATCCTAGACTACATCCCACTTAACATCGGATGCGATTGTGGTCAAATACCTGCCTTGTTGTGCATAAAAAAAAACATTCTTGAAGTTTTCAGGCTCTTTAGGTCGGACTGAAAGGTAACTTCTGGCAGGCCTGGCTCACTCCGCGCGGTACATCCGATAATTACCTACAGCGAAGCGCCCCGCCGGCGGGTATTATATCAGTCGAGTGTCAACGCGCGCGCCCGTCGGGGCTTGATGTTTTGCCTTTAATAAATAATTTCTTTTGAATACAATTTATGATGTTTTAAGAATTTTATCGTTAAAATATTAACTATTACCTTTCCGTGTAGGTAAATGAAACGGATGAGTAACATCGATACACCAAATTACGACAAGCTAGTTCTTTTACCATAATGCATAGGTACCCCAACAATATTCAGTAAAAAATAAATTGTTGCCAAAGTACCGCGAGTAACATTAGATAAAGTTTGTGCAAAGCCAAATACAAATATGATTTTCGGGTGTAGCCGTTTCGTGTTTGCGTAGTAAGTAGGTAGGTATGATGACGTCATTCTATCTTCTGTGATAGTAGGTATGTTTAATTTATTTGTCTTATGTTAAAATAGGTATGAATGAAGACATTTTATTAAAATAAGTACTTTTTATCCTAAGTAGGTAAATATTTAAAATGATATTTTTACAAAGGTAAAATAACACTAATACTTACCTACATACGTACCTCATTACAAATACCTAAGTAGATTAATTCTATTTTTTCACTAGACAGCATAGCAACCCTAGCAGCGTAAGAAGAGTTCAGAGGCACGCGATAGAAAGAGACAAAACTTGTAGGTGAATAAAATTGTAGGTACGTAGTGCTGTGCGAGCTGAATTCCACTGTATCGCGTCGTAGCAAGACACGCATTTATTTAAATCGTCTTGCGGAGTAATCCTTCTGTACCTGTACTATTACTTATTCTGTGCTTCTGGTTAATCTTTCCTTTGGTAGAGCTAAGCGGTGGTTGAATATACCTACGCTTTTTATAAAACATGTCAGTAGGTCCAGTTTGAAATTCACATTAATACTTTGTCATTTAGGAGCATTTAACGAATCTTTTACTGATGTTTAGATGGGATTTCATCGAGCTATGTTGAGAGTATCGTTTAAAGTAGCAAAGCATTTATGGTAAAAATAAATAAGACAACTTTTGGCAACGCTTCGTGCGAAGTGCTCTATGATCAAAAACTTGGATGGCGTGTGATTTTTTTTTCAGTTTGCAGGCTATTCCTTCCTATTTTATACTGATGCTACCCATACGTACGTTTTCATTACAATAACTATTAATCTTTACTGTGTGATGATTTTTCTTCAAATAGCAATAATAATATAATCAAAGCAGGATTTTAACATACCAGCTCACTGTTCACTGATACATTTACTATACATTAGGTCTATTGAAATTTTGCTACAGCTATTAGATGTTCGCCTCATGGGTGATCAATAGTGATCAGTTGAAGTAGCGCTCGCTGCCACATCACCGCACGTAGTCATCACCTCACCGATATCAGGTTTATATACTAAGAAGAGATTTTAGTAAATAAATTATTGACTGGTGCTTTCACATAATTGTGCGTTTTATTTATTTACCTTATCCATTTCAGGTGTTATCAAATATCTGGATATTTTTTAATAACTAATATTAAAAATTAGTGTAAATACTGAAATGAATTTAACACTAAAGATCTCCGTTTACTTAGTGTTGGTTTGTTTACTATATGGTTTCCAATTGATATTTTAATAATAATAATAATGACTAGCTTTTTACCGCGGCTTCACCTGCATGAAATTTAGTTTGTCACATATCGTCATAAATTATAGCTTAAATGTTATTCTGGGCTATAAACAATAACACTGCACTGTAAAGATTCAACGAAATCCGTTCAGTAGTTTTTGCGTGAAAGAGTATCAGTACAGTTTCAGAATAGGAACACTTGATTTACTTGAGTTTAAAAAAAGTACCATCTATTTACGTGCCCTGTTACCAACCGATTTTGCATACTCAGATTGCTACTCTAAAGTTCTACCTACAGGAATCAAATCAAAAGAAAAGGGACACATTTAATAAAATACAGAATTCTTATCAATTGTATATTTGATATCAAATCTTATTACAATTATACCACAGCTTAACATCGAAAGTAAAGGTGGTCGGACACGGCCTCCCCACGTCATGGCGTGCTCCGGTGCTACAGACAAAAATACCTTTTGCTTTTCGCTGGTCCAAGAATTTAATCGAAATATCAAGAGGTAAAAGTGTTTTTACAACCCTTAAAATCACTCAGAGTATGTTCTGTGGACTTTGATTTCCAATTTACACATTTTAATCTACACAAGTCTGTGTTACTGTCTCTACGGACTTTGTTTTTCATTTTTTCCACTCTTTTAACCGACTAGTCAGACGCTTTTGGTGGCTCTTGAAGTCTGAACCTAGTGATGTGCCCTAAGTTATTATAATTCACACGATAAAATAGTTTCCGAGTCGACAAAGTGTCTATTATAATAAAGAATTACAATAGTGACTACAAGATATGACTATAATAGTTTAAAAGAGTCAACATAGTTTAAGAGAACTCAATACGTAAGTAGATAGGTATTTCTTGTAATAAAACCTTTCATAGACCAGCGAAATGCAAACGAGAACCCAATCCAAAGCCTGTACATACATTGCTACTAATTATTGTGCTATCGACAAAGTAAACGAATCAAAAAATGCGTTGTGTGACTTAAAAAGTGATCTTCATTTTAGAGGAACAACTATAACACACACAGACTAACCCACTCGTTTTAAGATGTACAGAAGTATAATTATTTAATGAAGAAAACTTTAAAAAAGAAATTCGTCATCTCGTAGGAAATTAGTCATTTATAAAAAGTATTGTTTTATCAAACACACTAAATCCAAGTAACTAGCTTGCCGAAGTGCGATATTTACACTCTACATTTTTTTGTCGCAATTTGTTCACTTTCTTACCAAACCCTTGAATTGAATTGTAACTTCAAAAAAGTATAACTAAGTAACTACCCAAGTAGTAGACAAGTATTTTTGTCACATTTAGTGAGATTTCAGATGTGAGTTTAGTCGATATGTGCATTATAATATTCCCCGCACTAACCGAGAGAGAGTCGCCGAGAGTATAAACACACATAATATTGTCTTTTAATACAACTCCTATATGGACGTCTTTGATTTCGTCTAGCTATGAAGTCGGTGCTCGCTAGCTAGAAACACGTATTCACTTCGTGATAGGGAGGAACCAGAATTACTGCTGTTACTCTTAAAGTAGGTAGGTTAGGTATTGAATGTCAAAAAGATGGTAACGTAACTTACTAATTAATCAAGTTAAGAGAGCTTCCGTCCTTCAGTAGTTAGAAAATATACATATAAACTCTCCCAAGATAGAGATCCTAGGTATGACATCCTCTGACACGTTTTATAAGTTTAAGAAAAAAAATGATCCAGAAGGAAGAATGATTTGTTAATAAGGTAGAGTCGTCAACCAACAGACATTTAGTATATTAGCGTAATTTTTGGTTCCTCCTTCGGTGTCACACATAAAATTGATTAGCAATACAATGTTTTTAACAAGTTAACACCTAAACATTCAAACAAATTACATCACACTACACAGTGACGATTAGGCAAGAGTCGTATGCGGTAAATTTTGGGACTTACTTAAACTTAATTAAAACAATATCATCGTACGCTATGACTACAATATGTCGTTATTGCTAAATAGTGAGATATGAATTGAAGTTCAGATATGTTAGAACTGTTAGATATTACGATTTTGGTCCGAAATTGTGTAAACATTATTTTGTAGAGTCGCTTCAACTAACCAAAACTTCGTATAACAAAAAATAAATATATAAAAACTTAAAATACTAATTACTATTTCATTTTCGAAACCAACAGTATTTTAACCATACCGAATAACCTGAAACTTTATATTTTTGAACATTAATATTACATATAAACTCATACAAGATATTTAGAGCCTATCATAATTTAAGACATAAAAAATATTGTAAATCTGGTAACCGTTACAATAAGTGTTACATTAAAAAATTAGTCAATACAATCATATTTACAATTATTAAATGCAGTATCGAACTTGTTAATTGATACATAAATTAAAAAAGCATAATAATATAAAAGTCTAAAAATCCAGGCAAGCTTTATATACATCGACATAGTCAGATCTCAATGTTTAATTTGGTTGTGTATTCCTTTAGTCTTATAGTCATTTGCTTAATAAAATACTGGCATGTAAGGCAAGATTATAAAATAGGATATTTTGACTACAGTTAAAACGTCCTCAATAAAAAGGTGAGATAATCTTGAGTAGGTAGAGTCATACAATTAAATCATACACGTTCCTACAAACACGACTTAGCTAAACAATGATCCTATTGAACTCGTACGACACCAAATTATTAAACAAATATCATTTTCTAGTTATCCATTCATCAACACACATAAATTCATTTAGACTCCTGAAGATACTATCTCTTCGATTATAAAAAATCTGCAGTACATTTCCCATCATTATACAAAATTAGTACATCGATTATTTCCCTCTAAACCCGATACCCGATCAGTATAAAGACATACGTCATTTATGTTTAGCAATCCATTCTCAACATGAAAATTGTTTAAAATCTTTTCGACGAATTCCTCTGACAGAAATACCACATTTAATAACGAAGTCGTTTTCTGAATATGGCGTAGTAGTACCATAAAAAATAACCATTAAAGATAAGTGCGCCTACTCAAATCATGGCAGAAGCAAAATTAACGCACAAGCAAGAATTAATTTACTAATTGAGATCCTACCGTGGTGTTGACATTCATAACATCATTGGAGTTACAGATTTAATTTGTAAATAGTGTTATGCAAATATTGACTTTGTGCGCTAGATGATATTATACAGAATAGTTTGTAAGTTTCACTGTAAAGTCAGAAACGATCACAATACGAGACCATCACTAATTCGAATAAAAACACGGCCCTAAAACCCTTCCTTGTATACTCCAATCATGTCATCAACAAGTACGTCTGCACGTTGCGACGTGAAAGCATTCCTCGTGACAATAGAAAAATCTTTATTCCTAATAATATCTTTGAATACTTAAGAATAGAAAATCCAATCTCCATTTGTGGAGATAACGATATTGTTGTATGTGATCCCATAGTCGTTCGCTAGAGATACCGTTCATACTCAGTTATCTCCCGTGGATTGCGACGTGAGTCTGCTTGGGATGGTACGCACAGCTTTGGTAGTGGTAGGACGGCACAGGGGGGCGGGCCCCGGGGGATTAAAGCAGGCCCCGGTCCAGTTCTTTGCGCAGCATCCTGGAGAGTTTGAGCACATCCTCGTCGCACTGGCCTGCGAACAGAGAGTCCAGGAGCTCACCTCGGGACGCGAGGGAGAACACTCCGGCAAGTCGCGACACGGATTTGTCTGAAAGGTGGCGCTCTACAACTGATCTGGAATAAAAAACGGTGAATTTAGTTCATGTTTCACTAAAGAAACACTAGATTAATACATTTGTTGTTCATTAATGATATGTAAATAAATAATATCTTACTTGAGCGACTGATGTGACTCGCGAAGAGCATCTTGTAGGAAACCTCGGTCGTAAGAGAAATCGACCTCGCAGAATGATACCACAGCCATCAACACCGTCTGGAAACACGATAAGATTTTGTAAGTTCGGGCTAAAATTTTACAACCATATTCGAAACGAAATCCTATGCAGAACCCTGGATGAAACATGCCCTGAGATGGTGGATGCGTGATGAGGATAGTTCCATTCCCAACAATGAAAACAACAATATATTACACATACCCTGTGCTATGGGTTGGGAAACTTCCACTCTCAACAGTGGTATATCCTACTCATGACACGTAACTTGAAGCATAAGGCAGCACGCCCAGCTTCAGCTATTGATTGTGAAGTAGACCTTATGACGTGGACATAAGACACTAACGTGGAACTTGGAGCGGAAGGCAGCGAGCGCGCGCTCGTCGGCCGGCGACAGCTGCCCGTGGCGCCGCAGCACGCCCAGCTTCACGCGGCCTTGATCACGTGCTTCACCAGCTTGTCACAGTGAAGTAGACCTTATGACGTTGACATAAGACACTCACGTGGAACTTGGAGCGGAAGGCAGCGAGCGCGCGCTCGTCGGCCGGCGACAGCTGCCCGTGGCGCCGCAGCACGCCCAGCTTCACGGCGGCCTTGATCACGTGTTTCACCAGCTTCTCTGCTTCGCGCTTCTCTACTCGCTCGCGAAGGACCGTCAGGAACTGGAAATGATGAAATGTCACTTAATCAACCGCGCGCTGGTATAAGGTAATGTTAAGACATTAACGACTGCTCTTTGATTAATAAGTTAAAATATTAAGAAAATACAGACTTTAAACAACTCGAATCTACGGGTAGTCAATCAATTGTGGCTCTACATCATAAAGTTAATATACCTAGCGGAATATCCGAACCTCATAACCTAGAGAGACAGATGTTAGTAAGATGGTATGACGAAGGAAGATGTTCCCTTATCATACGAACAAAACAGATTTTAATTTGATTTTGATTTTATGCTTTGAAAAATCCAAAGTATTATACATTATAAATTACTAATATGTTCAGAATATTATTAATTTTAAAGATGTATTTGTGTAGGCGTGCGTAAATGGTATGATTAACGTTTTAAAGTTAGTCACTGAGTGCATTGTCGATTAGCCCACAATCAGAACGTGGTGGGACGTGATATCATAATTCTTGATCACGATTTTACCTACATACCTATTCACTAGACTAGTTCGCTGGACTGATTGCGCCATTTTTCCTTTTGGATACACATTCAGGCTATAGCAATTACGATTGTTGAGTTGAAAAATTTATTAGCAATATAAAATATACGATTTCAGTAAGAACGTTAATTTGAAATACGAGTATCATCCGACTAATAGAAATGGCGGGCACATAAATAAATGTTCTTCTTCGTGGTGGTGATCAAGGTTGATAAGAATCTTCTAATTTCTGTGTCCTATTAAAACTCTGTTTTAGCAGGTTATTGATCAGTCCCCCTAAACAAGTGATAAAACATGACAGTTGTCGTGGGGAGGTGGCGCAGTGGTCATCATATAGATGACCCACGCTGAACTGTCCCACCAAACTCAATGACAGGGGGGCGCTACCATCGTTCAACTATATGGTTTCCAACATGGCAAAAATCGGAACCAGCGATAGCCAGCGATCCGGTATTGACGGTGGCGCCCCACTGTCAATGTCATGCATAGGACAGTTCAGTATTTTGGAACTATACTTTTCTGGTATAGGGTCGCCCGTATACCTTTCTCTGAAAATCTGAAGTAGGTACTATTGTGGGCAGCATGATTTAATGTAGTATCAAATTCAAAACTAAATCAGTGGGTATTGATATTACGTTCGACGACTGCTGTCCAGCTAGTCTAGTCTAGTAAGAAACAATGCGTGAGAGAGTCTATTCAATGTTTTAAGCTTATGGCGGATTTATACTACGCGGAAATTAGCCGAGTCAAGTCAAAAAAACAGTGGAGTGGGGATGAAAATCATTCATATTTGACTTGGCTAATTTCCGCGCAGTGTAAATGTGCCTTAAGACTACAGTTTTTAGTACATACTTGGTCAAGTAACTTGGCAGCGTGTTCGTCGAGCACAAGAGCGCGGGCGCTGCTAGTGCCACCGACCCGCGACAGGAACTTCTTCTGCGCGCGCAGCGAGATGTCACGCGCGCACCACGCGCCGCCCTCCATCGCTGCAACAACACAACTACCGTCAAAATATGAAACACAACTACCCTCAAAAGTATATGCAGTCTAGAAGGTACGGAGAAAGTATTACTTCTCTATAACGTACGATTTTCTGTAGAGTGACTTATGATGTTATTTTCTCTCACATCTGCCATTTTTAACCAGTCTTTTGTTCCAGGTTACAGGATATATTGAGACAGAAACACGTGTATAAGAGCTTGCCAGAATAAAATGTAATAGATTGAAACAATTACAATCCGCACTTAAAACAACTAATGTAATAATGTGCAAGCAGTGTAGTAAGCATCAGATCAGAAATTTTCGAATTCGATAATTAACCATCCATTACTCATTAATACATGCGCATTAATGTCTCTGCGTGACGAATAAATTGACATTCCGATTGGTTTAACTAAAATATTTACTAGAACAATACCTCTCAATTATCGTCTCGTCCCAATTAAGTCTAGTTGCATTTTATTGGTAGATTATTCAAAACTAATTTTAACAAGGAAACACGATGCGCATTTGTTATATCGAACACTTCCTTACCCAAACAACAAACAAGTTATTTAAGGATTTTCAACCGACTTCAAAAAAGGAGGAGGTTCTCAATTCGACCCGTATGTTTTTTTTTTCTATGTTTGTTACGCGATAACTCCGCCACCGATTTGAACAAATCTTTTTTCGGCGTATAGGTAATACCTCAAGGGTGGTCCCATTTAAATTTAATAATAGAAAAAACAACCCCCAAGGGTGGAAAATTGGGGATGAACTTTTTTATACGCAATATCTCCGCCGATTATAAATCAATTTGAACGATTATTTTTTTGTTGAATAGGTATTATCAAAAGGGTGGTTTCATGCGAATTTGAAGAAAATATTTTACCCCCAAGGGTGGAAAATTGGGGATGAACTTTTTTATACGCAATATTTTTAATTTTTAGTTTTTTTTTGTGTTCACGCATTTGAAGTCGGTTTTATTTTTTTTAAAAGTTAATTATGTGCGGCAAAGTTTGGTTAGTGCACGCGGAAGTTATTCTTTCAGCGTATACTTTTGCCACAGATATTATAATATACTTTTGCGGGGATATGAGACTTGGAACTCTCACGCGAGCGCCATTCCGGGCTGTTACTGGAGCATCCCGTTCCGAATGATTACTTGCGAGTGTTACATTATCGAATGGATTCGCGTTCTCTCAACACGATGCTGTAAATAAACACTGCGAAATATTTTTGCTCCAATCTTAACTGCATATTCGGTGATGATCGGTTAAAACTTCAATAAAATTGTAAATGCTAGAAGGCTAGACTAATTAATAATACCACTTCAGATCAGTAATCTTTCAATAGTGAAAATTAGATTTATTCGTTAACTGACAGAGACTGAGAAATTCCAGAAAATAAGATTGCCGCTCTATTTTATTGGTTCGAGCGATGTTAGTTAATTAATTTAGTTTATGAAACACACCAATAAATTAGCAACGTATCCACTTTAGACCGGCGCCAGCAGAAGAAATTGTTTTGATCCGCCACTCCAGCGCGATGTAGCACATGGCCGTATCAATTGGGCGGTGTTAGAGCCAGAGCACACGAGGCGTTGCAGAGCCGCACCTCTCGTGTGTGATATTTCTATGTAAGGGCTTGTTACCACGGAGACATCCTGTTTTTGCAGGAATACGTGTTTTAATATTAACGTTTACGCACGAACGAACGAATTCCGTTTGCAATGTCCCGCAAAAAACCGATCCGTTCGATTTTGTAATTCGAATTTCAACACACTGTGTGTGTTCAGAGGACAGTACAGTTTTGTCCTGAATATTACCGTGGGAACATTCCCTAAGACGACGCAGCGATACCGCTCCGGCGTCGCACCGGCGCCGCAACGCATCGTGTGCTTTGGCTCAGTGTTTACAATTGCCTGCGCATGAGCAAGACGAATTTGTATCATCCCGCCGCGGACAATGGACAATTGCACTTCAATTGTATCTCTAAAGTGGAACAATGAACTGCTAACTGCTTGTTTTCGTCACGATGTACTCGTCAACGGACCGCGGAATGTGCTTATATGGGTGGTTAAAATATGGGCAGATTATTATCTTTAATCATGTCTATAACCTATAAGACACAAGTATGTCTTACAGCCAATTTCACTTTATACTAGACTAGCGGCCGCCCGCGACTTCGTACGCGTGGATCCCGTTTTATCCCCTTAGGGGTGGAGTTTCGTAAAATCCTTTCTTATCGGATGCCTACGTCATAACATCTACCTGCATGCCAAATTTCAGCCCGATCCGTCCAGTGGTTTGGGCTGTGCGTTGATAGATCACTATATCAGTCAGCCAGTCAGTCACCTTTGAGTTGTATATTATTTAGAAGAATAAAATCTAATCGATTTAACCTTTGAGACGGTTTAATCAAGATATTTTCTCAACAAAATGATTCAGTTTCTAATTCGCCGTAGGGGTG
This sequence comes from Ostrinia furnacalis, assembly GCF_004193835.3. Lineage (NCBI taxonomy): Eukaryota > Metazoa > Arthropoda > Insecta > Lepidoptera > Crambidae > Ostrinia > Ostrinia furnacalis. Next base: position 323,710 of record NW_021132340.1, on the reverse strand, counting down.
AACTTATTAGTTTGACTTTACAATGGATCAAGCATATTATGTAACATTGTACACTCATATCCCAACTAATCCCAACTAATATTATAAATGCGAAAGTAACTCTGTCTGTCTGTCTGTCTGTCTGTTACGCTTTCCCGCTTAAACCTCGCAACCGATTTTGATGAAATTTGGCATAGAGATAGTTTGAGTCCCGGGAAAGAACATAGGATAGTTTTTATCCCGGTTTTTGAAACAGGGACGCGCGCGATAAAGTTTTTCTATGACAGACAAAATTCCACGCGGGCGAAGCCGCGGGCGGAAAGCTAGTTATGTAATATGTAGAGCACCTACCCCACATGCGATTTATCGCATCTCCGGCCTACGCCTGAGCTAACAAAGCTAATCTATTTACCCTTCATATTACCTACATCTGACCCAGACCCGGCAAATCTGACCCAGACCCGGCAAATATTGTTATAACACATTTTCTGACACCTTATGGGCCGTTCGCGAAAATTATGCGAAGTTATTAGTGTTTACCGAAGATTTATTTATTTTTACAGCTCAAAAAACAGATGTTTAAACCTAAATAAGGTTGGGACTTTCTTCAAAGGAGTGATTCCACTGTTCAAATAAATTAACTTCTTATGTGAAAACGAAATTGAAATCTCAATAAAAATCACATTCTCACACAAACATAACAGCCGTTCTGATATTTAAAATAGGAAGTGAATTTTCCCTCTGAATTCGAAGTCCAATAAGGAAGGTTATTGCATACCCATTTTCTCATTCCATTCACGTTTCATCGTTACAAATCGCTAATGTATATCGCAATAAATGCATATTTCATTACGTTACGTAACAAGATCGTATATATCTGGGGCCATTGGCGCCATTTTTCAGGCGGGTGCAATTGGTATCATAGCTCATGAGTGTAGGCTATCAACTCCTATCTTCGAATCGGTAGCCCAAAATCGTGGGACCACGGCCTCCCGCTATACATATACGCGCATGTCTGAGACAAAATAACGCGTCGTATAACAGAATTTCGCAGATTTTCAATATAAAAGTTTTTCGGTATATCCCGAGGATGGGACGTGGGTTATCGCGATAAACAAAGTGGGTGTTAGTCGGCGGTTCATAAATTCAGACGGGGAGGTTGTTTTATAAACGGGGAGCGATCTTTTTAAGAAGAGGATAGTTTATCGTATATGAGATCATATCTAATGCACAAGCTGTCGTCATGGTTCCTTTATTCTCATTTTCATTTCTTCATACTGACGTTATTCTAAAACGGTTTTACAGTATTTTGTATTACATAGGTTAGAATCCACTACTAGAATATTTACAGTTTTTACAGCGTCATTTGTCTTCAAAGTTGGTACTTACAAACACCAAATGGAATACGTAGACTCTAGCATGTGATTCTACTTAAACGCAATCAAAACCTTGAATGGACCGACGTTACGGTCTACGAATTTAAGTGCCTAGTCCTACACTTGGATGTTAACCTAAAAAGAACCTTCCAGCGGTTTAATCCTTCTTTGCATAACTAAAGTCGGAATTTGGCAAGACAAAGTGTACCTATTGGCATTTTTATCTGGCCCTAGCGTACCATCACGTCGGGCGCGTTTGTTCAGGTGAATATATTTATTGACTCGAATGTTCTTTGAAGGGATCAATATACCGAGCTAGAGGATACCGATATTATCGCTACCAATATCTGGGGGTGACTGAACTCATTATACATCAAAGTGATTAATGTAACGGAAATACAAACATAATGAGTTATAATCAATCAGGGATGTTTGATTAATAACCTGAAATTATTTGATGAATGTTTCAGTTCAGTTAATAAGTTTCCTAAATTGGGTAAATTTTTTTAGTTAAGTACATACTAATTTTTTCTCAACTCAGATTAAAAAAATCACTTTAAATAAATAATGTGTAAGCAACTAACCAAAATATTTTAATAAAAAACACTTGATTTCAAATGTTATGATTTTCGATTCGATTGAGTTTCATTTTAAAAAAGTAAGCAACTTTGGTAACCCTTACCATAACACCCAACCCAGATAATAACGTTCATAGAATCGTCGGTCCATAGAATTTGCCTAATTAATTAGTTTTCTGACGGAGTAAGCTACCTCCTTTATAAAGAATTGGGGGTAACAACCTCATCACCGAAAGGCAATAAAAACTTTATATCGCTTTCCGAATTTTGGAGCAAGAAACCTGGCTCATGTTAATTTGGAAGATTCCTTGTAAAGTCGTTGACACAGGAAACAAAAGGTATTGAGAACAATATGAGCACTTATGAACGAAATTGGAACTGTGTTTGAATATTTTGTTACTAGGGAACCTTACATGCCTATGAGTGGCGAGCTTTGCGTTGTACCCACTGATCACAGAAACTAAAGGGTGATGTGCCAAGGGGGCGTGGCCGTTGTCGCAGCAATATGCCTAAAAACACAACACATTGCTGCAGACATCATAATGTAAACAGTTTACATTGCTTGCGTATTAGTTGGCATCTCTCTATATCTATGTATATGGTTGTAGCACTTCGGCGATTGTCGCAATGTTCACTGGTCGGACTGTCTTGGTTACAAACCTGCCACCTAAGTTTTTAAATTGATGTTTTCTATCCGCTAATTGCTTCCTTTCATGAAAATTAAATAGTCCAGTCATTATAGTAAGTTCACCTCGGAATTCGAGATACCCAGCTGTAAGTCTGTAAATACGTGTATATTGACACCCTAAAAGTTGTCTCAAAACCTACATATGGTAGGGTGTAAGCAACTATTAAATTTCAAGGTCAACGGTCACAAAAATCGGTTTTTTGCGCTTTTTTTTAGAAATATCTCATTTCCTGTGGGTTTTTTGCTATTTGTATTTATTATCAATATTGTAGAATACTAAATTCTCTACAAATTTTGTTTAAAAACTTTTTTTATACGGTGAACCGTTTTCGAGATAGAGGGCGGAGAGCGCGCGGTCACTGCATCACTTCAGGTCTACTTAAGCGGTTTAGATTTTTCATACAAAAGGATTTTCCCGCTAATTCCTGTGGGAATTTCGGGAATTCCTTGTTGTAACTAAGCTTTGAGTTTACTAAGGTACCTACATGCCAAATTTCAAGCGTAAACAAAATTTGTAGAGAATTTAGTATTCTACAATATTGATAATAAATACAAATAGCAAAAAACCCATAGGAAATGAGATATTTCCAAAAAAAGCGCAAAAAACCGATTTTTGTGACCTTTGGCCTTAAAATTTAATAGATGCTTACACCCTACCATATGTAGGTTTTGAGACAACTTTTAGGGTGTCAATATACAAGTATTTACAGACTTACAGCTGGGTATCTCTAATTCTGAGATTCTTACCTAATTTAAGCTTAAATGACTGGACTAAAATAATTATTTTACTTACCAATTACTAGCTACAAGCCAGGCTAATTATTAATGAGTCTAGAAATGTAGCACGCGTTGATCACACAGTAGTAATTAGTTAATTATTAAGTGTTCTACGCCGCGACTGTTGCACTGCACAACCCCTGAATAATTATGAAAGACGTTTGGCAACAGTAATTACAGCAGGCAGTGTTTTTTAGATTCTAATCACAGGCTTCAGATACTCAATTCCTAATCCTACCTAAATAAAAGTAGGTAAATATTTATGACACTTTCTCCCTAGAACCACCACAATCGATTTAGATGGATAAAACGTAGGATAACGAGAAAAAGTCGCGCTTGCAAGTATAAACACACACATATATATTACTAGAAACTTTAAACCATTTTAAACCCAATTGACCACCCATCTAGTAGTTTAAAAGGTTAAATTAAAACATTCCTCATCGACTGAGTATTCAGTAGTGCATAACATCGAACTCCTGAACGCTGAACACTTCTGAACACAAACACTGCGTCATGGTTGACTGACCGCCCATTCAGCCTGAAAGTTCCGATTCAAACCTCTTTGTTTTTTTTTTACAGAATTCCGCGAAAGACTTAATTGCTATTTCACTATTTGTTAGTGCTGGTATGTCGAATGGAGACACGTCTAAGTGATGACATAGGGCTACATGTGTCTCCCTTTGTCGGGCATATCTCGGACAAACTTTGAGAAGGTGGTCAATATCCTGGACAGTGTTTGGGTCACAATTACATTTATCGGTCGCGACTATTTTGAACCGGTGTAAATATTGCCGGTGATAGCCGTGACCGGTAAGGACTTGCGTTAGGTGGAATGATTGTTTCACTACTGAAAATAATTTTGTGACGCTGTCCAGGTTTGGAAGCCAGGTTCTTGTACGCACTCCTGTAGTTGAAGTAGCATATCTTTCTTCGCTACGACGTCTGTTAGCTTCGCGCGAGAGTCGTTTGACGTGGCTGATAGGGAATTTTGCGAAATCGTGGGCTTGGTGGGAAGTTGCGGCACTTTTCGCAGCTTCGTCTGCTGCTTCGTTCCCTTCGAGACCCGAATGTGCCTTAACCCATACAAATTTCACGTTCCCAGAGTGGTTTCGCAAGTGGTCGTGTGTTTTTGTTGCGAGACTATTGGTAGTATTACTATTCTCTAACTCCTGCAGAGCAGAAAGACTATCGGACAAGATAACAGCGTTTTCAATATTATCATCTTTGACCCATCCAACAGCAAAAAAAAAAAAAAAAAAAAAAAGAACAAAAAAAAAATATATAAAAAATATATAATAATTAAAAAAAAAAGATCTTGTAAATATAACCATCATCATCATTTGCAAATATAACCATCATCATCATTTGTAAATATTGTCTCGCATTAATGTCTTTTTCAGTTTGCTCGTAGAAAATTGCGAGAAACTATCCTACTCTCTCAAAACTTAATAAAAGTAACCTAATAATAACAACATGCAATTAAAAAATAAAAAAAATGATTCTGGTAGCAAAATACCAGTTAAAAAAAAAAAACCTCTTTGTTGGTTTAACGGCTTCAAGGAGGCCCCCAAGGTCACACAGGTTAGCTTCGAGTTTGACATTGGAGAGGGTATGACTAAAGTTTTCCATGGTCAAATTTTATAACGGTAGCAAAGTCATTAATCAATCATTTACATAGCATATGAACGGTACACAGAATTAAGGTCATATAAACTGCCTCTGTGGTCTAATGATTGTTTCGATTGTCAACTGTAGTATATACCTAATAAATAAATAAATAATGGAGTTGGACTCTCGTGACCATGCTGAAATATTGTATCCTCTTTAATTATCATACAGTTATAAGAGTCCCGCATTTAATAAAACTGGCCAAGAGCCAGTCGTACCTTGGCGGCTCTTAAAGACCAATGCTTAGAGATTAATCCTCCCACAGCTGCACAGGAAGAAGAATAGGCTACAATAGCACAAATTAAACGACACTTGACTATATCTGGCAGTTCAATAGTCATGGTCTTATATTTTTTGCAAGAAATGTAGCCTATGGCGTCTCCTTTGGCTAACACTAGTGAAACGACTCTAGGAGGTTAACAAATGATTAAAGAGGTATCGATTCGTTTAAAAATAACCACTCAGTTTTCAACACTTATGTGTGAGCCAGCCACGAATGTAGAATAGTAAATTATAGTTACGTGTAGCGGCTTCCCAATTTCATAAATGTGTAATTAATGTACAGGCATGATTATTATTTATAGGTCTGTATCGTGTTTTGCTGTAAAGCAGTTCAGAATGGTTTATTTGATTTGTGCCTTATCTGGCAATCGAACCCACTAGTTTCTAGGACCACTACGAAGGAATTTATGAGCGACTAGAGCTGATAATTTATTTTTAAACAGCTACTAAATAACAGGAATACAAAGTCATTAAACACTAATATAAAAGAAAATTTACACGAACTCTATTCTAAAATTATTAATTATATTTGAAATTGATACGAGTTTTTTACCGATAACTTAAATCATAATGTTTGTATGTTGACTCATTACCGAATAGTTAAATACAAACGCAATGATTTGTAGTGATTTATTAATGATGATAAGATAAGCACACAAAAAATAATTGGGCAAGTAAAAATAAATCAGATTTCCACCCCAATCGTCAATGTGACAAAAACCAAATTAAATTCCAATCCCACGAAACCGGGAATTTTTTCCACGTGAAGGGCACTTAAAGGGCTTCCTATGGGTTTTAACGCCCTTACAGAACGCCCTTAACTGAGGTCGTTTCAGTTCGCGCCATCGCTATTACCATACTTCCAGGAATATTCCCGAAATCATAACATTTGAATCGGTTTATTACTGGAATCGCGATTGGCATAAGTATTTCACGGAACATTTGAATAAATGGATATTTCGCAGCAACTCGTTAATTAACTTTTTAGGCCCGGCAAAGACGGGCTATGATTTATTTATATTTAAATTTTAATTAACGGCAGTAGTTAGCCATTTGGACTCTATCGACTTAGAAGAGTTGGGTTCGATTCCCAAGTTAGATTGAAATAATGTTTCTCTGAAATAGTCTAAAAATGTGTAATTAGCCGGCGAAGATATGGATACAGAAGTTTAGATATACGGCAAATAAAAGGCCTTACTTAGTCCCCGATTACTTAATTGTCAGCAACTCAAAACATTTATGGCATCTTGATTCATTTTGGTACAAAAAGTTCTTAAAAAAGACACGCAAACCATGTTCATAGTTAACTAAACTTTCATTTAATAATGAGTCACTGTATATTCTACGTAGAAGTCGTCAGTATAGAGCTTTAAGAATAAGGTAATCAGCTTAAAGCAAAAAGTAAGTACATACTACACACGAGCAAGGTACTTCGCATTCAGCGGAACTGATACCGCGATCATTACCATATCGCGTGCTGGCTGGAGGGCGGCCAAAACGGGCGCCTTCACCCCGCAATGTCAAGTACAGTGTCACTGCGAGCCAAGGCTCCGTAATGTACAGTCACGGAATGAAAAAGTTCGTCAGTTTTCAAATTGATTCCTTCAACGAATCGCGAGCACATAATTACCTTTTGAAACTATGTTACAAAATAATCTCGAGTTAGAGAAAATAATCTTTAACTGTTCGCCAGTAAAGTTCAAAATTATTCAGATCAAAGTTGTTTGACGATTTAACTTGTCAAGAAGATTATTATGATTGATAAACTAAAACCTTCTTATTGGTTCAACCTGCCATTATCTATTAAATAAAAAACACTACATTTTGTAACATTGCACTGATGGGATAGAAAAATAAACAAGCAAAACCTTATTTGTTAGCAAACGTCATATTTACTTATTTAAATGTTAGCAGCACTGTTTCTTGCACGGTTATGTTGGCAGGTTTGACTCTTACAGTACCTAGTGCAAGCGAAAACCGCCACTAAGGTGACGAACCTTTTCATTCCGCGACTGTACTACAGCTCCGTTACAACCACAACCACCTCTGTAATACTACCCCACCGCTTTATTTACAAACAGAGGGCTTAGTGTGAGTTTACATCAAACGTCGTCACTAGCGAGCGCGGTAAAAAAATTGAAGATTTTAGTTCTTGAAAGTTTCCGCTAGGGGCGCTGTACAATCCGTCATACATTTAATGTCACTTTTTTACGCAGACGACATCGAATGCATTTGACATAAACTCACACTACGCCCCCTGAACTCATATTCCATTTCAAGTTTAATCTTGGAAATTACCCACCGTATTTTTTTCAGCACAATTTGCTAGATTGTTCCAAGTAAGTATTCCGCAGGCACTTGCCTTCAACTTTTTATTTAGGATGGTATTTGCAGAGGAATTGCCCGAAATCGTGTAGAATTCAAAAAGGGTGCTTTCTCCCCCGTCGTATACTGGAAATGGGGAGTGGAATATGAATGATATTTTAATAATACTCACTTTACTAGCGACTCGGTATTTTAATACATATTAAGCCCATAAAGTTTCCGAGGCATAAATATTTAAGGCGTGAAATGGTATGACAAATCTGGCTTTAAGACGCGGTTCCAAAAATGAAACGAAAACGGTTAATCCGAGTTTTCACATTTTTCACGCAAACGCGAGTTGTCGCCGCCTAAAATAAATCCGAAGATATTGACGAGCCCGAGAACTTTCCAGAAGGAGGGGGTCGTGGTGGTGTTCGAGTAACAAACTTAGAAACACCGTTTTCCTCGCAAGTACTGTTAATCTAGTCGATACACGAACTTTTGTTGCCCTGATTCCTTGCTATAATAGAGCAACTAGGTAAAATACGAAGAAAACTTCAACTATTTTTGGGGTATCTTCTTCTGTTGAAGTCAAATTAAGCTACTTTATTATGGAATCCTATTTCTTAAGATGAAGCACATAAAATCGTGTTGTAATTACATTACCTCATTTGACCCTTACAACTCAACTAAAATCTTTTAATTATAACCACAAACAAAAGATTAACGAGGCCATCACTTTAAAGCGCGGGCTGTAAAAGTGCCGTAACTTTCCCAAGTGCGAGTGTTTCGCGTTAAATTTTTCCTCGGCGAGTTAATATACAGTGTAACGACCAGTGAGTTCAGTTAGCCGGCCTTCGCGCCAGGAAATTGTTCCCTGGGGCCGCCCAGTCCCTAATAACTCCACTATCCGACCCGTAACGAGCCCTTTTTATATTCACCTTTACACCCCCACTTTTAATGATGCACCCGCCGGGTGGAGCCTTTTGTTGCGGCTTTTTCAGCAAGTTTCATTAAACTGAGGCCAAGTGTGAATCAATTATGCGTAAATGGCAAATGCGGTTAATAACCTTGCTGAACTTGCGAATAATAAACATCGAGATTGATAGTAAAATTCGAATGAGTACCTACCTACCTACTACTATTGACCTACCTACCTACTATTTGAGGTGATAAAACTTAACTACAGTTTTCACATCACAACTTTGACCTTTGATTCAAAATCACATACAACTCACAACTCTTTACGAATAAACTAAATCGTATTCATTCGTAATTTGATAGTTTTGATTATTGATTTGGTACCTCGGGGAGTATCTATCATCATCGTTTACGGCTATCCCGAACATCAGAAATAATGTCTGTCCGAATCTTTGGCCAAAGTCAAATTACTCAGCCTGCGAGTTCACACACTCAAAAGACTAAATTGATGTGTGTGAACTCGCAGGTAAACACAAAAATGTTGCGAGTCACCTCCATCAATTTGGCCTACGTACGGCGTCATAGCCGACCTAAACCTATAGTTAGTGAAGCGTTGCAGTACGTGAGTCATCAAGATTTACCCGCCAGTTACTGCTGCGGCGCTAACTTACCACGCGACTAAATGGCAGTGTTGCCAAGGTAGACACTACTAAAATTGGTAGTTTTTTTTTTCTATTCACATTTTGTTTCAGTGTGATTCAGCTTAGATCAGTCAGTGGTAAAGAATTGTATTGTGATGAACTTATACCGATTTTTGAAAAATATATGTACTATGTTGTTTATTATTCGAATAAAAACATAGTAGGTACATATACCTACTTAAATGTCTTCGTAACTATTAAGCTTCATTTGTTAGCAAAAGTGTGTGTAGGTACTAATATTTACATACCGACTAAGTAAATACGCGTACAATATTGTTTACTGAACAATTGTCATCATATAATGGGTTTTAGTGTATTCTTGTAAAGAGTACATAATTCTTACAGCAGATTATGGCATCAAAAAGTTGGCAACACTGTAAAATGGTCATTTATTTAGAAGGCTGCGGCATAATTACAGCTTGCGTCATAAAGTTTAGTAAGTAATAGGGGTTGCACTTACGCCACTAATGTTGAAGGTGATTATTTCCCTAAGCTTTTCTTTAATGTGTTTCATATCGTCATCGATTATAACTTTTCTGTTTACTAATTCATTCAAATTAAGTCGCAATAATGCATGCTTTGCTTAGTTTGTGACTGGTTGTTGGTGATTATGATATGTCTGTCTACCATTTTCGTCTAAAATGTTACCTACTTCGATTTGTTAATATTTGTTATTTAAAAAACACTCCAACTTTGTTACTTTCATCTTTAATTACTTCAGCATATTTATCTATTCCATATTTTGGATGTCCAATTGACCGCGGCCAATCACATTACTTTGATTCCAAGTTAATCCAATTCATGTCACCCAACCCAAAACTACATATAGTTACCAAACCCAATGTCAAATCAGCGTTAACGACAACATTATCTCGAGGAAGCATCCAATTCCTTTCAGTCTGGATAAACCCTTCGTTGGAACAATAGTTTCAATTAAAGCACAGATATATCACCACGAGTGACAACTGGAGGGCTGAGGGCAACGGCCAGGTGGGAGGCAATTAAGACAATCTTTTGTTAATTGATGCTTGAGACCACCGCTTTTAGAGTCCAAACTTCGTACATGTATTGGGAACAGAGGGATTTAAAACGTGTAGTTGCTTGTGTTTCGGTTTTACTGAAGGATGGTAAAGTTTACTAAAGTTATAAGCAGATATGTCGCTACCGATACGAGAAAGATTGTCATTTGGGAATTTAATTTAAAAAATTGTGTATCTTTTCGAAATTAAATCTTTATGAACTCTCATTACATAGGAGTATGTAAGGCTTTATGTCGTTTTTAAGTAACATCCGACTAGAATGTGTATTTATGTTAATTCTGAAAAGATACCATATAACAGTCCGTCAAATCTTTATCCAACAAACCCTACTGAAACAACACTCGCAATCAGTATATGACCCCACGCTGAACAAAAACAAACGCCGGAAACATAAAATTTTCTCGAAACCAAAATTTAAATTAAAGCTTACCCAAAGATTTTTTCACTTTCTTGGCCCCCACTTATACAATACAGCTAACCGATTTTTAAATATTTACCCACTGAATACGATAGAATGTAAAAGAAAAATAAATTCGTGGCTACTAGACCTAACATATACTGATACAGAACAGTTACTACATACCTTAAACTAAAATACATCGTTTCGCACGTACTATTATTTAAAACAACACACTCGAAAACACTTATACTCACAATCACTTACACACACATACACTTGCATACACACACACACACACACACACACACACACACACACACACACACACACAATGCACCTGACATGCAGTACCTAGAGGCTCAATTATAGATTCTTCTAATTTCTCTAAAATTGGATTTACATAATATGTCTGAATCTTCCTTAATTTATCCTTTATCTACTAGCGGTGAGGTGGTGGGAGCCTGGTAATCTGTAACACAGGTCTTACCTAGTACGGACACCAGTCTCTCACAATATAGTTATTAAGCATTTTGATATATTCACAACAGTATTTTCTAGTGACTATATTGTGAAAGAGAAATAAATAAACTTTATATTATATTATATTATATTAATTCCATAAAAATCAACAGTTTGTCCCTTTCGTCACATTTACACCTTTAAAACTTAACAAAAATCAATTATTTTTCTCTTTTATAAAGTTATATTGAAAAAGTAGTATTACACACTAATAACCAAGTATTACAAGACATAAAATGAGTTACAAAAAGAGTTGACACTCGCATTTTTATTGTTTAAGAGATAATATTTATTAGGGGACGAGATCAAACTCTTCGTTACGAAGGAGACGTAAATGTGATGAAGTAGACATCTAACAATTAATAATCAATCTAACTTGAAAACTAATGAGTGTCTCAGCCATTTTTCATTAAGTACAGGCATATCTTTGCTTATTACTAAAATAGATGATGAAAAATATGAGGAAAATCAGCAAAAACCTACACAAATAGGAACTGAAACTAAGAGTATTAAGGAAAAAAAATTTCAAAAACTGCTTCAACTTTACAACAAACGGTTTACTAAACGAATACAAAATTCTTATACCTTTTTCTGAGGTGTTTTTAGTATTCTTAACATATTATCTAACTGCACAAAGGACACATCGTTTAGATGTAGNACACACACACACACACACACACACACACAATGCACCTGACATGCAGTACCTAGAGGCTCAATTATTAGATTCTTCTAATTTCTCTAAAATTGGATTTACATAATATGTCTGAATCTTCCTTAATTTATTCTTTATCTACTAGCGGTGAGGTGGTGGGAGCCTGGTAATCTGTAACACAGGTCTTACCTAGTACGAACACCAGTCTCTCACAATATAGTTATTAAGCATTTTGATGTATTCACAACAGTATTTTATAGTGACTATATTGTGAAAGAGAAATAAATAAACTTTATTATTATTATACCGTTCCTATTATAAAGTAAGGTGGCCACCGCTTATTTTTCAAATGAAGCAATAAAAACACCGGTAAAAAAGATAATGGTTTTATCACAGCTTTTTCAGGCCAAATCCAAATCTTCCAAACTGTAATTCTGTTTCAAGTCGGCTTTTCTAAAATATTATTTCCTGCGGCAGTGAAATAAAAACGTCACAAACGGTGCTCATCAAGCCACAACAAAAGAAAGATTTAGAGTCTGACAAAATGGCCGGGTTTTATTTTCTCTGGCATTACAGGCGCAGGTTTGGAATATTGTACGAGCGATGCGATCCATTTCACGGATGTCTAACTTAAATATCTGGTCTATTCAATTCCAGCTTGGAACTAGTACAGTCTGCAAAGGTAACCTTACTTTTCACAATTTATTTTTGAGTTCACGTAATCAAACTGACAAAGGCACTTAACTAACTAAAGTAACGTTTTACAATTTAAAAATTATGACACGATACGGGATTAATATTGTGTACACGATACGAGATTAATAAAATCAGTAAGAAGCTTTGTTTCCTTCTAAAAAATTATTTCATTTGATTTGAAAAAAAAAATTGTAGCGTGTTAGTAAATGTATAAATACATGCTAAGTACAGTCGCGGAATGAAAAGGTTCGTCACCTTAGTGTCGGTTTCCGCTTGCACTAGGTACTGTAAGAGTCAAACCTGCCAACATAACAGTGCCAGAAACAGTGCTGCTAACATTTAAATAAATATGACGTTTGCTAACGAATAAGGTTTTGCTTGTTTAATTTTCTATCCCATGCAATGTTACAAAATGTAGTTTTATTTTTATTTAATAGAAATAATAATGGCAGGTTGAACCAACAAGAAGGTTTTAGTTTATCAATCATAAACATCTTCTTGACAAGATAAATCGTCAAACAACTTTGATCTGAATAATTTTGAACTTTACTGACGAACAGTTAAAGATTATTTTCTCTAACTCGAGATTATTCTGTAACATAGTTTCAAAAGGTAATTCGTAATATTACCTTTTGATAATATGTGCTCGCGATTCGTTGAAGGAATCAATTTGAAAACTGACGAACCTTTTCATTCCGTGACTGTACATCGAAACGAATCTCATAACCTTTTCATTTCGGATCAGTCGCAAAGTCTTATGATTCCACATGCCTGGATAAAAATGTAGGTCAGATGATATAATGTAATATTTGTGGGCAGAGAAAAGACCGATGGACTGGCAATAATTTGATATTCCTTTCCTCTGACCGATCGCTCTATATTAACCCATTTGCCAAGACATAATACTTCGCGTACTGTGTTCAAATATATTTTTAAGGAAAATACAAAATACCTAGTGCTATTTCCCTACATGTAGTTTTCGCGTGTAAAGTCTTAAGAGAATAAAGTTGGCTCTGTCAAGAAAAATAAATAATCCTTTTTACACAGAAAATTTTGATTCCCATGTGCACGGATTACATGTGTCCTTCTCAGAAAACCGGCGACTTGTGCCTCTACACAGAAATCCACAAGTACCTACACTAAACAAAATATTTCGATTAAACTCCATCTGTGTATTCCAGGCAGGCTCTCCTACCTTTATTCTGAATAAAATAGGATCAAAGGAGAAAAGTAATTCTGACAAAACTCCTTTGAATCATTTACTACATAGGAACCCCTGACATTAAGGCAACCTTTCTGAGTTCTCTAATACCTACTTAGCTTTTAAAAAACAACATTTTTAAGATGTAGAAGGCAGATTTAAGGGAATCAAAAGAAAATACTGGCAATTTAAGTGGCATTAGAGAAGTAAAAGAAATAACATTAAGGATATTTGAATGAATAATTTAAATAAAGGATAAAATACCTTAAAACGTGCTAGGCAGGTAGATACAAAGTAACATACTTGAACGATTAATTTTGGTGATATATGAGTAGGTACAAGTATGTAACCTATCTATATGTAGCGAAGTATTTACGAAATAAAAATGCAAGCGTAAAAACATCTGACACAATCTTCTTTGTCTAAAGGAATAGGTGAAATTAACATAAAAAATAACTGCATATAGTTTATAATAAATGTGAATAATTAACTAAGTATGCAATCACTGACAAACTTTGATATTAAACGAACATTATATCTAGTTGAAACAGATCTTATTGTTTGCACTTTCCTTTGTTGTGGCTACGTTTACGGGAAACTAGAGCGTTTCACCGCAACTGTGCATCAAAATGTACTCTAACTTGCTAACTGAAGTCAAATTGAAACTTATTGAAACGCTTTCAGTACCATGACATCGTCCCAGTTCGCAACAAATGTAACAATTAACCAAAAACGCCTTTAACTTTATTACTTCGTTCGCGATACCTCGTCCTACTATTTTTATTGGCCGTATCGGCTTTTACATCACAATATCATGTTAACCCGATGCCTTATTACATGATACCCCATTTCTGAGCTGACCCAGAAAAAATCTGGCATTAAGGACATGAGAGGAGTGTTCTCGTAAAATAAACGACTACACGCCGACCTCTTTGTAAAACATACAAATTGCATGTCGAATCCTCATGATAATGGGTAATAATCATTTGCCTTTGAGGGTGACGAAGGGAGGTCAGCGGAACCTGACCTTTTCATGTTTGCCAAATGTTTGGCATGTGGTATTGTGTAAATACCAGATATTTTCAACTAAAGAATTAAAAGAGAAGATAATATTTGCAAATGCAAACACTAACCATAATAGTATATCCAAAAGTCAGTAGTGAATAAAATACGTGGACAAGTTTAAAAATAAGGTGAGCTCGGTGAGCTTTTAGAAGCTTTTTTATGTAAAACGGAATCTTGTTTGACCTCTATCAAGCTTGATGGAAAGTGACGATGAGATCTAGGTAAGATAGATAAAGATAAAAAAGATAAAAGGTATTTATTTCAGGCATAGCCCATAAAAGTGTTAGTAACAAAGGTCTTATAAACTATGGTTAGTAAATCACACAGTAACCTAAACACAATTAACGACATAGAGCATGCTTCCTTTACCTTACCTGTTTACACGAATTTCAAAAGGCACCCAGGTTATAAAATCAATATGCGACGTGACCCACATACTCATAACGTTTATTTGCCCGTAAAAATGTAAACTATTTATCAGTGTCCCAAAGGACTGCCCGCACAAAAAATTCGGTCCATCTTTGCATATTTACTTGTACAGTGTACAGCGGATCGGACTACACATTTTAAAGTAAAATCGCATCTACTACAAGCACATAAAGTATAACTTAGTGTCGCGTCGTGCAATAGCGCCGTCGCGTGCGGCACGCCACGCCATCGACCCGTGCGTGCCAGACTTAGTATGGAATAGATTTACCACGTTGTCTGGAAGAAAGCACGGGGAAAACCTGGGGGTTTCAGTATTCAAGCCGGGTAGTAATTTACATCAGAGACCGTAAGTCTCTAGATAATCCACTAAAACGAACTACATACCTACTATGGTCCGTACTTTAAACTTTTTTAAAAATATGAAAATCGAACGTTCGTCTCATCGTTTTTCATGTGGAAAATCTTGGTATTAGTTGTGAAAATGTTCAATAACCCACAAAAGGCCGCTGTAACCAAAACGATTTCTAAGTTATTACTCATAAAAAACCGTCAAAATGTTCGGTAACAAACCCTGAAATTAAGTATAAATATCCTAACACCAATCAACATACCGTAGCAGTATAAAAACTTAAAGGTACAATATCAATAGTGAAATACAGTGTGGGAAACTTTAAGTGGTATCAAGGCTTGGTAACATAACAGCTGTACCTTATTTTTAGCAGTTCATCAAATAATCAACAACATATCGACCACTGTCAATACATTCGGTACTTTCATCGCCCTGACTCTTCGGAGACTGACAGCTACGACGAAGGAAAACCGTGGAGTCGTAACAAAACATTAAACAAGGATCTAGAAGCATTATTATCAAATAAATCGTTCTTAAATAGCTTTAAAATCGACTAGTCTATGACGAAATGTCGTATTACTTATTTAATTTTCTACCTGGCATGACTAATGGGCAATTGTTTTATTTAGAAGTCGTTTTGAGTCCTTAATATATACATTTAACAAGAATTTTTAAGACTGGAGATGAGGATAAAGGATTCTTCGAACAGCTGGTAAAGTTTGTACAACCTGTGTACTTTCCCACAGTAATTTACAGGTCAACATTTTGTTAACGACTTCTCCTTCCAATTACACTGTTGCCAACCCCTGGCACAAGCTCGAAGACACTACAATATCAGAGACAAAATCGAAAATGGTAACACCATCGACCATCGTATTCATACAATATTGCCGCTTGAAGAATTGCGCAATAAAACCGCGTTGTTACTAGTAATGTCGTATTATTCAGCTTTATTTTTCTCATAAGGACCATTTTTCACGAAGGTGACCACCGCTAACTCGCGCTGGGCTGCTTTTAATTTATTACAGGTCGTTATCGGATTTTTGGAAGTTATAAAAATAGACTTGGAACAGTAGAACGAGGAATTCAGTTCAGAAAAGGTGCAGTTGAACGTGTAGCTTAATTGAGACCAATCACAATTAAGCGTTCGAAGCCCTGCCGAGCTTAAAGGAATCAACTAGTGCAGACGTTCATGCACTTGTAGAGCTAAAAAACAAGCTGGTTTTCACTTAATTACTTTTTAAAAAAGATCCAAAGGAACATAGAAAACACTTGCACTTACTGCGGAATGTATAAAATTAAAATATTTCTCCACTATTTCTCAGCTACATTTTCAGACATTCGACAAATCAAAGCCAGGGAATAAATTGAACTTTTACTAAATCAACATTGCTGAAGAAAAGTAAAAGTATTTTCTCGTCAAACTTCATTTAAAGCGTCGCATTGCATTGAAATTGCAAAGTTCCTTCGTGTCAGACTACTATAACATTTCTTATTCGTTAAACTTACGCTTGCAAAGCTTGTAGACTGAAAGTTTGAAGGAACAAAAAGCTGTAGTTCGTGGAGAAAAAAGCAAAACTTTGCCCGTCGATTCGATGTGGGGTGGGCTCGGTGTCATAAAAAATAGGACAGTATCAGCAAAGTATAGTAAGTCGTCTGAGGAAAAATTGTTATTTAATATGTAACAGAAGATATTTTTCTTAATATAAATCCAAGCTAAGTCTGTGGCGTTATAAATGGTTTGAAACAAAATTGTAGCCCGACTTGCCTGTCACCTGTATAAAAAGAAACTAATTTAAGTTATACGTCATCTACTCAACAGAAATGATTGCAATAGAGAGATTAAACTATTCACCTTATCAATCAAAAGATTTAGTTACTTTCTCTTACCATTACGCTCATAGAAATCGTGACAAACTGTAGTTAGTCGCCCTAAGTCCGCTCAAGATCTAAAGCAGTCTGCACACGTGGAAACTAGAAACTACACTCAACATCAAATAAACCGCACCTTCCGCGACGCGAACTTTAAAGATTTTCTTCTGACACAATCATGGTGCCCCAACAATATTGGTGTTATTTGAAAGCCCAATAAATATCGTTAAAGAAAAACACATTTAACTTCTTAATAAATGATTAACATATATTACAAATGTGACTTGAAAAAAGACCTCACTTTGGGCTCACCTCTGGGATCAATTAGACCAAATTTTATGGTTATAAAACCAAATAATGATCACACGTGTCCTCTTTAACAGATGGATAGCAATTAATCCCAACTTAAAAGTTTTATAGCCATAAATATTAGCTCAAGCGTAACTACCAAATTTTTGAAGAAGTGACTCTGGATCCTACTAAAAACACATTTTTGGGATAAAAACCTTTCCTTTAATGAAATGAAGTTTAGAACTAGGCTTTCAAATGCTACCAATGTTGGTGGGAAGTGGGGATGCATACGTTTGAGAAGTGCTTGTTGCGGGAGGTGCGATTTATTTGATGCCGAGTGTATTTGAATCATCACAGGACATTGGGTTCGCAACCGTATGTCAAAGCAAAATATTGGGTCGGCGGAAAGCCGGGCCGTCAGCGGGCGCTCGTAAAGACCGACAATAGTCGTAAAGGCGCGCAGGTGTGTGGACGACTACGACTTCTATTTACTCTGTGGCCGTACCAGACTTTGTTTCTCTAGCAGTGGCTCTCAAACTTTTTGTAGCCATTTTAAGACTTGACTCAAGACAGAATCAAAATCTGACTGCAACATAAATTGCCTTCGCTGATACCATTTTCTTAAATCCTTGTGCTGTCCTGACATTATTGTTGTATGTCAATGTCAAACCAAAATATTGGCTTCAGCGGAAAGCCGGGCCGTCAGCGGGCGCTCGTAAAGACCGACAATAGTCGTAAAGGCGCGCAGGTGTGTGGACGACTACGACTTCTATTTACCCTGTGGCCGTACTAGACTTTGTTTCTCTAGCAGTGGCTCTCAAACTTTTTTGTAGCCATTTTAAGACTTGACTCAAGATGAAATACAATCAAAATCTGACTGCGATATTAATGGCCATCGCTGACACCAATTATTTAATTTCGTGTGCTGTCTGGACAGTTTTATGTCATTTAAAAACAATATCTACTAAGAAAATTAAATAACCGTGAAGACGAATATTTATTTTGCGTAAGGCTCTCTCGCAAATGGAGATATCGCTTTAATGTGATGGCTGTTAGAAGTCAATAATTGATTTTTCGTAGACCCTTCCGTTTGACCCACTTATTTCGGTCCGATGTAAACAACTAATATACGTATTGGAAACGATACGATTCAAAACAAATCTATTTAATTGCTTGCAGATGGAGCACTGAACAATAAATAAGAAACCCGTGCCTATGTCCGATTGCGGTCACCAATTTCCTGTACTGTCCCAGATCGGTAACAAAACGACCTTTGTGCAGAGAGTGAGTTTGCTTGGTCAAGTCAAATTCATTGCCTGAAGTGTAAGAAAATAAATAAATAGTCTTATTTTCTAAATTGTTAATCTACCTAAATGTTCCACAAATCGTAATAAGTTTACAATTACTTTTCTAAACCTCGCGATAAAAGCATTATTTCTTTCTTCCCAAACAAACCATTTTTGGTGTCTGGCTCTACATTTTATTAAATTTTCAGAAGCACTTATAGCCACAAACCAATAGCTGTAAATCGAGCAGATTCGACTTGATGTTTACACCGTACACTGTTTGACTTGCGAACAGACGAAAAGAACCAGTAGACTGACGACAAATATGGGCAAGTACTTTTCCGAAGGCGAGCGCCGGCATGCCTTTTAAGTCATACAACGTTATCTTGTCTATAAAAGATGGCAATGGCGATCCTTTATTAGCAAAACACTGTGAACTATGATTGATAGAGGATATCCGGAGATATAGAAAAAGGCAATATTTTGTTCACGTCACGATTTTTAATTACTGACATCCTTCTGACATTCTATGTTAAATTATGTTTTCGTTTAATGATGTATAACTCGTATAAGATGAAAATAATTTCTGTTCTTTGGGCTCGCTAGAAATCTACAATGTTGTTTAATATCATACAGTAAATTTTTAGTCCACGGAATATACCTTCCTACAGCGTTCAGTGACAGAATAATATCCAGAGCTGCAGCTCATGCAAAAAAGGCAAGAAAACTACCCAATATTTGATCTCACAAATGATAGAAATAGAGGTGAAAAGGGGCCCTCGCCTATAACCGTCACGTCAGTAATAAAATCGGATGAAGGAGATCCATAGGCAGAGGCACGTGTCGCTCCGCCGGGAGCTCAGGCGCCGGTAATAGGGCCCCTTGATATATCCCGAAAGTGAATTCTCTTACTATCTGACAGTAATAGGAATGCTAAAGAAACACGTGCCTCAAAGTTACGTAAAAGAAAAATAATGGCACTTACAGATGATTTTCTGAACCTAAAAATATGTTTATGTCTGTAATTCACTCTTACTTTTTCAGAATACGCCATTTGTCACTTCAAAAGTTCTCACAAATAAGCAAAGAGGGCTTATTAAAAAATCCTTAATTAATGTCCCATAAATCGTTCAAATAAATTAAATCTTTACGCAAAATCTTAACAAACACCCTTAAAATTCATCTCCAGCCTCCAGCGCCTTTGACTACAGAATAAATCTAAGGTATCATCCCAAAATCATTATCCAAATCTCTACAATCTTTACAGCCTTTACACCCAACTTTGCGTGCCCTAACGAGGCACTTGACATTTACCCAGCGTGGCACATCTGCTGGATGAAATACCCCCTGTATTTGTTAGCGGAGCTCTCCGCTAACGAAGGGCCATAGGCTCTGCGGAAACACGCGACTGCTACAGGCTAAAAATAGCCCTCTCATATCCAGGTGACTTGGGGCTGATGAGGTCAGCTTTTACGATTCTATTTCGGTCAAAAAAGTTTTCAGGGAGTTTGTTAAACGATCTCTCATCAAATGTTAATTATTTCCAGAGTTTTTGGAAACTCTTTTAATTGGACAGATAAGCTACGAGTTTAATCTTTGACAAAAAATGATTTCTCCGTAGTTTTATGTAAATGTATTTTAACTATCTTAATATCAACCATCTCAAAGTTTACACCTATAATGCAGAGTTGGGTTTCAACTGGTATTTAATATTGATTAAGATAACTAATAGTAATTGATACTTCTATAGATACCACGCAGATATAGTATCATTATTGTTTGCTTGAACTAAACTTTGCTACACTCGCGACAAACATCACCGTAACTATGAGATGGGTAATTTGTATTTAAAAGACGAAAGTAATTAATGCTGTATGCTTGTAACCACCAGCTGTCTATAAAACGGTAAAAACATCATCGCTACAAAAACCGTAAAGTGCGTGATGTGTTAATAATAAAGGCTGACAACAAAAACAAATTAACTACACTTTCTGATTCATTGAAGCTTAACGAGTAGTCCAGTCATTTAAGCTTAAATTAGGTAAGAATCTCGGAATTAGAGATACCCAGCTGTAAGTCTGTAAATACTTGTATATTGACACCCTAAAAGTTGTCTCAAAACCTACATATGGTAGGGTGTAAGCAACTATTAAATTTTAAGGTCAAAGGTCACAAAAATCGGTTTTTTGCGCTTTTTTTGGAAATATCTCATTTCCTATGGGTTTTTTGCTATTTGTATTTATTATCAATATTGTAGAATACTAAATTCTCTACAAATTTTGTTTAAAAACTTTTTTTATACGGTGAACCGTTTTCGAGATAGAGGGCGGAGAGCGCGCGGTCACTGCATCACTTCAGGTCTACTTAAGCGGTTTAGATTTTTCATACAAAAGGATTTTCCCGCTAATTCCTGTGGGAATTTCGGGAATTCCTTGTTGTAACTAAGCTTTGAGTTTACTAAGGTACCTACATGCCAAATTTCAAGCGTCTAACTTCCGTTAAGCGTTTAGATTTTTCATACAAAAGGATTTTCCCGCTAATTCCTGTTCCCGTGGGAATTCCTAAGTAAACTATAACCTGCCCAGGTGTATGAAGAATAATTGTACCAAGTTTCGTTAAAATCCATCGAGTAGTTTTTGTTTCTATAAGGAACATACAGACGGACAGACAGACAGACAAAAATTTTACTGATTGCATTTTTGGCATCAGTATCGATCACTAATCACCCCCTGATAGTTATTTTGAAAATATATTTCATGTATAGAATTCTGTCCGTCTGTATGTTCCTTATAGAAACAAAAACTACTAGACTACTACTAGAATTTAGTATTCTACAATATTGATAATAAATACAAATAGCAAAAAACCCACAGGAAATGAGATATTTTTAAAAAAAAGCGCAAAAAACCGATTTTTGTGACAGTTGACCTTGAAATTTAATAGTTGCTTACACCCTACCATATGTAGGTTTTGAGACAACTTTTAGGGTGTAACCAATATACACATATTTACAGACTTACAGCTGGGTATCTCGAATTCCGAGGTGAACTTACTATAATGACTGGACTAAGACAGATTATGCATTTTCTATATTTCTGACAGTTCGATAAATGTTATCTACTTAGGCTGAGTTGCACCACCTTATTTTAACCGTACCAATAACACTAACTGGTGCTTTTTGTATGGAGTTTGACAGATTTTTGACGTTTGTCAAAGTTAAAGTAAGATGGTGCAACTCAGCCTTAGTTCTCTTGAAACTGACATTTTTAATTTTACTAGTTGTGCCAGCGACTTCGTACGCATGAATATTATTTGAATAATTTTCCCGTTTCGCAACATTTTTCATTTATGCCCCGCTCCTTCCCCGAGTCGTAGCTTCGTAGATATTTTTGCCTTTCTCGATAAATGAACTATTTTAAATCGAACCATTAGTTCGCATTTAACCAAACAGCAGTATTAAAAATATAACACTACTAAACATACTACTAATAAACATAGATTTGGATATATTTTTGATGTATGTTTATTGTTAGACCCAGTTCCCACTTGAAACGCCAAGGGAAATTATTTGAGAATGGCCTCCCGGAAGAAATCCTTCGGCCCGAGGTTGCTTATGTGGAACACTGGTTTGCCTTGACATGTCATAACACATTGAGCTTTTGCAGCATAGAGCTGCATTGCAACAACAAACACCTTGAAGGAAAGAACGAAACATTATGTTGGATGTGTTAAGGTGATATAAGGCTTTCCTAAACTTCTTACGCTGCAAAAGAAACGTGAACGCAGAACAAAACGTGTAATGTTTGTTTAAAATAATTTTAATTAACTTATAAGACAAATGTCAAAAAGAAACGTCAATACGTAATAAGTAGTTGTAAGTAACTTTAACTTAATTTTAAGTGATTAAATTGCATGTAAACACAGAATTTAGTAACAAGTTACTTGTTAAGTCTGAACTTGTGTTTACATGCAATTTGATCACTTTAAATTAAGTTAAAATTTTGCTATCTACATAATAACTTAACGTGTAAGTCAGCCTTAAGAAAAGTTTTTCCTTCGCAAACTACGATTTTTATTTTGACTCTAAGCTTTTGAAAAACATTTCTTTCAAAAGCAATAGAGCTTAAAGCTAAAAGTTCAGAATGAAGACGAAGTTATGAAGTCTCAGTTGTATGTACGAGTACTTTACGAGTAACATGTCTGCAGATGCCAATTATGTGTACTGTACAGTATAGTAACTAATATCATACCATCCTGTCTACAGTTTGTCAATACAATTGGGAAAAAACTTTTTGATTTGATTTGAAATATTGCAGAACAGCTCCCAAACAGCGCGAGTCCTTGCGCGCCAAGGCTGCGTTCTCCCCTTGACACGGACCTTGCAGATGTTTACTATCCATGATGCGACCACAATGTTACGCGCGTAACCGTGTTATGATATTGGCTATTAGTTTTCTAAGAGCTTCAGATTGGCAATTTACACAGATGTGGCCGAATTAGGGCAGCGAAACATAAAACTTTATTTATGATTGTGACTTTCATCGTTGTTCGTCGAGATTAAAGCTTAGTTATCAATATGATTTACGTACTAACTCTACATATGGGAATGGGTATGCGCACTGATTTGAAAGTCAGTAAGATTGTAATGTATGACCGAAACCTACTAAATAATTTTTACATGTGAAAAATGAGGATGGATATTTGAATGGTAGGATATTTGTTACTCTTGCTTTTGATGAAACTTCATAATCCATTTCGTAGAGCCCCTTCTGTGATAGATAGAACCACCAATATTTGAAGTAATTAAACATCAAACGCGTTCAAACATTGTATACCTTGATTCTACCTAAATAAAGATCATTTTACCACAAACAATCTGAGTTTAGAACTTGATATTAACTCTGCAGCCAACCGTACAGCTCTCAGTTACTACGGCCATAAAATTAATTATAAATCGTAAGAGAATCCGCAGCTCGTTACAATGAGGTATAATGCTTGTATTATAATGTTTAGTGTCGTTAACGTAAAACATAACAGTTAAATTTTAATTAAGACAATGCGATGAATCCGTTGAACCCGCACACACGGGGAAAATTTCCGAAGCATCCCACTTGATATGCGAAAGATGTGCACTAGGGCTGACGAAAAATGTAGATAGATATTACGTGAAAAACTACATGTTTTTTTTTTAGTTTTAAATATGTCATCAGTTCAACCCTGGTATCAGACATGGTACTCCATTTTACATTAGAAAGAAAGAAAAGTATTTACTTGATGCAAGTATCAAATAAATAACAACTTAAAGATTAAATGTACAATACGTCTGATAACATGGTACAGCACCAAAATAGCATCTATGTATTTTCCCACCCATGAATTGAACCCGTCCTGGGTTTTGAGTAGAGAGAGTCTCTCTCTCCTGACACAGAAATGTAATCAGCCAGTTATAGGCGTTTGTCGTAGCTCTGAGAGTGTGCCCCTTAAGGCACGGAATCACACGTATATTTCTCTGTTACTAAATAATTAGACATTTTAATAATGAAGATATTATTCAAGATATTGGTACGCGTCTGCTCGCTCTCGCTTCATGCATGACTGCGAAAACATTAAGATATAAAATGTTTGGAATTTAAACTTTTTTTTTTTATATCCGTGGTCCCAGCGGCAATCTGTAGGGAACTACAATAATCCACTCCTGTGTCCGTTTGCACTGTTCTTTGTCATGGGTAGGGTGGAGTCCAGTGACAATTTAAACTGTATATTTTTTATTATTTGACTGCATGAAGTGTTTTAATTTTAGAATATTAAACTATTCTTACAACGAAGATCGCGTGACGTGAGCCTTTACGTACATGAAAGTTATTTCTATACATCTACCTAAATACTTCCACCTAGTTTGTTAAGATATTATTCCCTTTTCATTTGGTCTTATCTAGAATTCAATAAAAATAATTTAATGGTCATGCCAAAAAATATCCAAAGTAATGCAAAAACTTGCGACGCCTAAAGTTGACTGATTATTAAAATTATGAAATGGAACAACATAATTATGGCAACCCTAACACAAACCTAAATAAAGGAGGTTATAAACCCGAGTGGAGGCGACACGAATCTTAAATAATCGCGTTTTTCTGATTAACTCTCCTCCATTACCACTTTAATTAAGACATGTTAAAGGCTCCCTTAAAATACGTAGAATGCTTCCAAATAAACATCCTGTTTCGTCGTTCAAACGAAGTGGTATTTATTACTAAAATAATTACGGTCTTGATGTACGCTGAGCGGGTGCCTTTTTGTCGGAGGGGCACAAGCAGTTAATTGTCCACTTGTTAATTTCTCTCTGTTTTAATCTATGTCTTACCTGCTTGTATACCTTTCTTGCAAATAAAAAGTTTTCTATTCTATTCTATTCTATTCTACTAAAAGATTTCTTAGCGAATCTTCCCGTTGTGAAAGGAACTGCTTAATTGCTTTTTGTCATTTTGGTAGTAAAGGGGTTCACCCCGAGCAAACGGATGCTGTTCTCAAAAAAGTCTCTTTACATTTTCATAAAAAAAAAAAATATACAAAAGCCCATCATTTATCGCATTTTCTCCACAACAACGAACAACCACGCGTTGATTTAACCCTTAACGTGCCATTAGCCAGCGCGTATCAAAACAAGTGAACTACGCAGCAGCTGGTGCCACCCGATCCATCATTTCGGGGCTTGCCTATCGTCCCGCGTCAATTCGCGGGATCAGATTATACTCGTTACATTCGACGTGTGCGCAATAAAATAACAAGGGTCACATGAGGTCAAAGAAGCAGGACTTATGCAAATAAGATTTGAATTTGGACTTTTATGAAACGTTTTACGTTTTGAATAAAAGGGTATTCGGTTGAGATGGCTTGTAAAATCTGAGATCTCACACTTATGTTGCTAAACTAATGTTATTAGTAGTGTTTAAGTTTCAATGTTTTCCTTGATGTACCGCAGCAGTTGGAAGAATCTGAGATTGAAATCGATATAAATTCCACAGTTTTACACAGTTATTTTATATTTATTGATTTTCATTTTTCATTAGTCTCAGATGTACCATTTACTCAGAAAAAATATTATAAGATAATTTCCATGACATGCAACCTAATAACCAAGCCTTTAGTTTCTTACTCTGTGCCTACTTCAATTATAATAAAATCTGAAAGTAAAGTAAAATACGGAATCCAACATCAAAATTAAATTACAAAGCCCTACTTACGCGTGTGCTCGTAATGGATATGACAGGGACTGTAGACGTTACAAAAATAAACTGTACCCTTGAGTGTATGGCGATTCTTAACATTACTTTAAGTGTAGTACCTGTATTTTGTAATACCTCAAAGTCTAAATAGTACCTATAAATACATCCTGAACTTGAAGTAATAATAGGTCATACCTTAAAAAACTTAGCACATAAAAAAACATAATTTCAAAACAGAAAATAATAATAACAAAATGTTAAATAATAAGAAAAATAAAATAAAACTTACAGGAAACCATGGAGGAAACTTAAAACAACACGAAGACTAACAACGCGCACTAGCCGAACAGCTTCTGTAAAGAAAAAAATAAAGAAACATAAATAAAAAGCAAAAATAAAACAAAAGTAATACAAAACAGGAAAAAGTAACGTAAAAAGTTTGTTTTAAATAAAAGACGATGGGATATTGTTTTGAAATAACGTTTATTTCATGTATGACGAAGATAAAATACACACAATCGTCTACCGTCGTCACGCATCCTTCCATACATTTGTTTACGATGGTCCTCTGCAGCGATTATAGCGCTCTGCGGTTTACCGTTTTCCCTGTTCTATATTTAAATCCTTTTATCTGGATGTGCGTGGCGGGCCGGATGCCGCAGGCAGGAAAAAAAGTAAAAAGAAAATGCGCCCTGAAGCTGACACCATATGCACAGAGCGGTGCAATATCTAGTCGCTTGTTGGACAATTTAAAAATAGAACTGCTTTTTTCTTTTTTTAAGTTTCGAAGCAAAATAGTGAAAGAGGAGTGGATGAAATCTTTTTTGACGATAATATCTGCGCGGTCTAGAGGTTAACATACTTTTTTTTACCATACTTTTCAAAATTTTAAGAGTGTAGAATTAAACCAAATATCCATATCATCAAAACAACAATATGGAACAATGCTCATTAGAGTTGTTCAAATAAACAATCAAGGTACGAGCTTACGTTTTATTTAAATGAGTTCTGTGGAATTTTACTTTTAATTACAAAATTAACCGGTCTTAAAGGTTATTGAACTCCGAAGAAAACAAAACGAGGACGAGCGAATGACTTATCGGGTGTAAGTGCAATCATTAATCACATTGGATTGCAAAAAATGTTATGTGTGGAAATAAGAAGTTATTTTTTGTAGTTTCATCATCATTAACACACTCGACGCTGGATAAGCCTTGAGTGCCGAGTTGATTTGTTTAAAAAAGAATGATGTAGAGATGTCAAGCTACGCACTGAGGCATCTTATTTAATTGTAATTGAGTAATCTCATTAGTAACTTAATCTGTGGTAATAGATGCTATTTTATACACAATAAAAAGTTATAAAAATTAATTTTCTTGTATGCGTGCTGTCTTGTTGGTTGTCCTAATCAATAAAATAAAATACATAATGACAATCCAATGACCAATAGTTGAGTCGGGCTGTTAATCAGTACGGAGATGTATGAAAGTGCGCAGATTACACCGATTTGGTATCGCCCGATTCTCCATACAAATTAGAATCGGGCCTAACTATCGGCCAACTGAAAATCGGTGGTGTGTGCCTAGGCTTCATTTAATGTGAGTTTATTATCATCACTCATTATATCCTTGTTTCCAAATTTGAGTTCGCTTCGGAATGCAGATTTTTTGCTAATGTAGAGTCCATGTCGTCAACCAGTTTGTAGTCTGAGTAAACCTCTTTAATGAGCCAAATTAAGGCAGTGCTTACGAGATGATGGTATGTGAATGGAATGCTGAATAAAGCATGCTTTTGTAAACTGTCTACTGCAACTTTTTAAAGATGTGAAAATCTTTACAATTAAATTAGCTCACGTATCTTTACCAGGTGTTGATTTTGGTCAGTTTAAATAGTTTTATAATTAAATCACAGTGGTAAATAAATAATTAACTCTTCAAATAAAGCACCTGTAGATATTACAAATTATCACTATAATAGGGCCAGGACGTTTGATCAAAAAACAAACACGATAACAGTCACATGTGCAAACAAACTTGTGGGCGCGTCGATGATTCGGACAATGACTCACTTGATGACTTAATTTTAACTGTTCTATAGTCAGAAATGTTATTAAAAATAATATTGAATGTAAGAAATAAAAAAAATAAAAATGGTTTATATCAGTAAATCTTGTACAATAAAATTGTCGGGGCCTTCCAGAAAGTAATCGTTAGATTCTTCTGTTGGTAGTACCTACCTCGCTCTTCCACGTTAATTTCAAATTAGATTTACATAAATAAATAAATAAAATGAATGTTGTTTCAGTGCACTGCAGTGTACCTCTACTGCATGACCGCATATGTCAGTGAATTTTACAATGTAGGTAGGTTATTTCATTCATAAATACGTAGGTTACCTATTTCAATTAAGACTGTGGTAGCCAACAAATTGCAATGGCATCCATAAGGAAAATGCATGTTCCACCTTTTTGCTTTTAATAGATGGTAGCAGTTTATAGCAATTTGTTTTTGTTTTGATGGCAAAAGCAATTTAACAGGAACTCTACTATCCGTTCGCGCTAAGTTTGCCGCTGGCGATATGACGTCATTCGAAGGAAAGCGTCTATAACTTTAACAAACTATATTTATAATATTTTTTTATTTATTATTATTGATAAAAATTGTGTATTTGCGTAAAATAAGACTAAGAATACGCAATTAATGTGTAATTGCGTTTAATCGCGGTTGGGGGAGGGAACGCGGATTTCACGGATCGACAAACTTAGCGCAAACGGGTAGTACCACCATATTTGTTTAGTAAACTTTGATATTTCATTCATTTATTTATTACACTTATAGGAAGTTTAAAAAAAAATAATCAATCAATTCCTTCCATCAATGAGATGAATAGTTTCCCAAATGTTTACTACGAAGTCTAACCCACGCGGGAATCTAACGATTCTGAAAACCACTGATAGGTAAAACAAAACACTACACTGATTCCAACAGCTGTCCGTAACAAACATTGATAGACGATGCAAACCGGGAATTTTCCGGGTTTTATCGAAATACTGCAGTAAATTGTACATAGTGTATATTTAGTTATTTTATGTATCTTGTACGAGCTTTACTTCATTTACTATTTACGTATACTCGTATGCACAGAATATAAAAATTATTTTGTATACTTTACATTTTTGCAACAATGACTCCACACCTACTAAAAAGCCCACTCTATAATCACGAAAATACACATACCATAATATAGATAGTTTATGCTCATACCATCTGCAAAGACAGGAATCGATCTCACAAACTAACAGCTACACAGTACTAAAGGGTATGCCATGTCATCCAGGTAGCCATAGAAAGTTTAAAGAATGAGTGACTCTGTATTTTAATGGAATTACAAGGAAAAAGAAGGAATTACGCACATGCATCACTATGACTCAGTCTGTGGTAAGAACATGCGATATTTTGTGTCGTAACGCGACACCGATCCTTCGTTCGTTTTACTTATTTTTGGTCGACGGGAAATGTTTTGCTGACGTCTTCAAACATCTGCCCTGTTTAATATTTTCATTTCAATTAACTTCAAGCTACATGCTGATGCATTTTAATAGTGAATAATTATGATTCCAACAAATCTACAAGCCGTTATTTTATAAAAAATTTATCTGAGATGTTTTTATAAAACTAAACGAATCAAATGAAATCTTATATTATTAATCAATTATTATTTTTTCTTTTAAGCAGGAATCTTAACAGCGAAACTAATCCAAATGAAACGACTTGTGCATGAAATAAATAAAAATAGAAATGTATTGCTTTTAATTAAAATAAATCGCAGTATCTACATCAATTTATACCCTTGTCAAATTGTTGCAAATACGCAAAAACCTACTCTCCTCGTATCATATCTAAACCTAAATTATTCATGTCCGATAAAAATACTATTTGACTAAAAGCTAAGCAAACTCATTGACATTGCCTCGATAAGGTAATTGTATAAAAACCACGTATAAATAGTTCTTTACTCCTTGTTTTGTTGTTGTTACATTATTATTTCTGATTCTGGCATTCTAAAAGTTTATTTATTACAGTTCTCTTTCTTTTCCTTCCCATTTGGAACAGAAGTAAAAATTTAATGTTATATGTAATAAGTATTAAGTTCTCAAGAGAACTCATTTTTTTTAACCCTCCCTTCAAGATTTCTAGTCATATTCTAGGTACAAGCAATCACCGTTAAATTAGGTTTTACATTATTATTAAAATAGATGCAGAAACGATTTACTCAGTGACGTGCTGTCGACTGCACAACACGCTAAACACTGCGGCATCTTATGTACTTGTAATAAGACTGATTTTGCATCAAAATGTAGAGTCTGATGTGCATGACGTCACACACAGCATGGGTGAATCCTTTGATCACAGGACGTGCCTTTAACACAATAATGACTAACTTTACGTCTGGTCGGTTCCTGTCTCTATAAAAAATATTTTTATCCGTAAAAGAAAGCGTAAATTGAATAGTGTAGGGTTACGTATCATTGAACTGACAATTTTCCCATATTTGATATCACCCTTTTCCCGGAATTGTAATGCTAACATTTTCCTTTCCTTTTTCCTTGATTTACCTTATACCTACCTACTACTATACACTATTTCCACGGTGCTCAAATAACTGGCAGTGCTTCTTAGGAAGCTTACTTAACTTAGGTTAAGCATTTACTGTTTCATACATATGATATTACATGAAATTAACTCAGATAGAAGTTACGCAGGTTTATGTTTTTTTCTTCTTAAATCATTGTGCAAAATAAGGTTTTATATCTGTCATAATATGCTTTGGAATTTACTTCAATGAAATTACTGCACTGTAGTACTGTCCGGGTAATACCCGCGACATCGATGATAAACTAACGGAATCTGTTTTTAATTTGAATACATCAATCCAGTATGCAGAATCTAATTAGAACAATCTATTAGAATACATTTGCATGAACGAGCAAACCGACCGTTGAAGAAACTCTGAAATGTTTTCGATATTCTCGATTACAAATCGCTTGGTGCAAACGAGGTGAGAAACGTAATGCGTGAGAATATTCCAATAACCAACCGGTCGCACCGTTTCCGAGCCAGTGTACCGGTAAATAGCATTAGCAGATTACAGGCAACCGGTATTAGGTTATTATCTGGTTAGGTATTGTAAACAGGGGTCGTTGCACTCGTGATGTTAAAGCGAGCTTTTTGCTGCGTCTTCGGCGAAATTATGCTTTGACTCTGATGAATGCAATTCGAGGTCGTCGATTTTAATTTATTTATTAAGGTTATTACATTACATCACATAATGAATTATGCGAGTAGGTAATTTAGAATGTCGTCAACAAACCTCTCAACCAAAACTGAACTATTATACCTATTCTGCTATTCTATAAATACATAGATATAGGTATTTCAATACTAATAAAATTACAAATACAGTAAACAAACAGCGTTTAGAGGATAAACAATGAGAAATATTGACAAATAAGAGATGACAACAACCAAAATGCACTTTATAAATAGGAATTTAGGTATGTTTTATCGCGATTCACTGTGCTGTATGTAGCTTAGGTTATATTATAAAACATGACTAATTTAAACATTAAATGGGAAGAAACTTCTACAAGTAAATAAACTGATAACCAATAAATAGACCGTAATTAAATGACAATACAACTTTCGCCCATTAGGTAAACATCAGTCATGTAACTCCTGCGCCGCGGAAACAGATGTCTGTGGGTATATGAAACAATAATCATAAAAATGTATCAGCCGCTTTCGCGAGTAAAATCGTGAGAGACATAAAACAATAACTGTGTGAGTGTGACTGCTAGAGACATGTTTCGTAAGCTACCACGTGGTGCCAGGGACAATCGCTCTTCATAATAGATGTTTTTAACTTAGTAATATTAAATTCGTTTCGTTGTGCTTTTTTTTGGACTGACTGTGCTGATAGCTGTGAGCGGCTTTCTCGGCTTCATCAGGCAATAGGTGAGCGCAGATGGCTCTCAACCTCAAAAAAGCAACGAGCTTAAGAGCGTTTACGCGAANACAAATAATAAATCAAATTTATGTTTAAATGCAGTGTATGACATAATTTTTAAATTGTCACTATTAATATTTTTTACTGAATAACCTGTAAAAGTTAATTCTACAATTTCTGAAAAATCACCTAAAAGTAACCTTTTCATTAGTGTAACCTAAAAGTAACCAATGCAGTTCAAAAGTAACCTTCGGGCAACACTGGTTATTGCAGCAATTCCTATAATTATGATTATAAGTAGAGATGAAACGGATAGTTGTTTGGCCGCTCTGTCAGCTGCTAGGCCGGATAGCCGGATATCCGGCGGCCGGATAGTTGGCCCATTGTCTCGTTTAATGTCGTGACGAGTTTAGCGCCGCACGCCTTCGAATGCGATCAGTGGGTCTATTAGTAGACTAGACTAGTCACATTTTTCGAAAATCGAATCTGTCCGAATAGAATGTCAGATTTTGCCACTTGTCTAGGGGGCAGATCAATTCGAGCGATTTCGGTTGCTATTGTGAGTGTGTGATTGAATAGCGAAAATTAAATTAGTTAACTTGCTGCGTAATCTGACTGAACTGCATGCATCATGTCATCAAATTTTAATTTGTGATTTCTTATTGTAAAATGCTTAAATCTAAAAATTTTCTCAGATAACTATTTGCCCAAGGATCTATGCTATAGGTTTTAAATCGTTTTCACAGTATTTTTATAAAAATTTCAGCTTGTAAACTGACGCTAAAGTGGAAATTTACAAAACCTGTGTGGACTTATCTTGATAGAATTCTTAAATACTAAACTAATCGCAATATTTTCTCAATTAACTATTTAGACGACAAAATTGCCTAACTATTTATGCCTATAACATATTTGTAGTATTACTGGTTAATTATTGTAACGAGATGAAAAAGTACTGTTTTTGCGCCAAACGGCGTAAACGCTCTTAAGGGCGCCTCATAGTGGGGCTCGGACCTCGGCCTAGGGCGTTGCTGGGGGACGGTAACCTAACAGTTCCGTTGTGCAAGAAGTCTTCATTGCCTGCTTTTCTGCTGCTTCATCATAATCAGGTCATATAGTCTCCACTGCAGGAACACGACCCTCTAATTGACCAGAGAGAAATGGAGGATTTGTATCAGTCTTATATGAGTTAAATAGACCATGATTGGTCAAAGTGTTAATGCCAGTGTTGCCAGTCGGGTTTTGGCAGAAATGACCAGAAATTTAAAACTTGCTGCGTAATCTGACTGAACTGCATGCATCATGTCATCAAACCATCAGTGAAAAAAAGATCGCCTTTTTTATTTGGCAATATTTCGACATTAACAGATATTATTTACTACAGGGTGGCCCAGAAGAAAGTTCACTTTTGAAAATTCAATGAAACGAAAACTGTACATTTTTGTAGAACTTTAACTATAGCAATTTAAAGGAAATTTAGTGCAATTTAGTTTAAAATTTACTTCCTTTTATAAATTTTATCGTACATGTGATTCCCTTGACGTTTACAACATTCGGTCAACATACCTACATCAAAATTTTGGAAAACTTTCGATACCTCGAAATGGATTCAGGATGGATGAATGCTGCAGAGTTTTTGGATTATTAGAGTATACTCTGCTCATAAGGTAACCCCGCAAAAAGAAGTCTGCTGGAATGAGATTAGCGCTTCTTAGAGGCAGTGAGATTTCATCCCTGCTTTATTGGTTTGTTGCATTGAAAGGATGATTAATTTTTGAGAATGCTATACTGGTAGGCTGAAAAATTAAAGCTGCAAGATTCGCAAGGCCATGACCGGAGCACTTGGTTTCATCAAGATGGGGCTACGTGTCACACTTCAAATGAGAGCATTTAGATGGTAAGAGACATGTTCCCACAAAAAAATAATTTCAGGCAGGGATGACATCTCCTGGCCACCAGGAAGCCCTGATCTCACTCCAGAAAAATATTTTTTGTGGTGTTACATTAAGAATAGAGTATACTTTTATAACCTAACAAACATGCAGCAACTGAAGCTGAGCATTCGGCAAAAAATTGAAAATAGGTTTCGAGGTAATTCTAACAAACGCATTTTAAGATTTTGATGTATGTTGATCGAATGTTGTAAGCGTCAAGGAAATCTCCTGGGCGATGTAATTTAATTAAGGTAAATTTAAAAATAAATTGCATTAAATTTCCTTCAAATTGCAATAGTTAAAGTTCTATAAAAATGTAGGTACAGTTTTTGTTTCCTTCAATTTTCAAAAGTGAATTTTCGTCTGGGCCACCCTGTATTTATGTATTCGTCATTAAACTGAATAGCCCAGAAAAAGAAATTAGTTTTTTGAAAGGCTTTTTGAAGAATGGCTTTTTGTAACTTTTTGGTCTTTAAATAAAAGCCGTCATTATTATAAGCCATTTTATTGATATTTACCTGAAAGATTAATGTATTTCATTTTATTAATAGGAAATTGTACTACTTTAACGACGAACGAACGACGACGACGATCCGGCCTACCGGATAGTTGCCGGATATCCGTTTCATCTCTAATTATAAGCACAAAATATAACAGAAGGTAAACTCATGTATGTACCTCGCTTTGCATACCTCTCTCGCTCGCACGCTCGGCCGTCGCGCTAGGGTTGTCTTGTCATGTGTTGCGTTTATTTGTAAAAATGTAACTCTTAATACTATGCAAGAAAGACAATAACAGATATCCACGTATACTTATTTATATTTAGTACGTTATTATAGTAATAGTTTGCAAACAAATACACGAGAAGGAAGTAGTATTTAGTGGAGTGGTTGACACTATTATCCAACTAATATTATAAATGCGAAAGTTTGGATGTCTGGATGTTTGTTGCTCTTTCACGCGATCACTACTGAACGGATTTTGGTGTAACTTTACAGTATTATTGTTTATAACCCTGAATAATATATAGGCTATAATTTATGACGATCTGTGACAAACTAAATTTCACGCGGGTGAAGCCGCGGGCAAAAGCTAGTTATCTAATAATTCCTAAAACCTCTCTAAACAATTCGATATTCCTAATAATTGAGTTGGCTTTCAATTTCAATTGAAATTCAAATAAATAACTTACTTACCTCCCCGAATCGACTGGTAATTTAAAAAATGAAAATTCGGCATTTAATGATGAGTTTAAGCAACCAAATACCGAACAATTAAAATACGACTTTTTCTGTTCACTCATTTTCGTCAATTGCGCAAAACAAAATAATATCACAGGCGGTTGACCGGCGCGTGACTCAAGCGAACCACAGGGAACGTGTGGCGAACGTCTGTCTGTCGCGCCACGTCGCGCTCGCATTCGTCCAAGACAGTCTTGCTCGAGCGGTGTCTGTCTATGTGNGAGAAGGAAGTAGTATTTAGTTGAGTGGTTGACACTATTATCCAACTAATATTATAAATGCGAAAGTTTGGATGTCTGGATGTTTGTTGCTCTTTCACGCGATCACTACTGAACGGATTTTGATGTAACTTTACAGTATTATTGTTTATAACCCTGAATAATATATAGGCTATAATTTATGACGATCTGTGACAAACTAAATTTCACGCGGGTGAAGCCGCGGGCAAAAGCTAGTTATCTAATAATTCCTAAAACCTCTCTAAACAATTCGATATTCCTAATAATTGAGTTGGCTTTCAATTTCAATTGAAATTCAAATAAATAACTTACTTACCTCCCCGAATCGACTGGTAATTTAAAAAATGAAAATTCGGCATTTAATGATGAGTTTAAGCAACCAAATACCGAACAATTAAAATACGACTTTTTCTGTTCACTCATTTTCGTCAATTGCGCAAAACAAAATAATATCACAGGCGGTTGACCGGCGCGTGACTCAAGCGAACCACAGGGAACGTGTGGCGAACGTCTGTCTGTCGCGCCACGTCGCGCTCGCATTCGTCCAAGACAGTCTTGCTCGAGCGGTGTCTGTCTATGTGTGCGTGGCTCGAGCGCGTTTAGTATGGAGTTTGTCTTCTGTTATATTTTGTGTTATAAGCCTGTACTATTATGGGTTGAAGACCTCATGACCATATCATGTCGCTGT
Organism: Ostrinia furnacalis; assembly: GCF_004193835.3. Classification (NCBI taxonomy): domain Eukaryota; kingdom Metazoa; phylum Arthropoda; class Insecta; order Lepidoptera; family Crambidae; genus Ostrinia; species Ostrinia furnacalis. Next base: position 287,299 of record NW_021132340.1, on the reverse strand, counting down.
ACGATAGGTACAAAGACAGACGACGGTTTTTCTAATTTAATATTATTGTTTACTGAGAGGTGTTATCATTATTTCATTATTTGTAAAAAGTTATTAGGTATATTATTTTAATATTACGTAATAGCACGTATATATACTATTAATAATTACTTACTTGATGTCATATTAAAGAACCATAGGCTTTGACTATAAATATTTCAAAACTTTTACTACACGAAGTGAGTTGATTTATAGTCTTTCTGTCTTTTTCCATAACATCCAATATCGCTTATCAAGATACGTCACTTTACACCACATTGCATCCGGGAGACTAATAAATTCCTTAGTAAATATACTAGTAAATATAATCCAGCTAGATCTTGATAATTCTTACATCGATCAGCTTCAGATCACATCCTGTAATATGATACCATAATTACCCGTTTTAATATTAGCAGAGAGCAGGAATAAATGGTTGCAATTTAAAACATGCCTAGCGACATCCTGACAGCGACAAATAAATAACCCTGGAGAATTCTGAGCAATTCTGAAATGTCTTTGTTCAATTTCACAAGAATTTATCCCAAAAATATAGTTTCCAAAGTCTAGACGATCGTTTCCTTAATAACCTCCCTAATTGGTTTCTAAAAGTACTCCGTTGCGACCAGAAACCAGTGTTTCAGTAAGCCCCAGACATTACGAGTATGTCTCAATTCCTATTATCTTGTCTGAGCACAACGACCCCACTCCAGTTTTCGTTATTTCACTCCAGTTTTCGTTATTTTGCGGTACCCTTTTTTGTCTGCAAGAAATGGTAGTACAAGGCGATTAAGACTGTCAAAATTGTACCACTCTCTTCGTTCGTTTCAGCCAAACTACATGTAAAGCCTTCCCCAAGGATTTTCACAACGATCCGTCCTGCGCTGCCCGCATCCAACATGCTTGACTACTATCCCAAATGTTCTTTAATGTTTTATAATTGTCAATGTTTATTGTTCAATGAGTATAATGTAGAAGAGATATACTGATTTCCAGCTTCATTAGACTTTTCGAAATTATTATCCATTACCTAATGTAGAGATAGAGTTTGCGATCTAGGAATCGAACGCTAATTCTGTCCGCATTGATAGATACCGTTACTTGAGCGGATGTATTTAATCCTTTATGCAGGCAGATTATTAAGATGCCTGCTTAATAACCTGAGACCTCAGACAGGATTGGGAAAGGCTGATCTAGAGATAAGATATTCCCACGGCTTAATGTGGACGCATAAATTGATAAAGATATTGACATGAAAAGTAGACAAGCTGCTTATGAAAATGTTCACAGTGTATGTGAAATTAGTCCTAACTCCAACCTAAAAATATCTAAAAGGAGTCCGTAGGTATTTGCAATATTCATTTGATAAAAATATAGCATTACGCTGTACCATTTTTATCCATTTACTTACATCTTCAAAAGTTCGTGACAAAGTTGTCTTGGACATTTTAAATAACATCCTGTCGTCCAAGTTACTTCGTGACCAGAGTGTGAGCTTTTTGTGGACTTTACACCGCTGTCGTAGTGTGTTAAATCCAATGACAAATATCAGAATGTACAATGAATAAATATACAGGTTGCTTCTTTATAATTTGCTAAGTCAGTGGGTTATACCTAAGTAACCTATTGCATATTTGAATTTGGTAATAGTTTAGACAAATAACTTTCCGAAAGTGCAATTAAAATTTCACTTATCCTCGAAATGAATAAAAATAATCTGGATTAGGTAACCATAATTTACGAAACGCTCGAATTTCTATTGCGTCGGCTTATAAATACCGACGTCGAGTTAAAAAGAATCACAGAATAGAAAGGAATCTACTAATGTGCCCATTACATTTATTTCGCAGCACTCTCAATAATATTACTCTCCAAAGCACTTTACAAATCACATCAATTCTTATTCAACAGCTTACCCCTTTCAAGAAAACTCCCAATTACAATTTATTCCCATCGTTGGTAAGTGTTTCAACACAAACCCAAAGGGAACAGGAACACGTGTAGAAATAAAAGAAAAACAGGTCAAAGCAAGATCACGTTGTAGGCCAAACGAGGGCTACAAATTTATCAATTACGTTACATAAAGCAACGGGAGATGTTTTCGAGAGCTATAATTGCCTTCAAAGTAGGGCACTTTGAGTTCAAAATGTATCAAAAAGCCAGAGCAATTCCAACGAGAGATTAAACAGGAAAATCTGATGTTATTAGTATAATTGTGTCACACTTTATGAAAAACTTTTTTATGGATCAAAAGCCAAAACAGGGTCACAGCGTACCTACGTGACGGCAAGTACGTCTCAAAATATACATTATGTTCTAACCAACTCAACTTTAAAAGTAGCTTTTTTACACATTATATTCAATTTATTTACATTTGCTATTGACGACTTTTTTACCTGGAGGTTTGAGAACCGCACTATCCCAACTAATATTATAAATGCGAAAGTAACTCTGTCTGTCTGTCTGTCTGTCTGTCTGTCTGTCTGTCTGTCTGTTACGCTTTCCCGCTTAAACCTCGCAACCGATTTTGATGAAATTTGGCATAGAGATAGTTTGAGTCCCGGGAAAGAACATAGGATAGTTTTTATCCCGGTTTTTGAAACAGGGACGCGCGCGATAAAGTTTTTCTGTGACAGACAAAATTCCACGCGGGCGAAGCCGCGGGCGGAAAGCTAGTACATAATAAAGCACGGGAAACAGTTTCGATCTCCGCACAATACAAACATACTTATTTTGGACCACGCCTTTGTGATTAGGACTTATTTAAATTTTGCTTCCTTTGAGACTAGATAGCGCTGTAAAATGTGCAAGGGTATTTCATTTATTAATATGGTTTATATCAATCAAAGCGTAACTGTGCGTCAATCGGCTCAAGTAACCCGATAGTCGGCGACAAGTCGGCGTTGCGGCGACGACGCCTGATCAGGTTGCTCAGCCACTTATTGTATAACTCATATGAGTAGCTCATAATCAACACACAATGATCAATTTGCGAAGGTAGAGACACTTTTCATAACAGAAAATGAGATTGATATAAAGCTTTCCGCTGGATATGCGAGTAGCGATTGGACGTGATCTGTCTTCGTTATTTTTGCTTGTTATTTTGCATGAACAGGAAGACCTCCCAATTAAGGTTTCAACAACGTAATTCAAAATATCTTTTTCCCCAAAACCTTATTTATTTATCATTCTAAATGTCAAAATATTAATGATGTTAACAAATAAAAACAGGGAGTCTGAACATTATTAAAACAGTGCACAAGTTTGTGTGTTACTTGGGAATCAAACCCGAGACCTCCGGATCGATAAAATCAAACTCTACATGATGACGGTGCACGCGGTGTGACAATAAAACGTTCTAGTAGCATACAGAAACCTAAATATAGAGTCCACAATTGACCTCACCGTTTAAGTGACAATAACACTGGCCGTTTCACATCATTTAAAAAACGAATTAACCGAATCCGGTGCGCAAGCGCGTGTCCGAAACGCCCGTTATTATTACGGTGCACGTGAACTTGTTTATTGCTATATTGGGTCACACATCAAGTTGCTTCTCTCGTAAATTAAAGGTTGCCAAAAACTTTGTAAATTCTAGAAGTATAATTTAAATATTACCCAATATTTCATCATGAGTTTGTAACGATTCTTGTTGCCAAAATAGTCGTGTCAAAAAAAATATTGCTGAGGCCCATAACCTAATCAGAATTGGTATGATGAACAAACGATTAAAAAGATTGAAGTTTATGCCTCTTTACTTAGCTTTTACAAAATATCAACGTAGGTACTTAAAAGCTTTAGTATTATCTCCGTCTAAGTCTGTCTGATATCATTATGCATAATGTGTCTGGAAACAGCAACGCCTATTAGTATAAAAACTAATTTAAACTAACTCGTTTGTCCCCAAAACTCCTATATAAATAGTTTTTTTAGAAATTTTATCTAGTACCATGAAAGTAGAACAGGTTAGACTAGTTTTCTACCTACATGCAATACATTTCGCTCGTGTTGTACCCGTCTAGACGGTTTCGACCTTGGCATTCGGCCTACAGAGTTTAAAGCCTTACCAATATAAAAGGTCCTAACGACGCACGCGCACGGGCGAATTTAATCACCGTGACAGTATATCCTCTCTTTCTCTGTTTATAATGGTGCAAAAGAAACAGATATACATATTTTGAAAATTATAAATAACTTGAAAAAATGGAACTGCCTAAGGCGGGAATTGAACCCACGACCTTCCGCTTGCTGGGCGACTGCTCTTCCAAACTTCTCTTCGACTCTTAACACTAAAAATTAAAAAACAGATATACATATTACGTGATAGTTACTGTCACCGCGAGCGACAAAAGAGTCACCAGTACCTCTAGTAGGAAAAACTTTCGAGTTCGTTTCGTTGCGTATTCAAAGTGTCATCGAAAAATTTTGTATGAAAAATGAAAACAGCGCCCCCTAGGGCGGCTATAATATAGGGGGCGCTGTTTAATTTTTCATACAAAATTTTTCGATGACACTTTGAATACGCAACGAAACGAACTCGAAAGTTTTTCCTACAAGAGGTACAGTGCGCACGCGCCTAAGTGGCCAATTCGAGTGTGAATGGAAAAAACAATAGCTAAACTGACGTCGAATTAGTGTCTTTTTACAACGATCTATTCATGAATCTGAATAATGTATGATTTTAATTATTGGAAGCTCAGACAGATGATGGACCATCAGACTCTACATTTTTGCACACCATAAAATTTTAACCAAAATCACCTCTATTACAACGACATTATGTTGACGTGTCCTTTGTACACGATACACTAAATTTACTATACAATGCAAGAAGAGCCGGCATAAATAAGGAAGTTTTGATATAATATCCTCATCTACGAGTATTACTACATCTACATGTGAATGTTTATAGGAGTCTATTTTAGTGAATTGTGTCATCGCGTACCAATTATTATTAATATAACTTATAGTACAATATTTCTATGGTTGCAGGGGAGTATTCCGTACCTAGTCTCATAGCTGAATTATTCTAAACTAGCTGCCGCCCGCGACTTCGTACGCGTGAATCCCGTTTTACCCCCTTAGGGGTTGAATTTCGCAAAATCCCGTCTTAGTGAGCACCTACGTTCTAAAAGGAACCCCCATGCAAAATTTGAGACTCCTAGCACATGTAGTTACTTACTGAGATTTCATGATGAGTGAGTCAGTCAATAAGTGACCTTTCGCTTTTATACTCGTAGGTATAGATTACTTCCCCAAAAGTTAAATTTCAAGTGCGTTAAGAATGTGTGATTAGTAGTCGTGAATAGACTGCGTTATCCACATCTGACGCCAAAATTATTTCATCCATTCACTCGCTCGCTTTGTGAACTAATACAAAGAATTAGCATATTCAAAATTACACTCCAATGATGATTAATTGTTTTGGTTCAGTATTTCAAAGAAAATAAATCTATTTATAACTGGTGGATTAGCTTGTGTCATACAGAAATACTCTATGATTCAGGGTCTACAATAAATAGGACGTTGGTTTTACAAGTTGGTTGTTACTCGTAGATTAATGTACGAGTATAATTAAACTTATTAACTGACGGTGACGGTGTGTGCTTATCCACGTAAATGGTGACAAAACTCAAAGATTCTATTTTAATCCATGAAAGAGGAAAATGAGGAATTTGTCATAATGTATTTATATCGTCACAATTCGTATGTGTTACAATTACTCTATTTATAAACTATAGATAACAATACCATAAAAAGGTAACAACGAACGTCATAAACACAACCATACTCGTAAATATAATCCAGTCATATATTCCTTTAATTTAAGATTCGAATGCGAAGACTAAATTATCACCTCGTATCGTGTAAAATACTCTCAACAAAATTCTTTGCAAATCTCAACAAAAATCACACCACTAAGTAATGAAGAATTCTCAAAATTATCATTCTCGTGTGTACAGAAGACAAAAAGTCATACGTTAACGGTCGGACCGGACCGGCCGCATGCCACGCTTCATCATCAACGGCAACATAATTTTACATTTACAACATTCTACATGTTTATGGAATTGTGGAGATGCTATGAACTTTTTTAAACATCAATTACTTAATTACAATAAAAAAGTACTAAAAACTTAGTTTCTAACAAAAAAATTGTAAAACAAATGTCGCCTTCTAAACAACAGCAACTGAGAACAATGGACCCAGAAACAAATTCACTACAACATTACGATGATGTCCACCCACAAGGTGGACCGACGACCTCATAAAGGTAGCAGTAAGGCTGTATGCAGGCCGCTACCAACCGAGCGATGTGGAAATCATTGGGGGAGGCCTATGTTCAACAGTGGACGTCCTGTGGTTTAAATGGTGATGGTGGTGATGATTACAATAACTAATTTATTTAAGTGTGACTAGTAGTAAGTAGTGTGTACTAAAATATAACCGGCACCGAATGACGTGGAAGGAAACGAAAATTGACATAAAAGTGAAAAGGAAGAAGGAGAAAGCTTCGGTGCTTTGTATGCTTATTTTGTACAAGAGAAGTAAATATATATAAATTATAAATAATATTATGTGTGCAGTGAGCAGTCAGATTCTTTTCCATTATTGCTAATCAAGAGAAATCGACCAACCCAAACTAAGCTGCCAATCCAAGACTATGTAAAACATACCTAATTCACCTTTCCTGTTCTACGACTAATTTAAAGCATGCCCAAGTATTATCCAACATAGGTACTTAATCATGCATTACGTGCCAACGAATGCGTCTAATAAGGCAGACATTTTATTAATATTGATAACTCGCAACAATCCCCTGTGGACTTATCATGGGCTGAGTCAACGCGGTACAATGCAGTGTTTTATTTATACCATTACATCGTCAATATAGAGCGTGTTTGAATTGGGTATTTGAAACAAAAGAATTTACTAATATAATACTCACGGTAATTCTAAACATGATTGTCTTTGTCAATCCTTGGACTAATATTTTGGAGATTTATTCTCTTATAAATATGTAGGTACTTAGATAATTATACTAATTATCAAATTATGCGTAATAGGGTTGCAATAAAGCCACTGTCATTAAATCTAAGGCCACGGGGAATCTTACTATTAAACAATAAATAATTACTTATAATTAAAGACATTTATAAAAAAAAAACAGTAGTCGTTTAATATTCCATACTTTCTCATACCAACTCTATCCTTATCTTGCAATTCTAAAGGACAAGTACGCAGCCAGGTGTGACGAGAAACCATTCAATTTTGAACTTTATTTATAAGAGTAAAGAGCACTTCATTCAGGAGTGACACACGAAGGGTGCGCACGAGTCGACCGTTACGTTTATGGAACAGCTGGCACAACACCTGCCTTCCTGTAAGCGATGCTAAAGAACTCATTGTTAGAAGCTTCTTGCCTTTTTTAAGACGAGGTTAAGAATACATATACATACCTACGTATAAACAGACAAATCGATTTCTTAGTTTTCTATACCAATGAGGATGCAAAACCAGTGTCTAAATATACTCGTAAATACAAATAACGACTCTCTCTATCTAAAAATAAAATGCAAACTAGCTGGCATCTGTGGCTCTGTGCTACACGTTTTTGAAATGACAGGTCCTCTTAGGCTCTGGGGTCATGATTTGTGATTGAAACTATTTGAAACCGTTGTACCCACCACGCGTAAAATAGATTGTGTTGTGCGGCAGAACGAATGCTCTAGGACGGACCTGTTTATCCGAAGTCATTGTTATTTACTACTTTTCAAATTCAATTTCCCTAGCGAAAGTCATAGGACTTTAGCTTTATTATATCTTCATATCGTTAGTAATAACACAAAAATTAGATTTTGCAATGGCTGCCCGCTGATAAAATATTAAAACACCCCAGATGAAATTACAACGGGCGCCATAAAGGATAGGTTCCAAATGAAGTCCCTTCATTACGCCAAATGACGTCTATCAAGGCATCCACACACGCCCGGGAATGCAAGGCTGTTCCACACGTATTCCGATAAAGCCTAGAACACACAGCCGTGACCTTGCCCATACTCCACATTCCGACGGCACCCCAACAAATAAATAGCCGCCCACTGCCATGGACTTCAAGTTGATTTGAATAAACTCTATAATGTCTACTCTATAGCTATAGTTTGGTAAACTTTGTTTAACAGTGCTGTAGCTGGAGACAAAAAACATAGTTACTAATTACATTTCATCATCATGGCATCATTTCAGGCATAAGAGATCCACTGCCGAACATAGGCCTTTCCAAATGATTTCCATAGTAGATTACATTTAACATGTACCTATGTTATGTAAAGCCAATTTTGACTGTCTGTATTATTTCACCTTGTCACGCCTTAACCTAGGAACCGATTGAGATGCAATTTGGTAAGATTGAAATCGAAGCGAAATCATAGGATAGGTTTTTATCTTGACTTTTGAAAGGTTTAAAAAATCACTGCCAGTTAAAGTATTAGTCAGTTAGTAGTATAATATGCTAACCCATGGGTCCTAATAAGTTACAACACTGGGAACAAAGTTTTGGAAAAAGGTTAACGTGTCCTTAAAAGTACTATTGTGGCTTTAATATCTCCACTAATGCCTAGTGCTATTGATCCTCTATTTGTTCGTTAGTTACTCGACCTGAATCTTTAATTCTGCAGTAGCCGTCTCCCACATTCCCCTGCGGCCAGATTCGAGGGTGGCAAACACTCGAATTGCCGGGAACATCAGCCTTGGCCAGGGAATGAGTTTACTATTGACGGATTCGCCAAACCTATTGGTTCTATATTGGTTTTGGTTTGGTCTTAAATTAGTTTTAGTCAAATATTTACACTTATTTCTAGGGGATAATTCATCTTCGTAGTACACGCTCTACCAATTCTAGCTAACTACTATATTATGACTGTTAAAACTATTTATTTTATTTTTTCCATTGTTTGCGATGTTTTTGCTGTGTTACTATCAGGCTTATTTCAGGATGTTTTCCATACCTGCTAGAGCTATTTAATATTCTATACACAATGATACACTATATACCTAATACATATGTAGCGTTTACGAATACGTGAAGCTTTACGTAAGTAGGTTAATGTAATACATATTTACTTATTCGAAGCCCGTAAACGTACGTAAACAACATAGTAGCAACATATACGAGTATTAATTAGGTACATTGATGATATATAGCACTTAAAAATTCTAAATTGAGGCCTGAAGATAGCTACATTTCAATATTTAAACCGACAAACTTGAATATTACATATTTTTGAATGTAGAGTCATATTTGAGTAGGTATGGTTTAATAATACGGGCATGAACCACAGAATTGACTCTATGCTTGAGTTTGTAGAGTTATGAGCGACGTTTCATGCTCGTATGTACATAATGTGTAACTTGTGACCCCTTACGGGTTTGGAATGAGTAAATATTAACATAAACTTACACAAAACTTCACGTAATCGTCAGTCAGTCTATTTTATAGACTACTACTCGTACTACAGTGAGATGAAACCGATATTAGGAAATACTTTCAAATACAACGACCGATTTTTATCTTAATCCTGGACAGTCATGGCGAAATTAATTATAAATATCGATTCATTCCCTTCACGAGTTCCTATAACTTCGTAATCACTTAGGCATCTCGAAGGTATTAAATTCCTCAGACAGCTGCCAAATTATCTCCGAAGAGGGTTTGATTTCAGCGTCCTCGAAGATGGAAGTTTATTCGACTGAAGGAGTTCTGAGGGGAACCTCAGTAGATTAGAATCTATCGTTGCTAAGTAAAGGTGGGTTGCTAACATCTGTTATCAGTTACTAGTGAAACTACGAACTGTAAGATTGAGGTGGTAGAGTCAGCATCAAAAGTTAAATACCTATTTCACTTTGATGTCGGCGATCTTGAAAGTGTAGGCGATTTAGAAATGAGATCCACAAATAATCAATAAATACATGGGTATTTCGTTAATAAACATACGATTTCGTTAAAAATAAATAAATAATATGTTTGTTTGTCAAACAATTTTGATACGGTGTAGTCTGTAGCTTTAATGGCCTAGCATATTTTGATATATTTTAGGAAATTCAAGACGACATTAGATATAGAGAGAGCCCGATCTAAAATATTTGAGTTAAGACCGTCCTTTCTGCAAAACGAAAACACATTAAAAACAACTTCTAAAAAATAGGATACCTGTGTTGTTATGAACGTTAAAGCCGTAAGACACGACCTTGGGCGGCTCCTGTATGCGTGACAAGACAATCGATTCTCTGCCTACCCTACCCACCTTTGTGTAATTATTGTTGTTTATTTGCGGGGAAGTACGCCACATATTTAACTCAAAAGCTTTGGGAAGTGGAAATCTGAGTATAAAACATAGGCAGAACAGTACATAATTGTTACAGGTTGTTGGGGCAAAAATGTTCTGTTGGTACCTTGAAAAAGAGTTTACTCGGAAGAGTTGTGATGAATAAACATAACATAATGAGGGCTATCGTTTTTATACTTAACAGTTGGCACCCCTGGCCATTGACAGGACCTTACTCTACAGTGGCGCCATCTTAATGAGTGCAAATGCGATAGTCCTCCTACCACTTTAGCGCTCACCAGTTGGTGCCACTGTCTTCGCGACTAGCAAGTGACAGGACCTTACTCTACAGTGGCGCCATGTTAATGAGTGCAAATGCGATAGTCCTCCTACCACTTTAGCGCTCACCAGTTGGTGCCACTGTCTTCGGGACTAGCAAGTGACAGGACCTTACTCTACAGTGGCGCTAACTGGTGAGCGCTAAAACGATAGCCCTCATTAGATTGATTTTTTTAAAATAGGATTCACAGATATGATCGGATCACTTAGTTACAACGTTCATAACTTCGACATCTTGTTCCCTATGTTTACTGGATTTCAGTAATTTTAATTAAGTAAGTAGGTACGGCACTTAAGTATTCTGAAGTTTCCAAGGTCAGTGCTCTACATTCCAGTCGAAATACTTAATTAAAGAGGCTCGTTTCATCTTCGTTTGATGTTTCTTTCTTTCAAAGGATTTAATTTTGTTTTTAATAATTAAAGAATAATCTACACAAGAAGTTCGTGGTGTTAAACGAAAGTTCTATGCGAAAAGATAATATTTAGACAATCGTAATTAATTAAGTTCTTTGACCTTAATGGCGGCAGGGGCACGATGATAGGCTACAGAAAAGAATAAATTAATTTCTAGTATCCATTTGTGTGAAGTATAATGGCTTTTAATAAAATCCACGTCCAGGTTAATTTATAAAAGATTAAATTAAGACCGCGATCGACAATACTGTAGAACTAGCGGAATTTCGATCCCAGTAGCTGGATGCGACAAGCCGAAGATGGTAAAATGGCAGGTACTTATTGGGGGAGACATATTATGAGCAGTAGTGGACTGCTGATTATGATGAAGTGGACTGAGAGTCTGAGATAGAGACCTTTGTACCTACGTGTATTTTGTCAATAGCAGGCTCTATGCTTTATACTTTACGTTCGTTGGAAGATTCTAATCGCTCCATCAACTAAGGAACAATACTGTAACATATTCAAATGAGTGTTTCTCCGAGCCCCATTGCACCGCGACAGAGAGCTGCGTGTGCGCACTTATAGCAATTAACAGTAATTGAACCGCACGATAACCCGCCAAATGCAAGCTTCAAAGCAGACGTCTTTTGTTTCGTGTTTATTTTAGTTCTTAGACCAACTCCTTAATGAGTCATAATAGCACAGTTCTATGACTAATCGTTTTGGACTCATTGACGTGTACCGTTCTTAAAAGATAAATAATTTTCTTAGTAATTTCCTTTCGGAATTGATTAACCTTTCATACAACTAATAGTAATGTTCCAATTTAAGTTTCAACGAAAACAATAACATGAAGTTTTTCAACAAATATTGTAGCAAAATAACAGATAAACAGGTACTTAATTCGTGGTTTCGATACCCGCCTTCCTTAGGCAGTTCCTTTTCTTAATTTTTTTTATAATAATTCATACATATCAAGGTTTTTACTATCCTTAATGTTACGATAGCGCGGCGCACGCGCACCCAATCTGTAAGGTCCCGGCTTTGATTCCACGGTCGAGGTAAATGTTCCAAATTATCATCATCATTATTGTAAGTGACCTCCATGAAGTGAAGTGAAAGTTAGTATTTATAATATTAATTAAGATTGCATAGGTCATTAGCTAATTAAGGAAAAGCTATTAATTAGGAGGTAGTGAGTGGACGTAAAGTAATTTATTAAATGTTTACGGTTGGCAAAACAAGGAGTAAAGAAACTAAAAGTACAATAATTTATTTTGAATTATAATATATAGTTATTTATAGCTAATGGATTTTTTATGAAATCAAATTCTTATTCTTTAAATTAATTATTTTGCACTGCGTAACCACGATTCTAAAAAATCCAAGTTATAAAATAGTTTTTTGTTTACCTACCTACCTCAATTGGGATCATTAAAATTAATTAGGAGTTCTTCTTATCAAAACATACAAAAACAATAGCACTATTGTTAGAAGTTGAATTAATTAATGCTGATACATATCAGCGTTAAGAATAGATACTCACAGTTGCTTGAGACGTGGCATTCATTCAGGACACACTGGTAGATTATCCAGGACTCCAGCTCAATCATAGTAGAAGCCGTCATTTTAACCACAAAATACGCACTGACAATTAGTAATAAAGTCAATAATTACACACAAGGTATCTCACGGTCTATCTAATATAATTTCAAAACAGTTACAGGCCATTTATGTTCAGTCAATAATTTATAAATTCGAATTTTGTAAATATTTCGCGCAACAAACAAAGCGGATCCACTGTTTGGTCAGCGCCCACTTGCTACCCGAGCTGAATGATTTTGATTGGGCCTACGGCCCGCCCGACAAAAATCCGGAAGTTGATTCAGTGCTGCCATGCCAAACCGTAAAAGCTCCAAATGTATTTCTCAAAGTTCTGGGGTAATATTTATTATTCAAAGTTTTAAGAGGACCTAAAAGCTCGTATTTCAATAATGTTATGTATTTAGAATGCTATTACAGTAGCATAAATATAATTCACGGTACGGTTATATTTTTTCTCAGTAGCAGCATTACGGAACGCGAAGTTGTTTTGTTTGTATTTATATAAAAGTATTTTTTGTCTAGGCCCGAAGCGTTATTAATTTACCCGTATTTTAGCTACTTTACAAAACCTGGTAACATTTTAACCATAGACTAGAAGTAGGGCTGCCAGTATTTGACATCGCTTTATTTTTATTATCAATTGAATACTAATTGACACTATTGTAATCGATTACTCAAAAAAAGGATTTCAAGAGGACTCATAAACAGGATCTACTTTATTACTTAAAGCTAAGTCCAAGTAATAAACGACGTAAAATCAAATATTTAATGTTTAAATGACGGCTTATGAGTCATAATAAGCCGTCCTAGGGGCATTCGGAAAATAACTACCTGCTTCATCTTCATCAACATAATAATAACATAATTTAGTTGCGTGAGACGGAAAAATTAGTCTCACTCAACTACATTATTTTGATGATGTAGGTACATGGTAGCAATCCCATCAGTAATAATAACTTTATCAGGTAGTTATTTTCCGAATGCCCCTAGACATTTTGCTTAACTTTTACGCTGATTTCAATCCTAGTAATAAAAACAACAGAAAGTAAAATAAAACAACATTTCACGATTAGCGCGCCCCCTATAATATCGATACCGTGATAAAATCGAGTAAATAGTCGAGTGGTGCAGCTCTAGATCTACTGTCATTGAACTGTCACTCACTTACAGCTGTCAGATATTTCTCGTCTATGGACGACTTCTTACAAGAATTCAGTCGCGTAGAAAGTGGTGTGTTTTGTAAATATTGTAAATAACTGAAGTGTTTTGTGCTTAGCAATCTCATATCAAGTTCAAATTATTAAATTTGTGTTCTATGGATTAGAGAGTTTCAAAGAAGCATAAATTTCTCCCCAAAAGGTAAGCAATTACTTTTTTACGAACACGCAAAGTACGAAACACCTGTCGTACAGTCGTTCGTATTAAAAATATTTTTATCGCAAAATAATGTAACTTGCCTAGAAAACTTGATCCACTGTAGAAAGTAGTATTTATAGTAATTGACATCTGTAAAATGGATTTAAAATAAATTTTACGTTTGTATTTTGGCTACACATTTTGTACGCAACCTTGAACACCGCAGTCATCGCCTAAATTGACTTTACGTCCCAACGCAAAAGCGTACCTGTACATAAATGGCATTCATATTTACTTATCGAATTGGAACCGCGCGTGAGCGCAAAACAACTTAATTCGTTACCTTTTAGAGGAAGCAGTCGCTTCAAAAGTATCAAGAAAATTATTAATTTAATTCCTACTTGTATATCGAAACAAATATCTTTATTTACCACCAATATTTAATTGACTTCTTTTAATAACTTATTTATTACATAGTACAAAACTCTAAACTTTATTGTATTATAAAACAAAGCATATTATTGTTCGGGTATTACCATGTGTTAACTAACACCATATGTGTGTGGAACTGGATTGAACAAGTAAAGCAGACACATTGCAGTGGAAATGTGACACTGAAATCCACACACTAGCAACGCTAAACACTCAATGCTAATATGTTACAGTTAAGTATTTTCCTTTTGTTGATTAAGTTTATAATCTGGTTGTTTTTTGACCTAAAAAAATCTATTATTTTTCATCAAAAAGCTGTGTAAATTAAAACAGAAAGACTTAACAAACAACACCAAAGTAAACAATTTGAAAGTAAAGTGCTAAAGAAAGTCATTAGTACCCAACTATCTTTTTTCCTGTTCGTTTTCCTAATTACTAAGTTTATTTTTGTTACACTTGCTTTGAAACTAAACTTAAGTAACAAATACATTAGTACAGAAAAAAGCAAATCAAGTTCTATTGACATCTAATGTATTTGCAATAGGGGCTGTTTTGCAACAAAAACAATCTGATGTACTGGCAACTGTATGTACAAACAGAATTTGTCTCACAAATGTGGATATTGCGATAAGATGAGTTATCAATACAAAAATAATATTTAACATTCCATGATTCACCAAGACAGATTCTGCATTTGAATCATTGAGGATTGTGAAAACAATGCTATTTTTTCACATAAATTTCCCGTATGATATCTATCACAATGTTTATAGCATTTGATAAGTTATCAGTCTTCTTATAATGATTCATCAGTCACGTTTGAGTTGGACGAAAATAAAACCATTTCATAATAATAACAGATAAATAAGAACTCAATGGCCTTGGTTAATTAAAATTAAAATATAAAGTTGTTTTTCATAAGTGGGGAATACCAGAACTATCAGACAGTATTGTTGTTTTATTTCAGTTTCTAAAAATTGAAATTGTGTGTTTGAAAAAGGGGCAGATGAAACATAATTAGTGCTTTTAACCACTGAGGTAGTAAATGCCATCTATCTTCACCTGTCCTCCATAGGCTTTATGGAGCAAATTGCAATAAAGTGACAATACCAGAATTATAAATATGTACTTAACTTTTACATAGTTTAAAATTATTTTATATTTCACTTAAGATAATTTATGAAAAATATTGTTAATATTATTTATATTAGTTTTAGAGACTAGAAACTAAATGTAATTGCTATTCTCATTATTTTTATTAATGTAACAATTAATTTCATAATAATTGAAAATATTGACTAGTTAATTAAATTTAATTCACATAATGATACTAGCTGAAGTTCGCGGATTCTCTTGGATTTTAACTTACCGCGCGTCTTGTGAATACTTGCGATCTAAAACCTTAAGAATTTATTTAATTTTCGCACAGTCCAATATGAAAAAAATCCTATCACTAAGTACGCCAATGTTCTTTTTCTAATTTAAGTTTTTGCGATAAATCGTAATCCGATAGTCCATGTTATTTTCCAAAGTCCGATATTATGTTTAAATAAAATACTTCTTTTAATGAACAAACTGACAGCGCTACTTTCGCAGTTATGCATAATTTTAAATTATTTACGTAAGTATTTATTACTTATTTAATTTTCGCTTGCACTTACATGATTTGTACCCATTTGCTGTAGTCTTATTATTATTCATTACCGTTTAGTTGCTCAGGCGTCATGCACGTCTCAAATGCTTGTTCTAAACCACAATTAGTACAGATCTTGTTTGAAAGAACACTAATTATGCATTTCTAACGAGTCGTTAGCGCAAATCAAACGTTTTTCCATTTTCTTCAAAGTTTGTTAGGCGCGCCATAAACGAACAACTTGAAGCAGCTAGTATCGGCTTCAAGTTGCGATTGCTTATCAAACTACAGTATTCTACGTACACACATACACGGTCTGGTAAAGGTCGCAGGAAGAGCCTGGATGCGGGTAGCGCATGACCGTTCATTGTGGAAAATCTTGGGGGAGGCCTTTGCCCAGCAGTGGACGTCATTTGGATGAAACGAAAACATACACGGAACCGCTCGAGCAGTTTTACCTACTGCGGGCGGATGGCACATCTTACACATCTTAAACATCTTACGGTCAAGCAGTCGCCAGGCATCCATTGACTAGATAGAGCTGTCGACTGCTCTCGCGCAGTTACCTCCGCCCTTCATTCCATGTCGAAAATGAAAATAAAATAAGCACCAATTGTTGTGGCAGTTATCAATGGCACCTTCAAGCTTGTTGAAGCCACGATAGCCGAACGGTGAAGGGGTCGGACTGGCCGACTCGTGATCCGGGGAACGCGGGTTCGGTCCCCGCCGCTCGACTATTGTGGTGAGCTCACCCGTGACACAAGCATATTTAGCTTAGAACGAGGGGCTGTGCAGTAACAAATTACTAATAATCTTTAAAAAAAATCTGTTGACTATGACTGCAAGAGCGGCCCGTGTATGTTAATCACTGACCGACTCGAGTCGTCTGTGTACGGCCGGCCTTAATCAATACCCTGCGTTTAGTAGTTCAATGAAACTATTACAGCGCCGATTCCACTTTCTCTTCGGCAATGACACGAGGTGCATGCACAATCAGACCCATGTTGATATCATATTAGGTAGGATGGCAAATCAAGCCGAACACTGCGGTATCTTATTGCAGTTGTTATAAGTGCGAATTTGCAACAAAAATGTAGAGTCTGATGTGCTGTAAACTGCTCACCTATTTATCGGTGCGTGTCTAACAGTCCCAAGTCTCAACTATTTAGTTCTACCTAGTTCCTATTTCTTACTAGGTAGGTGAATGAAAACATGTGTGATAATTAGCGGAAAATCACAATATTTAATACATAGTAAAAATCTAAAACTTTCAGTAAGTTGGCTTTACACATCCCAATGTAATATTTTAGCATTAACCCTATCACTGCTTCGAGACAACTTATTCTAGAATTAGAGGAAACAGTACATCTATTAAATAGATTATGTAATAGTTTTAACAACATTATTCCCCGATAAACGTAGTATAATCAGTGTTATGTCGATGTCTAAATAGGCGGGACAAACCGCAAGTCTTTTAATTATTTTATTTTTTTATTGATTAGACATAATCCCAGCCAAGCCACCCATGTTGATATCATATTAGGTACACCTATTTAAATAAAATAAAATAAAGTCACTTCTAATACAACTGCTGCGCTAATCGTTTTTGTAATGTTTATTATTAAGACATAAATGTTTCTCTGTAAGTGATTACATTGTAAATCGTTTTGAGACATAAATGTATCTTTTTAACCACATTTATTGGTGCGTGAGATACTACGGTCACGGGCATGAAGGACAAGTCTCAAGTTAACTGTTACTAGGCAAATATACCCAGTTCGAAGCGACAGACACTGACCTGTCGCTTCGACAAATATCTCGTTAAAATTTTGCGTAATTCATATCTCAGTCGTAACAACTTATACTTGTTTTGATTTGATACAATGCGGGTTCTGCGCTTATAATTGTGATTTATTGATCTAAACTTTTGTTTTAATAGATAACTTTTTGCAGTTGCGTAAAAAAGGTGACCGTACCAGATTTTTTATGTTTTTTATAAAAATAAGCCACAATAAGCAATAAATGGCGGCAATAATAGGCTATAAATGTTAGGAAACCACGCAATAACTTTTAACGGTTGAAATACCTGCGTGGAATATTTGCTGCGTGCGTTGCCAGATTATCGTGAACCATCATAAATTGGATTTGTGTTAATTGTAGCGATCGCATACTTGGTTCGTTGATATTAGGTCGGCAACCTCATCGATTAAAAATTCATCAACATACCAAAACGGCTAATAAATTTTAAAATAATTCCGCATGTGTTGTAATTAAAAACATTTTTGAAGTCTTTTACTACCGAGAAATTAAAACAATAAAAAATCTATTTGTTTGGCGCCCGACGTGTTAATATGGGATTCAATCTGTTTTTCTTTGTACATTCGTCATACAAAGTTTCCGGGCTTAGTCCAAACTTTGTGTGACCAACCCTGTTAAAAATAAACGTGAGCAAAACCCGAAAGTACATTATCCTTTGCAAGAACAAAAAACATTTCCTTCAAATGGAATTTGAAACTAAATACAATACAGCAAAACAATAACCGCGCACTAAACATCTGACGCAATGATTTTTACAAACGTACACTTCTTTTGCAATATAAGTTCATTGTCCTTTATTTTTTAACCCTATCACAGCTTCGAGACAACTTATACCCCTTTATAAGTTGACATTTAGTATGGAAATGTCATTTTAATCCAGGGTTCATCATAGGTTTACCTTTTTATTAATAAGGGGGATAGAGTCTGGAAACACTACATAACTATTAAATAGATTATGTAAAAGTAACTATTAAATAGTTTTTACAAACGTACACTCCTTTTGCAATGCAAGTTCACTGTCCTTTATTAATCTCGTTTGTATTAACAATACGGTTCGCATTGCATTTTTTGTTCACATGTTTCTGCTAACGAAGTTTCGTCAGTCCACTGCACCATTCACCATTATCGTTCTGTAACTCTTAATTTGGGAACTTGGACTCGTTGTGTAAGTTTTGCCTTGGGCTCTGAGGCTTTAATGTAATCATTAGTATTATGTTATTTATTTGTGCCATTAGTTACATTAAGAGCATTCGAATCGTCGCTACGAGATTTGGGGACGTATTTTATAAGCAATAGAACAACAATTTGCAAACGAATAATGCCCCTTCTAAACAAAGTCTTAACATCCATTTTCAGGATTTTATATGTAATTCTGTACCTTCTCAATTCCTAGTGTTGTTTAAGAAAGTACAGATAAAATACTGAAAATTCAAAATAAGGTGATGTTTCACCATTATCAACCACACTTATATAATATCCCAATATGCATCGATTTATTTATATGTTACGTAGTAATTCCTCGTACAAAACAATGTTGGTTTCATTTCATCCTATTAGCGCTCCCTTGTTAGGTATTTGTCAATATATTGACAAGATTATCAGTGATGATCTCATAGATCGATATGCAGGTAGATTAGTTTAACGTCTTCATTAACTGAACAGTTTTAATAGGGTTTAGAGACGTTACAATAATTGGTAAACTCATGGTAGAGCTACTGATTAATATTGAAATTAGGTCTTATTTAAAAACATAATATCATGATTTCTACTTGAAATAAACAATTGCGTCAGATCTCTGAGGATTTTCTTATCTTAACATAAATAACTTATCATAACCCGAGTTATTTTTAAAACTCCCGCAATGTCTTAATTAAACAACAATATTACATAACAAATTAAGCTAGCACCCATAACACAAGCATTAAGTTGCTTACTTTGGGGCTAGCTGGCGCTGTGTGAAATTGTCCAAAGATTTATTATTATTATTATTATTATAAAACGCGGGGAATCATTTTTATCCTAAAAAGTCTAAACAATCTTTGTTTTGTTACACTTATCATACCTACTTACCCTTTTGCGTCTTACCATTAAATATCCATGTCGTCATAATGTCTGTCTGTGGCGTAGGCGCCATTAGCATTATTTTCCTGTCCGCCGAGGTCGGGTTAAAGGTCAACTAGATTCAATATAGTGGATTGACCTCTGCTAGTCCATTTGTATTGGTTTTCTTTAAAACAACACATCTATGCTAATGTTATAACTACCTACACGAGAAAGTTATTCTCTATAAAAACATTTTTGGTATAAATGATAGATGATATCTTTGGGCCTAGGCCTAGGAAAAGAGCATAGACCACAGAATAAGTACTAATAATATTTAGGCTTCCTTTTGTCGGAAAAGAATATTTATTTGTACAACGACAGAAACTTATTTTGACTTGACTTTCTGTCAGACAAAGACTCAACAAATCTACATGAGAAGCTGCAGGCCAAAGCTAGTATTTCTGATTTAAACGCGCAATTTCTACACCTCATTAACTCACGATTTTTAAACTCGGATGTTTTAAATTTTTAAATTAGTTTTTAAGATTCTGAACTGATTTTTAATGAGACCTTGCAGGAAAACTAGAATCACTTCCTAATGCTAGGCTTTTGTTTACTAGATAGGTGATTATAATGATGTTCCATCCAGGGTCGCCCACAATGGGTATCTCATTATGAAATCTCAATACATTACTGTTTTTGTATTTATCTAAATATTTGTTAATTATTCTGTCCAATTTATCGGAAACATCAGACATAGGCTCGACCCTTGTTAAATTATCTCACGTTTGCAAACTCAAATCCTACTGAAATTATCAAAAACCCATAATTTTTCTCGGTGATTTATCGTATTACATATTGTCGTAGTATCTGATCGTATCGTGTTTCTATAAACACTGGGATCTTACGCAGTTGTAATAGGCTAGTTTCCTAAAAAAAAACTTTTAGTCCGTCAATTACCAGTTATCAAGAAATATTAGACACGTATTTTTTTATTTGTCAATCAAACAAGTAATTACGAAGTTATGATGCGTTGAAATTTCGCGTGACGTCACAAAGTGCTACCCTTTTTAGCACGCCTTGACGACACGAGCCTCTTCTTTGAACTTTGGAAGGCTTTATCTCTTCCAATTTTCATTAGTTTGAAAAAGTGGAAAATACATGTCGAGTATTTTTTGATAAGTTAACCAACGGACTAATTCAAACTCTTGCTCTCCCAGGAAACATCCCTATTAGTGCTACCTTACAACAAGAATGTACAGATCCATTTTAAAAATAATGCTCAAGAAACCTTTTAGATACCCTACAACGGATCTCTATAGGGAGGCTCAGGTTCTTACAGTGCGTCAGTTGTTCATCCTTAAAACCACCCTGATTGCCCACAAACGATTAATCTCATCTGATGAATACAATACTCTCATTAAAAAGCGCGTATTCAAAATCCCCACTGCCTCCGTAAATTCTCGATTTGCAAGCAGATTTGGTGACTATGTTAAGGCGCGTATTTATAATAAGGCAGCAAGCTCTTGTAATATAAAATCTTGTTCTGTTTCGGAAGCAAAGATAGCCCTAAGCAAGTGGTTACTCTCGCTGGATTATTCAAGTACAGAAAACCTGATAAATTGATGTTTTTAGGCAACTCATGATGTTTCTTTTGCACCAGAAATTGCATTGTTGTACTGGTTTTCCTTTTCTCTGCAAGTTACACACTTAATTTTATTGGTTTTCCAAGATACAGGCTTGGCCTAGTTTGGAAACCTCTGTATATTTACTCTGTGTCTCCTTCAGCAATGCACTATTTATATTTATATTTAAATTGTGTTACTTCCATTGTAAAAGTTTTGTGCAATAAAGAAATATTATTATTATATTATTATTATTATCTTTGAAAGTGCTACCGACTGTACCCTTTTTAGATCGACAAAACAGATGTTCTTCTGCATTGGACGCGTCGAAGCACCGTTCGTGGAGCGATTCGGGGTCATATTCGTCACACAGCGTCTGCGTAACAATAGATGTATTCTTATTTTGTTGTACAGTAAACTTCAGAACTTGTTTTGTAACTCCCAAACACTAATTAGTTACTAATAAACATGTAAGTTTATTTATTTTAAGCTTCCAAAATTCATGACGCTACCATTATTATGTTAATAGATCTTACAAGTTACAACTGCTGCTCGAAACGAAAACTTATTACCGTCTCGCAGTATTCTAAAACAGCTGGTTATACAGACACTATGGAATGATATTCTTGCACCATGTTTGATCATCATACCTTATCAGCCTACTATGACCACGTCGATTCCGCGTGTTGATCAAAGAAAAACAGGAAATCAGTCCATATCAGAAGATCGATTTCTCAAAATTAATTGGGATTCGAAATATTTGACTTAAGAAGATTGTTCTGGAGAGTCAATTGTTTCTCTAACGGGTCAATTTTTTAAACACAAGCTACGGTGGTCATTTCTAGTTTTCTCGTATTGTATTCTTTCTTATCATACGATTGTGTCCACATGCGTAAATGTTGCATTATGACCTTTAACAACTGCCCTCGCCATTCACGGTATGTTTGTACTTGTACATGAGTCATCTCGCCAGGCCGTCTGGCGCTCGCTTATCTTCAAGGAATGTAGCATTGGAGTGTTGATAAACAACGCGTGTTGCCCCGGTTGCCCCACCGTCTGTTAGCAGGTGAGGGGTGTAGTATACAGGTGGTAGAGTCAACAGCTCTTCGGACTGTACGTACAGTTTTAGGGAAAATAGCACATATAACAGCTGCATAAGGTACTAAAGTACAGTGTTAGCTCAATGTGCGTTGTCGATACAATGCCCGGCAGGTGTGCATTCAGCGATGTCTGCGTGCGAAGGTCAATGCTACCTTTTTTGTCCCTGTAAAAATCTTCAAACAGAAAATAAGTTCTTTTCGTTCATGCTTGAGTTTCAGACGAAGTGGACATAAAAACTAAAAGAGCATGCAAATATTAGACTATTCGCATATTTGGTTATACGCCCCTTTAGTCTGCAGCCCACGATATGTAGATGACGTTACCAGATATGCAATTCACGAAGGATACTTAGGCTGACTTTATGAATAATGATTCCCAAGATGTTTTTAGAATGTTTGTCTACACCGACCAAAAACAGTAATGTTCTGTGTTTGACAGTTGACTATTGGTTGTACAATACGTCTAAGAATATTGTTCGTTATGATGGTCCTTCGAGACGACGACCTTAAAACTTAAACAATGATAAAATGACCAAAGTCGTTTAGTAGCATAACTAATGAGGAACTTTTTATGTAAATTCTTTGAGCGCAACTCCTTAAATTCAAGTACAATCCGTCATAACTCATGTACAGAGTCTATGTCTTCTGTACCCACAACAGACGATGGAACATAAAGTTAAACAAAACACTGTGGTCTGTGCTGTTGTGCTATAGCATCTTTATGTAATTGCAATAAGGCGATTCTGCAACGAAAATATATATTCTGACGTGCTATCGACTGTACATAAAAAAACTAAAACCCAACTACGACAAAAAACGACGCTGAAAAAGTATAAAACAAGATTTTCAGAATACTGAACTGAACAAAGTTGCTAATGTACACACACCGGCAGATTTAGCGGAACGCAAAAAAAAGTATGAAAATAAGGAAAATTACTACTGATCTATGAAATATTTACTATACAAAATAAAGAGATAATTAAAATAAAATAAAATAACATATATTTTTTAAATATTTAGTCGTTTTTATTTAATAAAAAATCATCGAAACGAAATTTCAATTTTTCAGTTTTGAACAAAAATTAGAAATTGTGGCCAGATTAAAAATTAGGGTAGCTTATCACTATCCAAATGAATGAATTAATGATGGGTATTTCCCCCTCTTGCTCTGATGATGGTTTCCATTCATCTGAGCATGCTGCAGTTAATGATATGAAGGGTATTTTGGGGCAATGTCTGCCATTCCTCTAGTAATCATTTACCGTCATCCGCAGACCAACCCCCCCCCCCTAATTTAGAATGACGTAATATATGGACGGCCCCTAAAGTAGTTTAGAAGTTACGAGGGAACAGATGAACATACATACATACATACATACATACATAGCCTGTCAAAATCATAACCCTCCTTTTGCTTTGCCGTAGTCGGGTAAAAACGCACACAATCATCGTTTCAATTAGGCAGCAAATGGACTGGATCTAGTCGGACAAAAACAATCATTAAATATCCGATCAGTTTGATTAGTCACGGTCTGATTTAGATATTATAATTAGCTCTACGCCTTATGATGGACACATGTGAAACTAGTGTTGACTGCTAGTTCGTTAAGGCCTCCACTCCGGTGTTTTAAATGCGGAAATCCAAGGCGATCGGATTGAAGCCGAGATTTCATTGGCTGGTCGCGCATGCCACGACAATCTATTTAAAACCGTATGTGGGTGAGATATGAGTCAATATCGCTCACGCATTTATTACTGTATTTTCGATACTGGCAAACATAGATGTAAACAATGATTTAAGTCCAAGAAAATACTTGTGTGTGTACTTGGGTCACGTGTCGCGTGAGTGACATACGCAGTTGGCAGAGCACCCACTGAATAAGACTGGAAAATCCGGCCCATTTATAAAAGAAAGAATCCAGACCTTAAATTGCTGTTAGTCCTTGAATTGAAGTAGACGTAGCGTCGGGAAATTGCCCTCTTAGGACAAAATAAATAGTAAAACAAGGGTCGAATAAACAGAACCAACAAAAACTAAAATTCGTTTAGAACCACATTGGCCTCAATACCTACTTAGTAGCTCTATCTCTGGAAAAATCGTATACCATTAACCATAAATCAACTTTATGTGAAATTCATGACCCTTTTGTTGTTTCAGGGTAATTCGACATGGTGATGGAAGCTGACCCCATAGCAGGGAAACACACAGAAGGTACAGTCTAATTTTTTAGAAATCAGCAAAAATGTCATCAAAAATGGCCAACTGACATAAAAATATTTTTAGTCTGTGAACTAGTGATGCGACAAAACCTCTCGTTAATCGCGAAGTGAAATTATTGTAGTACTTGCGTATCATCGCCGGGTGATCGTCAAAATACTAAAAATATGCAACAAAGTCGCAACATTGAATAAGAACTGGAAATTTTCGAGAACAGGAAAAAAACTGTATGCACAGATGTAATCAAAAAACACACTGGACAGTAAAACAATCAATGATATCCGTAAAGTTATTAAACTTCAAATTGCAACAAGTTCTGTTTGACAGTGTTGCTACTAGTGACATCTCGCTCGCTCAGTTCTTTGTTGCTCTATTCCGCTAGGGAGGTAATTTAAGATGCTATCAATGAGGGTTTTCGCGATTGAAAAATCCGCCAGATGGCAATACGTAGACGCGAGGTCCAAATGCTGCATGATTGGTTATTTTTGACATGACATTGATTATGTCAAAATCCAAGCATAATTGCATAAAAAAGTTAAATAATTTCGTTTAAATAAAACTGACTCCGAAAAAGCCTACACTAAAAGTACAAAAATAATTTTACGTTATCTCCAATATTGTCGAAGTTATCGCTGGAAAACTAAACAAAGTATCGTATATTTTTTATTTAAAATTAATCAGTAATCGGAATAAGTGAATACTTAAAATAATATCGATTAAATTTACAGATTATTGTCTATGAGTCACAGGTTACAGCACTGATGTGTCAGAGACAAGTCATAGACAATATGGAGATAACACATGATTTTAAACGTCAAGTCAATTTGACAAGTCTCACAAATTTTCATCGTCCACGTATTTTGCAAAATTAATTTGTTTCAAAGATTGATTTCAAACTTGTTTAAACGTGAAAATAAAGTTGGTTTCATGGGCTTGTTAAATAATGTGTATGATATTATGAACACGTAAGTGATTATGGTGTAATTGTGTATGAAAGTGTTTGTTTACATCTCTGCTGGATTCTAAAAAATCAAGGTATAAATGTCTTATCTCTACTGAAAACAAATACTAGCCAAGTGCGAATCGGACTCAAGGTTCCGTATACCATGCACTATACAGTGTGAGTCACGTTAAAGTGTACATATGAAAATAGATGAAACTAGACCTATTTTTATCGACAAAAAAGTGGTCAAAAATGTTTTGAGATTTTTTTTTAATTTTTTATAGAATTTTTTTTCTTCCAATTACTTATTGTAAAGAAAACGTAATAACTTTTAAACTAAGCAGTATATCCTGATAAAATAAAAACAGTAATAATGCTAAATAACAGGCGATACTAAAAAAATACATACAATACACAAAAAATGCCAACAAATAATAAAAAATGATACTTTTTGAAAAAAATCTGCTTAAAAATTCGTGATTTTTTGGTTATTTGATAAATTTCTCCGAAAAATGCCCCTATAATAGGTGGTTTTTATTGTTTTGTATTATTCTCTATTGTATAACCTTTGTAAAACCAAAAATTGCATGTCTCTATCCCTATCACAACATTTGCTATGATCGTTTGAACTAAGCCTCTCCGGGCGCGCCATTCAACGCTTCGTTAACAACGAAACTGAAAATGGCTCTAGATTTGTAATTTTGATAAAGACAAGTTAGATTTCAAGTAAAAACAAAAGATTTCGAAGTAAAATAAGCATTTTAGTTAAAATTAAAATTGTCCCTACCTGTAGAGGAGAATAATGTTGTGGTAGGCCTTTGTTCAAACTATCATAGCAAATGTTGTAATAGGAATAGAGACATGCAATTTTTGGTTTTACAAAGGTAATACGATAGAGAATAATACACAACAATAAAAACCACCTGTTATAGGGCATTTTTTGGAGAAATTTATCAAATAACCAAAAAAACACGAATTTTTAAGCAGATTTTTTTCAAAAAGTATCATTTTTTATTACTTGTTGGCATTTTTTGTGCATTGTATGTATTTTTTTAGTATCGCCTGTTATTTAGCATTATTACAGTTTTTATTTTATCAGGATATACCGCTTAGTTTAAAAGTTATTACGTTTTCTTTACAATAAGTAATTGAAAGAAAAAAAATTCTATAAAAAATTAAAAAAAAATCTCAAAAATTTTTTGACCTCTTTTTTGTCGATAAAAATAGGTATAGTTTCATCTATTTTCATATGTACACTTTAACGTGACTCACACTGTATTAGCTGTATTTCGTAAATCGAAAAGAAAAATCGTCAAAAAACACAGACTGTTAACAGACAGTCAGCGAAGGCATTGTTTACGATTACGACCTTTGGGGAATCCTAAAAACTCTGGTATTTATTTGGGTGAAAATTACTACCAAGGCCAAGAAGACAATGAAACTAAGCTGATGTTCTAAATATCAAGATGTTTTAGTGTAATGCAGCTGTCGTATTTGTTAACCCACTTGGCGGGAAAGACGGCTCATATGCGTAGTATAAATGAAGTCATAGATGCAATAAACGCACTTTCAGCCCACATAGACATACATAATACAGATATATCATTTGTTACACCCACGCTATAACTGTGTCGCAAATGTGACTATTGTCAGTGTCCTTCTGAGAAAAAATAATTATGTATCTTCAAAGAAGTCAGAAGTTGGTGAATCTCTTTTGAAGTAAAGCCTCTTTACTAAAGCCCTTTCTTAGCTAATTTTGGAACAAGGTGCTGGCATGTAAAATGTTCAAGGAATATTATTATTATGGCTTTATTCTTGTTACTAACCAGGTTAATTATTAAATAACTTGGATAAAAGATAATTAAACAGGCAATTTTCCCAGTGATGCGCGGAAAATATATTCCTTCTTGTTACTTGTAATGACGTCTTGTAATGACGTAGAATTCACGTATGAATAACATGAATAATTTCACGCGATATTAAATGTGTCCTTACAATACATTGTAGTTGTACCTTATGTTTTGACGGATTCCAATTATTCGTACAAACTATTCATCATACTTACGCAAAAGCATATCGTATAACGTCACAATGATAATAAAGCCATTGTTCCGTTCCAAGGGATACCTACTTGAAGATAGTATCGGTTTGCGGTGCATTATGCAACCAAGCAGTGTCTACTTGATTAACATTATTTAAAAATCGCCCTTATTACCAGTGCTTAAGATGCCACAGTTTAGATTAATGTGATGCCGTTATAGACTTACACAAAATGCTTATTTTTTACTAAAAATATACACAGAAACAGTCGATAATCCGATCATGATAGTATGTCTGATATCTCAAATAGTCTTATTATCGTCCCCGTCATTACCTCTCGAAGTCTACAAGCATGTCTGCCAGATGTCGAATTCCTATTTCCTCCGATTTTTATTGGTCAGACAGTTTTGGCATTTAGAATTTTGGACACGATCCAAGCTTTTTATTCGCTATAAACTCATTTGATGCTGTCCTGCTTCAGACGGGCCGTATAACGTATTAGTATACAGCTTTATGTGAATAACCTTTAGTATTAGCTAAGGTAGAAATGTGGACATGAGTTCCATTGTTAAAAAACCGGCTTAGATCTGCCGACCTATTTTTCTTTGTGGAGCCATTTCGCTCAGTCGTTGCTCCAGATTGTAATTTGAGGTGTGGCTATAAATACTGGTCTCGTGTCTGTTTTGTCTCTTCATTAGAGTGTAACCACGGAGGGATCAAACGAGAAGGATGGAAGTTATTTACGAGCCCGATCGTATTACTTTCAATGCAAAGGTGAAAGACTGATTAAACGACTAATCAGTGACGATACCTCTGACGTCGATTTCCAGATTATCTAATCTGGCAATCTTATTTAATGTCAGACTGTTCCTTTATTCCTACCAGACTAGGCGTTTGAAAGAAGACTTGCTTCTTCTGCAACTTCTGAATCGGAAGAATCATTGCGGGATTATTCTCACCTCTCCTGCAATTCCTCCGCTGCAACTCCTGCGGAGCCAGGATCTACGGCTTGACCTCCAATAAAAACCCAAACAATTAAGGTCAAGTTTGAAGAACCATTAGCAGTTTTGTGATCGTGTCCATTATTTATTGCCAAAACTCTTCTCTTTAACTCCCCGTTGAAAACACACCTGTCTACCATGTCTTCCATATTCTAATTACATGCAGTCAATCGGAACTAAATAAAGATTACTTCCAAGAATACCTTGAATTAATTCTTCAACAATTTAATGGATTTCTCCACTGATTATATCCTGAAAGTTTTACATAGCCACTTGTACTGATTAGATTCAATGTGATTAGTTGTAATGATCGTTAGTTTGATTAAAGGTGTCTTATAAAAATTGAATCTCTTCAGTTTTCATAGTCATTGGTTTTACTCACAATCTACAATCTTTTGTGGACTCTCTTCATTGTATTAGAAATCGTTTGAAATTAAATGTATGAAATTAATTATGAAAACTCCAATGGCCAAAGCATACAATAATTATAAAACAAATGCCAATTTCATGCATTTTGTTTCGCATGTTCTCGGAAAATGGTCCATTGAAAGTGAAACGACAGAATGTCCACAGTGCAAAAGAGCTCTTGAGCTAATTGTAACCGCGAAAATGTCATTTCTATTGGCAATTAATTTTAATTCCCTTAAATCCGGCGTCCTTGACTCTTCGGAATGTCTGACTGACACAGAATTTCACAATAAACTGCCACAAATGTTCCGTATCAAGCCATTGCCGATCGCATCCTGCGCTTCGCTTCACTGCGCCCATTGTTAGTTTTCACGGTGCTGCACAGATAGCTTTGTTTAGTTTACTCTATTAAGGTTAAATTGAATTTAAATCTCTCAAATTCGGATCCCAAACTCTGTAGAGAATCTCTTCTACGATCACTTCATAATGTCTTTATCTTAAAGGTTACAGTTTATAACAAAAACCCCAGAAAAAAAACAAGGTAAAGTTATTGTCTGAAATAAAATAACTCTCTGAAACTCTTCGACGCAGCCATATTAAGTTGTCTTCTAAAACAATAGCTATATTTTTTAACGAAGAAAATTAAAGTGGACGGGAACCTCTATAAGCTACTGAACTGTACATCTTGTAAATCTTTCTTTTCTTTTATACCTTCCACTGGCTGGACTCAGGTCTCAGACGATCATTAAATCTAATTTCAATATTTATTAATCTTTTTTTTGTTTCGGCATTTTGAGGTTCAGCCAGAGCCCAAAGTTTACGCGTTGCTCTCGTCTACGTTCTTTGGAATTTTATTTGTTGAAAGATTTTAGGCAACTTACTACTTTCATACCTTTTGTTATCAGTTTCCAAGATTCTACTTCAAGTGCATTGACTTGTTTTCATTACAGATTCTCTTATTGTTTTCTTTCCTGTTTATCTGATCGCCTCATTCATGGTCGCACGGCCTTGTTTTTTGTTTCTTAATAGCCTTTGCGTGTGACTTCGTGCACGTAGACTTTTGGTAAAAGTATGAGTAGGGACTAGGGATGCAATTCATCTAGGTTTCCCTGGATTTGTCTTTGTTTAGAGTTTTCATAAGTAGTCCGGGATCAAAATTTTCACTCTTAGGCCGTTGATTGGCAACGACTAGGTGACGGGTTCTGAGCTCCAAAATCCTTGTCTTGGTTGCCAAATTTTAGAGATGGCAGGAGCTATACAAAGCTACATAGTACTACATAGCTATAACATTGTGAAGTTGCATCGAAATTCGCGCATAAGTTGTTTTAATTAAAAGGTAACGAACATCAATGATCCATCCATCCTCACTACTTTCACGTTAATTTTTATTTATGTACTTAATCAATAGAGTATAAAAAATGTTATATCTTGGATAGTCATAATTGGCCTACAAAATCTTATAAAAACATTATAATTCCAAATGACAGTGTGCTGTGTAGGTACTATTCCTAAATAAATAAAATAAAAATATTATTTAATATAATCTTATTTCTATCTCGAATTTTGGGATTTTCTCCTCTGTTATAGTTTTTGTTGCTTATTTGAAAATGTTCAAAATAGACCAGATTAGTAGGCCGATCCAGCCGCGTGGGAGGCTGCCTCTAAATCTGTTACACGAGTCATCTCGGAGGTAATCCTACGTAGGTGATGGATTTATAATATTGTAGTTATTTTTATTTTCTCTTACCACCCCAGCAAGGACGTACACAGTTAATTCTTAATTATTTCTTTTTTTGTTGTAATGCACTCCATTCTATCTATCCATCCACTTATGGTATTATTGTTGACCAATTAGCTTATTTGATAAGACAATTTTAATTAATTTATAAATACCTAAGACCGATCAGGATCTAGGTATCTATTTATATTATTTTCTAACTTTGATACACAGTGTTATGTAATACAGTAATGGTGCCATTTTGAAAGTCTTATGTGATGGATGACTGTATGTACAAATCCAGAGCTTAGACGAAAATTAAAGACTCTACATTACATAAAATAAACAGTCGCAATTTATTCACGTAAATTATAACATGACAGGTATAATAATAAATACAAAATACACGCATGAAACTGTCTGCTGTCGGAAAATCTAAGGCGTAATTGTGGTATAATCCTCGCGAGGCCGCAATTGTTCGTGACACAGTTCTATTAGGAAGCGGGTGTAGGAGGCGATACCGCAATGGCAACTGTTTTATGCATAATTTACAGACGACAGCACTTCAAACTATACATTTTTGTTCTAAAGTAACCCCTAATACAACGGCATAAGATAGAAGTGTATAGTGACATGCCGTCGTCTGTAGGGGAGGCCGAGCTGAGTTGTAACAGAGGAGAGTTGTGATATTGTTGATTTTTTCTAACTTATTTACTACATACTAGCTTTTGCCCTCGGCATCACACAGTTAATTTGTCACAGATCGTAATAAATTCTAGCCTATATGTTATTCTGAGTTATAAACAATAATACAGTAATATACATATAATAACAGAATGAACATGGACAAGACAAAAATCATGTCTAATGTCCGTGTTGCACCCACTCCTCTGAAGGTTGGAGACTCTACACTCGAAGTTGTCGACAATTATGTATACCTGGGACAAACAGTCCAGTTAGGTAGGTCCAACTTCGAGAAAGAGGTCAATCGTCGAATCCAACTCGGATGGGCAGCGTTCGGGAAGCTTCGCCATATACTCATGTCCGAAATACCGCAGTGTCTCAAGACGAAAGTCTTCGAGCAGTGTGTGTTGCCAGTGTTGACATATGGATCCGAAACGTGGTCGCTTACTATGGGCCTCATAAGAAGGCTCAAGGTCACCCAAAGGGCGATGGAGCGGGCTATGCTCGGAGTTTCCCTGCGTGATCGAATCAGAAATGAGGAGATCCGTAGGAGAACCAAAGTAACCGACATAGCTCGCAGAATTGCTAAAATCAAGTGGCAGTGGGCGGGGCACATAGCTCGTAGAGACGATGGCCGTTGGGGCAGGAAAGTTCTCGAGTGGCGACCACGGGCTGGAAAACGTAGCGTGGGCAGGCCTCCTACTAGGTGGACCGACGATCTGGTAAAGGTCGCGGGAAGAGCCTGGATGCGGGCAGCGCAGGACCGTTCATTGTGGAAAACCTTGGGGGAGGCCTTTGTCCAGCAGTGGACGTCATTTGGCTGAAACGAACGAACGAACGAAACAATAATACTGTAAAGTTTCATCAAAATCCGTTCAGTAGTTTTTACGTGAAAGAGTAACAACATACACAATCACAAACTTTTGCCTTTATAATATTAGTACCTTTGCGCGTTTTTAGTCCGCAAGTCTCGAGCTAACAAATACGCGCTGTTGCGTACTCGTTGATAGTTATCAAGTTTTCAAAAATCGACAACGTCACAACTGTCCTCTGTTACAACTCACGTCGGTCTCCCTTACATGCGTCGGGGCCGGTACACATCAACAATGCATGCCCAAAAAAGGACGCTCCATTCATTGTTGTAGGTTGAAGATTGGATTTTATGTTCAACTCGCAAATACGCAGCTTTGTTATTCATTAATCTTCTTTCGTTTGCGGTCCAAAGTAATAAGTATCACTGTAAATTAATTTAAAAAAATCTATTACGATGAGATGTGTCTTCCCACTTTCGTATACTAGTTTGCCTGTAAGACTTTAGTGAACAGACAGATATGTACAGAGCAAGCATGGTCTTAGATCACATATCATATTATCATTAGGTGACATTGAGGTCAATTAAACGTTTGTAACTTTGTAGTGCGAGTGTGTATTGTAGAGCACATAATTCATATTGATATCTGTTATCTACATGCCATAACATGAGTCAGGTACCTAAGTAATGTGAGTGGATGTGAGTTTATTTACTATCAGTAATTTTTGATCTAGAATGAAAATTATAGGTGGCTAATATCGTAAACACATTCGCCTTAAATTTCTAAAAGGAAAAATGAACACTCTATATCATTTTAATCTCGAATTCTCGAGTTACATGCTTCAATGATTTCCAATAAACTCCAGTCATTTTATCAAATATCATTGCTTAACAATAAAGCATCCATCTCAAATTTCGCAGTGAAAGAGTATTGATTGTGTCTTTTGTCTGTCGAGAGTCGAACCCTCGACCTTCGGGCACCTGCCGGGTCAAGGTTCGCAACACCCTAAAGCGATTACATCGTTCGTGATTCACCCGCATAGGTTTGACTGAAGCCGGTTATTCTACCTCCCTCTTTGCCTAAATTACACCCCTCCAAAACGGCTCGACTTTTCCAACTCATATGTGTCAAATACAAAGTTTTTGTCGTCACGAAAGCTTTCAAAACTTTAACCCTAATAGATTACACATGACAGGGTTAGGTTTTATTTAATTTATTTGGAAATGGAAACATTTTTTACCATGTTTCGAACGGCAAATTTATAGCCTTATCGTATGAAAGTAATCTGTGCTTGCTTATAGTCCAAAAAAATTTTTAAAAATACTATGCCTGTTAGGGAATGAACTTGGAAGAGATTAAAACCACGTGTTTTTAACCAAATAAAAAAAATTATTTACTTCTTGTTTAACAAAAAATTACAATATTATTAGCGTGTCTTTTTTTGCGGAAAACAAGTGCCGAATTTTCTGTATTATGTATTTATTTTCACTGCATGTATAGCGTGATCTAGTGCTGCATTAATGAATTCCGCAACTATTTTTATATCCAAATATTCGTTACTGTCTTTATTATTTGTTACATTATCAATAATAACATGTACAACGATTTATAACGTTTTCCGTTGCACCGTCTTTCATAATATTTATTCACTCACATTTTTTTATATGAAAATCAACCAGTTTTCACGTAGATATTCAACTAAATCTTGGTTCTGACACTCTACACACATTTTGTAAGATAATAAAACCGATAGACTAAAAATTAAAAGGGTTAATGGTTCTAAAAAATGTGTTTACATTTGATTTACACGCGTCTTTGTTGTGCCTTTGTTCTTCTAAGCGAATCTCTCATCGACGGCCGTGATGAGTTCTACATCATGAGACGAAAATACAGTTTTTAAATTGTTGCCTCTCAAAAAAGATTCCTGACTCAGTCAAGTTTAATATAGCCGTATTTATATTTAGTTAGTACGATACGATGACACAAAATTCTAACCCTGCAAAGTCAAATACATTTAATTCAGATTATGTGGGAGTGGAGAACACCCTATTCAATTGACACATTACTCTTATGGGCTGTCAAAACGCGACTCTCCTATAGAGATTTTGTACAATAGGGACTATGACGTCATCAAACAATTTATCGATTTCGAAGATACTAAAATCGTAAGTGCACTTGTGACATTGTCTCACGGAGATCCTATTAGTTGTTAAGCAACATATTTGGAAACATGTCGCTCCATTTGTCCCCTTCATTCATGTTCAGTGAGAGTGGAATACTACCACGCCATGAGTGTATGAGCGAGTGAGAAAGAGAGAGTTTATTCTCATTAAATAAGTCTTGTGTGTTTATTAATTTGTGTATCATTTGTTTTAGATAGAGTGCACGGCGCATCGCTGCGGGCGCGGGCGGGTGGTGACGTCATCGCTCCCGAACGGTCCGTCAGCTCTCTAGACCTTGCGATGCAGTACTCCGCACCCTCCAATCTGGTGCTCACTCCTGCGCCGGAATGTGAGTCTTATTTGCAGTGGAATAAAAAATATTTTGGTTTATCAGTGGCATAAGTGATACGAACTTGGATTATTGGCATAAAAAATGGAATTGTTTGGCGATTGTACGGGTATGTGGATTTCAGGTTTAATTCATAGTCCATTTATTTTATAGGGCTATAAAAGAAAATTTACACTAACATTTATATGATTACTCATTCATTTAATCTCATTTGTGATGTTTATTTTATCAACACGCAGTCACCGATAGGTAGCATTTTTTTTTAAGACAAAGGGAGAATTATGCGAACACAGACCTCCGCTGGTAAATGAGGGTTTCCTAAATTGCACTCACCAGTTGGCGCCACTGGTGAGTGATAGGACCTTAGATGCCAGTAGCGCTAACCTGATGATTGCAAATGCGATGGTCCTCCTACGGCTTCAACGCTCACCAATGAGGGCTATCGTTTTTATACGTAACAGTTGGCACCCCTGGCGATTGACAGGACCTTACTCTACAGTGGCGCCATCTTGATGAGTGCAAATGCGATAGTTCTCCTACCACTTTAGCGCTCACAAGTTGGCGCCACTGTCTTCGCTACTAGCAAGTGACAGGACCTTACTCTACAGTGGCGCTAACTGGTGAGCGCTAAAACAATAGCCCTCATTGGCACTATTGTCTTAGCCACGGGCAAGTGACAGAACCGTACCGACAGTGGTACTTAACTTGTAATCGCAATAAAGGAAACCCTCATTAAAGTCCTGTAGTGGAGACTAAAATGACCTTTCCCCTCTAGGCAAGTGGCACTTAACTTATCAGTTGTCATTTGGAAAAGCCCTTGCTCTGACCATCTGACGTTATTTTCTAAAGTTAATTCGCTCCGTGAAGGGATTCAATTTTTGTGGGCCTGCTGATGTTAATTGATGATGATGATGTGTCTTTCCAGGTCGGAAGCTGTCCCGCGGGATCTCCCGGGCCACAGACAACGAAGGCCTAGTCTGGGCCCTCAGGAGCAACACAGAACCGGAGCCCAGCAACCTCAGTTCAGACCACATCCTGCTGCTGCCAGATATATCTGTCTACCCGCCAGATTTTAGGTGAGCTCACTTGAACTAGCAAGAACTCCTATGTTCTTCTGATTAATTTCGTTGCGGGTCCAATGACAGTTCCATTAACTTTCCCCCGGGATAAACTTGACCTTCACTGGTTGGGTTTTTATTGGCGGCCAAGCTGCAGATCCTTGCTACACAGGAGTTGCAGCGGTGGAAACGAGAGGTGTGAATAGTCCCGTTTGAACTAACATTACTAACAAGAAATCCTCCTATGTTCTTCTGATTAATTTCGTTGTGGGTCCAATGACAGTTCCATTAACTTTCCCCCGGGATAAACTTGACCTTCACTGGTTCGGTTTTATTGGTGGTCAAGCTGTAGATCCTGGATACACAGGAGTTGCAGCGGTGGGAACGAGAGGTGTGACTCCCATTGAACTAACGTAATTAGTTCTAACTTGTACTCAACTCGCGTGTAACTTCTTATGATGAGACTAAATGCCTGATGATGATAAATAAAAACTAGTAGGTCCCTATTTGCTTTAGTAGATAGATAGGTACCTATTTGCCCCTAAGAGATTCAGAATTTCAGATTTCTAGCTCAGAATGCATAAAAAAATTTCTGCATGCACACCGTGAATGTGAGCCTCATTTCCGGGGCATATCATGTCGTCCACGTAAAACGTCACCGCAGCACAGTCGTAAAAGTGCGGTTTAGACCTTGCGGGAAATGTTTGAGTGCTTCTTGTGGGTATTATTTATTTACAAAGAAACGACAGAGGGCCGTGACATGTTCTCTTTTGTTTCATGTTATTTTTAAGTTTTATTTTATTTATAAACTGCCTAAAATAATGTATTTTTACATATATGGTTTGTGAAATTCGTTCATGTCTCTGTGCACGCATGTCTGTTTCGTAAAATGACAAAAATCACGGCCATTTATAAACTCTCAAACTCTGTCATATCCATATTCATCTTCCAACAATTTGGCACCAACCTTTGGCTTCGTGCCATTTATTTATGCATTTGTATCAATTGTCACGTTTGCCCTGTTGCATTTAATACATTGTGATTAATTTAAGTTTAACCGTGCTCAATCTAAATGGAATCCAAATCAGAATGTCGTACCTTCTGAACCGACCCGTCTATTTGCATTTTAGTTTGGCGGCGCGCCATGTGTTTAATTATTCTTTAGCACTACAAAGAAGGTCGACCTTTTCTAGGTGTTACCTACCTTACTTGGTGTTTAGGCGACGGTTGTCATATTGCATGGAAACGAAACGATCTACTCGCGTCACTATTCGACCGACAATCTACTTTAGGGCATGCAATACTGGGCCTTATGCATTGAATGATACTTTTCCAAATTGGAAATCCATCTCTAATAGGGAGCATGTCTTCCAAGATAAAGATGACGCATCTCCGAGCAGTCAAGTAGCATCAATTGTCACACTACCTTATTTACGGTATACGTTTTAGGGCCAGTTGTTTGATCCTTGGCCAAATAGACAATTATGACACTAAGAGTAGGCGCACACCGTTGATTTTTAGTTGGCCGATAATTGTGCCCGATTTTAATTTGTATGAAGAATCGGCCAAATCGAATCGGCGTAGTGTGCGCACTCCCATACATGCCCATACTGATCAACTGCCCGACTAAACTATCGGCCGACGAAAAATCAACGGTGTGCGCCTACTCTAATTGAGACGTACCTTTGAAGCATTTTTAAACCTTGTTGTTTGACTGCTCTAAGATGCGTCACCTTCATCTTCGTTTACACGCAGGGTGTATTTTAGAGGTGATTTCTTGTTGTTTTCACTGATTGAAAATTAGAACGATTCTCTAATCACCCTCGCTAAAAATCCCTAAAAATTGCCAACCA
Organism: Ostrinia furnacalis; assembly: GCF_004193835.3. Classification (NCBI taxonomy): domain Eukaryota; kingdom Metazoa; phylum Arthropoda; class Insecta; order Lepidoptera; family Crambidae; genus Ostrinia; species Ostrinia furnacalis. The sequence goes on along the minus strand of NW_021132340.1, from coordinate 249,364 downwards.
ATTTAGCCGCCTTTTACTTATAATTAAAAAACCAATAAGCAGTCTTCAGTCCATAATCAGTCCGTCGGATCTACCAAATCGGCCGTCTATTCGGCAGTTTGGCACTCCAGTTTGGCGACCGGCCAGCGTTCGTTACCCGCACGCAAGCCACCCCGCTGTGCCGTTGAACCCTTGTTATTGTTTATGGTACCATGACGCCGACACATTAAAAAACAACAAAAAAGCAAAGTAAATTAATTTATAAGTCATGTACTGGCTGTGCCCGCGACTTTGTTCGTGTTACAGATCGTGAAATAGAGTATTCGAGTAGAGAGCCGTAAAGACATTACTGGATTCACGATTATCTGCATTTCTTTCTTCAATAATTGCTACGAAGACCTCCACTAAAGGGACTGCTATCATTTATTACAGCAGGATCTGCATATTATTTGTTATTTATCATAAAGTCTTCCTCAGCAGATTTTAAATGCTAATGCTTGATGACCAGCTGAGTTACTTAGGACATTGACACCATGTTTATTTATTTAGCCACAGTTTAATACAGTTTTTTATGTCTGGATTGAGATTTTGACGTCGTAACCAAACGTTTCCAGCAAAAACGACAATGTACGGCCAATGTAATTTTGTGGAAGGTCAGGCGTCATTGTAAATCAAAACAGGAAGCGTTAAATACACTTTATAAGTAAACATTTGGCAACTCTACAAACTACGTTGGGTAATGGATGACCATTAGTCTCCAAATAGAAACAATTCAAAATAACTCTCCTAATTGAGTCAAATCTAGCTGTTTGGTTAACACTCGTTATAGTCTTTCTTTATACTTTGTATTTGTTGTAGGTACAAACATTTATTTGTCATTAAAGTTAATTGTCCACTTAAAATAATATGTTAATTAATATCTTTAAAACTGATAAAAATAAAAGTTATTTCCTACTTGCAATGAAACTTTAGAACACGAGAACAATATTTTTTACCTATTTTTTAATATTATTGCGTACCTATATACTTACTAATTTTTGTTGTATTTACTTCATAGACACGCTTATTTAATAGACACGTACGGACACAAATAATATTTTACCTTGGTAAATAATACTTTACCTTAAGCTAAGCACGTTTCAAAGACTTAGGTATTATAAAATAACGCTAAAACTAATTTGAAACGCAAATTCTCTAGCCCTAACAAGATATTCAAATTCCGCTTATCTAAACCTGAAATAAACCCAACCAAATTACTACCTACTTAAATCTTGTCATCTTTCCAGAACATTCATCGAAAAGGACCTCTTAGAGACAGCTACCCTAGTGACCCTAGAGTCAGCTGGTATCCTTAACTGGTGGCGACAGGGCCGCATACCAGGCGCTCCAAGACTGCTGCCTCTGGCGACTTCTGGAGACGGCAACTGTTTACCCCATGCGGCTTCGTTGGCAGCTTATGGCTTCCATGATAGACTATTGGCGTTGAGGACTAAGGTCCAGGCGTTATTGTCTGGAGAAGGGGGAGATGCTCTCACAAGTGAGTGTTAGATTTTTAATTTATTTATTTCCAATAATGCTTATATCGATCTCTACTTTAATGACTTTTGAGTCATCGTTTTCGAATTAATTGCGTAGCAACTGCTTGGCCCATGCGAACATGCCTTTCATCTGACTTCTAAAATAAGTAGCTTAGCTGGACATGAGAGAAGTAGTATCTTGCTCTATGTCCCAGCACTAAGAGAATTTCACGCATGCTCTTCAACACAAGCAGTTTGTGTATCCTATGCCGAGTTAATTCATTGTCATTCAGGACAACTCTATTTAACTCACGATTTACGAATTGACATTTTAACTGTCTACAATTTCTTAGATACTGCAAATACCTATACGGAATACACTTTATTCTGTTGCAATACTCAATAGTTTAAACCTGACAACATAAATTTGATTTGGAATTATTATTCCCCAGGTGCAATCAAACGCCGATGGCGGTGGTCAGAGAGCCTCTGCCTCCGCTCAGCAGGGCTGACGCCCTCTGAGGCTGAATGGGAGCGCGACTGGCAAGACGCGGTCGCGGCTGCGTCAGCGGAGCCCCGTCCGAGACAACCAGCAACCGCTGCGCCGCCGCCAGCGCCGCACTACGCTGGATTAGAGCAACTTCATGTATTGGCGTTGGCGCATGTCATGAGACGACCGGTCATTGTGTTCGCTGATGTGGCTTTACGGGTAAGTTGACTTTAAGCCCCGCCCATTACTGTTTCAAGCTAGAACAACGCCCCTCCTTGAAACAGCTGTAACTCTAGCTCTGGCGCATGGTATGTCGTTGTCATTTCTGACGTCACATGGTGAGTATCCTGACGCCATCCGAAGCAGAATGGGAGCGCGACTGGCAGGACGCGGTCGCGGCGACGTCAGCGGAGCCCCGCCCGAGACAGCCTGCGACCGCTGCGCCACCGCCAGCGCCGCACTATGCTGGATTCGAGCAACTTCATGTATTGGCGTTGGCACATGTCATGAGACGACCGGTGATCGTCTTTGCTGATGTAGCATTGCGGGTAAGTAGACGTGAAAAGTGTATTTGATTCCCTTTATAAGCCCCGCCCATTACCGTATTGGGCTTTAACAAAGCCCCGCCCCAAAATACGCTGGCCTGAATCAGCTGTAACTACTAGCGTCGGCGCATGTGTTTGTCATCACTGACGTCACGTGGTAAGTATCCTGACGCCCTCCGAAGCGGAATGGGAGCGCGACTGGCAAGACGCGGTCGCAGCGGCGTCAGCGGAGCCCCGCCCGAGACAGCCTGCGACTGCTGCGCCGCCGCCAGCGCCGCACTACGCTGGCTTGGAGCAACTTCATGTATTGGCGCTTGCGCATGTCATGAGGCGACCGGTCATTGTGTTCGCTGATGTGGCTTTAAGGGTACGTTGACATAACATTTGCTTATAAACCCCGCCCATTATTGTATTGGACTTTAACAGAGCCCCGCCCCAAAATTCGCTAGCTTGGAACAGCTGTTCCACGCTGGCTTGGAGCAACTACATGTGCTTGCGCTTGCGCATGTCATGAGGCGACCGGTGATTGTGTTTGCTGATGTAGCATTGCGGGTAAGTAGACGTGAAAAGTGTATTTGATTCCCTTTATAAGCCCCGCCCATTACCGTATTGGGCTTAACAAAGCCCCGCCCCAAAATACTCTAGCGGAACCGCTGTAACTACTGGCGTTGGCGCGTGTATTTGTCATCTCTGACGTCACATGGTGAGTATCCTGATGCCCTCCGAGGCTGAATGGGAGCGCGGCTGACAAGACGCGGTCGCAGCGGCGTCAGCGGAGCCCCGCCCGAGACAACCTGCAACCGCTGCGCCGCCGCCTGCGCCGCACTATGCTGGGTTGGAACAGTTACATGTGTTAGCATTGGCGCATGTTATGAGACGACGGGTGATCGTCTTCGCTGATGTGGCTTTACGGGTAAGTTGACTTTGAACACTCTACGCTTTATATTATAAGCACTGAAGGCGTAGATTAGTAAGCCCTGAAAGCCATCCAGAGACTGCTGCGCCGCCGCCAGCGCCGCATTACGCTGGATTAGAGCAACTTCATGTATTGGCGCTTGCGCATGTCATGAGGCGACCGGTCATTGTGTTCGCTGATGTGGCTTTAAGAGTAAGTTGATATGACACTTGCATTTGATTCCCTCTAAAGCCCCGCCCATTGGTGTATCAAGCTGGAACAACGCCTCTCCTTGAAAAAGCTGTAACTCTTACTCTGACGCATGGTATGCATTTGTCATCTCTGACGTCACGTGGTGAGTATCCTGACTGCGCCGCATTACGCTGGCTTGGAACAGTTACATGTGCTTGCGTTGGCGCATGTCATGAGGCGACCGGTGATTGTGTTCGCTGATGTGGCTTTAAGAGTAAGTTGATATAACACTTACCTACATTAGATTCCCTTTATAGGCCCCGCCCATTAGTATTGGGTCGGAACTACACCCCGCCCCAAAATACGCTAGCTTGGAACGGCTGTAACTACTCCCGCTGGCGCACGGTATGAGGTATTGTCATTGTCTTCGCTGACGTCACACAACGCTCCTCCTTGAAAAAGCTGTAAGTCTTACTCTGGCGCATGGTATGTATTTGTCATCTCTGACGTCACGTGGTGAGTATCCTGACGCCCTCCGAGGCTGAATGGAAGCGCGACTGGCAAGACGCGGTCGCAGCGGCCTCAGCGGAGCCCCGCCCGAGACAACCAGCAACCGCCGCGCCGCCGCCAGCGCCGCATTACGCTGGCTTGGAGCAACTTCATGTATTGGCGCTTGCACATGTCATGAGAAGACCGGTGATTGTCTTCGCTGATGTGGCTTTAAGGGTAAGTTGAAATGACACTTGCTTATAAGCCCCGCCCATTACCGTATTGGGCTTAACAAAGCCCCGCCCCAAAATACTCTAGCGGATCCGCTGTAACTACTGACGTTGGCGCATGTATTTGTCATCACTGACGTCACGTGGTGAGTATCCTGATGCCTTCCGAAGCGGAATAGGACCGCGACTGGCAAGACTACTCAGCAGAGCCTCGCCCGCGACAACCCGCAACCGCTGCGCCGCCGCCTGCGCCGCATTACGCGGGGTTGAAACAGTTACATATACTTGCGCTTGCGCATGTCATGAGACGACCGGTGATTGTGTTCGCTGATGTGGCTTTAAGGGTACGTTGACATAACATTTGCTTATAAGCCCCGCCCATTACCGTATTGGGCTTAAACAACGCCCCGCCCCAAAATACACTAGCTTGGAACAGCTGTAACTACTCACGCTGGCGCATGGTATGAGGTATTGTCATTGTCTTCGCTGACGTCACACAACGCTCCTCCTTGAAACAGCTGTAACTCTAGCGCTGGCGCATGGTATGTTGTTGTCATCTCTGACGTCACGTGGTGAGTATCCTGATGCCCTCCGAGGCTGAATGGGAGCGCGACTGGCAAGACGCGGTCGCAGCGGCGTCAGCGGAGCCCCGCCCGAGACAGCCAGCAACCGCTGCGCCGCCGCCTGCGCCGCATTACGCGGGGTTGAAACAGTTACATATACTTGCGCTTGCGCATGTCATGAGACGACCAGTGATTGTGTTTGCTGATGTGGCTTTAAGAGTAAGTTGATATGACACTTGCATTTAATTCCCTCTAAAGCCCCGCCCATTACTGTTTCAAGCTAGAACAACGCCCCTCCTTGAAACAGCTGTAACTCAGCGCTGGCGCATTGTATATATTTGTCATCTCTGATGTCACGTGGTGAGTATCCGATACCTTCCGAAGCGGAATGGGAGCGTGACTGGCAGTCAGCGGAGCCCCGCCCGAGACAACCAGCAACCGCTGCGCCGCCGCCAGCGCCGCACTATGCTGGGTTGGAACAGTTACATGTGTTAGCATTGGCACATGTTATGAGGCGACCGGTTATCGTGTTCGCTGACGTAGCGTTGCGGGTAAGTTCATAATACTTGCTTATAAGCCCCGCCCATTACCGTATTGGGCTTAACAAAGCCCCGCCCCAAAATACTCTAGCGGAACCGTTGTAACTACTGGCGTTGGCGCGTGTATTTGTCATCTCTGACGTCACGTGGTAAGTATCCTGATGCCCTCCGAAGCGGAGTGGGAGCGCGACTGGCAAGACGAGCGCGATTAGAGCAACTTCATGTACTGGCATTGGCACATGTCATGAGGCGACCGGTCATTGTGTTCGCTGATGTGGCTTTAAGGGTACGTTGACATAACATTTGCTTATAAGCCCCGCCCATTATTGTATTGGACTTTAACAGAGCCCCGCCCCAAAATTCGCTAGCTTGGAACAGCTGTAATTCTAGCGCTGGCGCACGGTATGAGGTATATCATTGTCTTTACTGACGTCACTTGTGGGTATGTAAACACCCTCCGAAGCGGAATGGGAGCGCAGCATGTCGCAGCGGCGTCAGCGGAGCCCCGCCCGAGACAGCCTGCGACTGCAGCGCCGCATTACGCTGGATTAGAGCAACTACATGTACTGGCATTGGCACATGTCATGAGAAGACCAGTGATCGTCTTCGCTGATGTGGCTTTAAGAGTAAGTTGATATAACACTTTCTTATAAACTCCGCCCATTATTGTATTGGGCTTAACAACGCCCCGCCCCAAAATACGCTAGCTTGGAACAGCTGTTCCAAGCTACGCTGCTAGCGCCGCACTACGCTGGCTTGGAGCAACTTCATGTATTGGCGTTAGCGCATGTTATGAGACGACCTGTGATTGTCTTTGCTGACGTAGCGTTACGGGTAAGTAGACGTGAAAAGCGTATTTGATTCCCTCTATAAGCCCCGCCCATTCTTGTATTGAGGCTTAACAAAGTCCCGTCCCAAAATACTCTAGCGGAACCGCTGTAACTACTGGCGTTGGCGCATGTTATGAGACGACCTGTCATAGTCTTTGCTGACGTAGCGTTACGGGTATGTTGTCATAGAACTTGCATCTGATAGCCTATATTACTGTCCAGCATGATGGAGAGTGAGTAGGTCAAATCCTCCAATTGCTTCTAGTAAATTAGAGAGGATCTCGTCTTTCTAATGGGAACCAAATTTTATAAAGAACTAGCGGCCGCCCGCGACTTCGTACGCGAGGACCCCGTTTTACCCTTAGGGGTGAAGTTTCGAGTTTTTTAGGGTTTACCCGGAAATTATTCAAACTTTTCTCGCTGTAAAAACCATCCTTGGACTTCAACAAACATTTAAAAAAAAGAATTGGTAAAATTGGTCTAGGCGTTGTTGAGTTATGCGCTTACCAACACATTTTGCGATTCATTTTTATATTATAGAAGATATGTCAGAATATCTAATACTAGCTGTGCCCGCGACCTCGTACGCGTGAAAACCCGTTTTCGCAACATTTTTCATTGTTGCTCTGCTCCTATTGATCGTAGCGTGATGTTGTATAGCCTATAGCCTTCCTCGATAAATGGGCTATCTAACACTGAAATAATTTTTCAAATCGGACCAGTAGTTCCGGAGATTAGCGCGTTCAAGTAAACAAACAAACAAACTCTTCAGCTTTATAATATTAGTATAGTTTTTACGAGTGTTTTTAATCACAGGAAGTGAGATAAAGACTTTCTGTGTCAGACCTAAGTTAACTCTGTCAAATTACATAAAATACACATTTAATTACAGGACTTCCGTGGCGACCCCATAGCACCGATTCCGTTCGGCGGCATCTATCTCCCACTAGAACTCGACCCAGAGTCGTGCAGCAAAGCGCCGATACTGTTGGCGTATGACGCTGGTCACTTCTCAGCGCTAGTTCCCACGGAGCCACTGCCTACAGATGGCGCTAGGGTGCCGTTGGAAGACCAAACGGGAAACCCACTGCCGATCAGGTAATAATATTTTCCTTTGCTGGTTTATGTTCTTGAGATCGCTAAACATGTACAGTACCCAGCAATAAATATTGCACATCGACCTTTGGAAAGAGAATCGGTTAATTTCGGCTCGTAGAGCGTTATCTCTGTCGCACACTACCTATACGATTGACAAAACGTCATTGACAAAACATTATTCAATGAAAATATTGTCCGAACTCTTAGTATTTCTCTTCGACAAATACTTTAACACATTGTGAACCACTTTTCTTTCACGACTATAAAAAGTTTTTAACAATTTAATTCACAAAATCAATTGCACACATTTAAAATAAAGTTTGTTTACGCTTTGACAAAACGTCATTGTCAGTCGTTGTTCAAGTGCGACAGTGATAACGCTCTACGAAACCGAAATTAGTTGATTGTCTCTTTCTAAAGGTCGATGTGCAATATTTATCGCCGGGTACCTATTGTATCTTTTAATCAGACAATTTATAGCTGACTTGCTTTCACCCGCGTGAAATTTAGTTTGTCACAGATTGTCATAAATTATAGCCTATATGTTATTCTGGGTTATAAACAATAATACTATAAAGTTTCATCAAAATCCGTTCAGTAGCTTTTGCGTGAAAGAGTAACAAACATACATCCATCCAGAAATCCAAACTTTCGCATTTATAATATTAGTAGGATGTAAATGGAATACAAAATAGGAATTATTGTCTATTAACTCGTAGAGCTAATGGCCGTTGGGCAGAAAAAATCCTGAGTGGTGAGACCAGCACGGACCAGAAGAAGTAGAGATCCTTAGGGATGGAATCTTTAGGGAAGACCTTTTTCCAGCAGTGAACGGGCATAGGTTAAAACGACTACTACACTACTGAATTGACTAAAAACTGAAAGTTACATAATTATCTTATCTTTTCCTTCATGTACAAAATACATTGTCAAACCGCATTTTGATAGCTCATAAGGACTTCGATTGACTACTATGTTCCGAATCTTCCAGATTCAACGTAGACCCAGGCGATGACTTCCGTTGGGACATAGAACCTGACCAGAAGACGATCAACAACCTTCTACCTGATGAGTACCAGCGTTCCGCCATGTTGGCTGCGTACTTAGACCTTGAGAGAGTGGAGTGTCTCACGCAACAGCCTTCGGAAGAACTGAGGAGGTCTCTGGATGCACTGTCTACGAAGAGCTCTAAGCAGATGAACTCGGTTGCTAAGCAGTTTGGTAAGTCTTTGTCAACCTTCTTATGTGTCCAATGATGCATATCATACGTCATTCGTGACGCTAAAAAACGGGACTTATAGTTCCAAAATACTGAACTGTCCTATCAATGACATTGACAGTGGGGCGCCACCGTCAATACCGGATCGCTGGTTCCGATTTTTGCCATGTTGGAAACCATATAGTTGAACGATGGTAGCGCCCCCTGGCATTGAGTTTGGTGGGACAGTTCAGCGTGGGTCATCTATATCCCACCACACTTCAATATAGCCAGGATCTACAGCTTGGCCTCCAATAAATTCCAACCAGTTGAGGTTGAATTGAGCCCTGTGATATGTGACGCTAGTTCGATACCGCTAGACTATCATGGTGAACCCACTGCTCATACAAGCGTATACAGGGTGGAAACGATTATGTGATCTCACTCGATTATTTCTAAACTGTACAAGATATCGAAAAACTGGTTACCGATCCTGAATGTGCTTCACGAGCTCTATCAAACGATATCAATAATAGGTTACAAAATAAACTGGATCTATCCGAAAATTCAATTTTTCCAGCTTCCTTGTATCTGTTATCTGTTTTTTTGTTATCTGATTTTGTGTGCTATATTTTAAGTTGGAACCAAATAAATGTTTTTCTTTCTTTCTTCCGTACATTTAGTGCAACACTATTTTTAAACCTCCTTTATTCCCCAACAGGTAGCATAGGCAGACAAATGAGTAGCAAACTAAAGAAGAACTTCGGTTCTATGGCCAAGCTGACCGGGAGAGGAAGCCATAGCAATCCAGAGGAAGGTCTAGCGAGACTTTCTAGAACCTGTGAAGTGGTGTGTTGTCGAGTATTGGCTGCTAGAGCGCCTGTGCAGGAAGAGATGGTCAAGAATTACCTAAACGAAGCGTGGATTGGGTAAGTTCTAAGATGTGGTTGTTAAGGCTACGCAGAAAAAGGCCTATTGCCCCTTCAAGACATGCGAGGTTGTCTCCTGTCAAGTACGGGCTGCTAGAGCGCCAGTTATACATACAGGGTGTCCCAAAATTAGCACGTCACACTGACATGCTAATTTTGGGCTGACTGACGGAGATAGATGGGCCTGATATGCATCGAACAACGCATGCGTCAAGTGCATTAGCTAATGTACATATATAAACCGATTTATGTAGTAACCAACTAGCAATAGCTTTCAGTGGTTAAATGAGAAAAATGTGAGATGGTCTTTTGTTTCACTCTTTGGGGAAATCTTACGTACCGCCATTATTGATACAATATTTTATGTCTGTTGAAACAGAAAAGATATTTGTCGGCCGTTTGGTGTAGTGGTTCGAAACGGACTACTATTCCGGAGGTAGCGGGTTCGATTCCCGCACAGTACAAACATTTGTGTGCATGAACATATTTGTTTGTATTGGACTGGGTGTTTTCTATCCCAACTAATATTATAAATGCGAAAGTAACTCTGTCTGTCTGTCTGTCTGTCTGTCTGTCTGTCTGTCTGTCTGTCTGTCTGTCTGTCTGTTACGCTTTCCCGCTTAAACCTCGCAACCGATTTTGATGAAATTTGGCATAGAGATAGTTTGAGTCCCGGGAAAGAACATAGGATAGTTTTTATCCCGGTTTTTGAAACAGGGACGCGCGCGATAACGTTTTTCTGTGACAGACAAAATTCCACGCGGGCGAAGCCGCGGGCGGAAAGCTAGTTGTATAATAAGTATGTATTTACAAAAAAAAAGTATTTAAGTATGTTTATATCCGTTGTCTAGTACCCATAGTACAAGCTTTGCTTAGTTTGGGACTAGAAGCGCAGTGTAAAATGTCTAAGGATATTTATTTATTTATTTATTTATTTTATTTTACTGCCTTTTTACTTACGACCTACCTTTCATTCTCAGGTATACAGCAGAAAAGAACCGCAAAGAAGGCACACCGCCGGCCTCCCAGCCTCGCTACGGCACCGGCCGCTCGCAGTTCTACGCGGAGGCCTCACGGGCCGCCCATGACGTGGCCCGAGGCCTCGCTCCAAAGTCCAGCCGTCCTGCCCGGGATCGAACCTTGTACCTTTCCAAATCCACCTTCTACGACGACCGTCCGCCGTCACCGAAGCCCTGCCGAGCCCCACTGTGTATGTACTACGGTAGTCCCGCTAATAATGATTACTGTTCAAGGTGTGCGAGGCTGCAATAAATGGTTTTAGTTTTTAGTGTAAGGATAATAATTGGCAGTGTTCTGTGTAGAGGCAGCTGCGAATGGTTAGAGGATGCGTGGAACTAAAATCGATGACCTGTAAGACAATTGGTATGATAAGGCGATGCTATTGTAGTTTCGTGCATAGACAATTCCAACCTAGAAATACACCCCGTATTAGTTGTTACCACTGCTTAGAAGACATATTTTTCAAAGAAAATAAAAAATATTTTTATATGTATAATCGGTACATAAAAACGTTTTAGTATATACTAAAGCCTGGTCCGTAAACACGTGGAATTTTGTCCAATGACCCCAAGCTACCCATCCTTATCGCTCGCTATCCTTGTCGCGCTCGCACACTTACTGCGGGCGCCCGTCGCACAGTCGCGACAGCAATATAATTACGCGCGAGCGGTAAGGATGGGTAGCTTGGGGTCATTAGACAAAATTCTACGTGCTCACGGACCAGGCTTTACCTGACTTTGTATTGACTATTGATTTTAGTTCCACGCACCACTGCATCTGCAACCCAATAAATATAAGCAGGGCTGTATGTGCTTCCAGCTATGCTTATTTATCTCTCAAGTTGAATAAAACATTTTTGCGTATTGAATACCATATTTTATCAATCAATTCTCATTCTAAATATGTTTTTTGGAACATCCTGTATTTGCCTGGATATTGCGTTATCCCATAAATTATATACAACTGCAATTAAGCGCAGTAGTTGCTGCAAAAATCAATCTTATTTCTTTGATAATAAAGGCGATCTCAATCAATGTTAAGGCGATGTTGGGTCTTATGTGTGTATTGGCAGCTTGCAGTTAAAGAAAATTGACTAATTTAAAGTTTGTTTTCTGTACTTATTCGAGTAATTGAATCATAGACAATAAGAATAGATAAAACAAAGTCAACATAAACCTACGTCTAAGTGCCGCTATAATGCGAGTAAGTTCGAAATATTCGATTTCGAGTTTCAAGTTTAATTATGCAGTTTATTTTTACTGATGTAGCTATTCTTGTAATTAATATAATCTATAAAGTGTCGATTCAGACAAAGCTAAAACTCAAGTATAAATTCATTATGACCGACTACAGCTAAGAAAGACTGTTAACATACATGCGAATCCACATCTTCGGTTGGAGTCTTCTAGGACTAATATTGTTTATTAATATATTTCAATTTACTTCCATAGAAGCTAATAAAAACTTTAATCTAAAGTTCAATTGCGAATATTAAGTTTATAAGAACACAAAGGGTTTACAAATATGTTTGTGTATTTTGCTTACGCAATGATACTTAACTGACATGAAACTCGTTATGTTAGGAGTATATTTATATTTAAGTAAGTGTTTTTTTACGTTTTGTCATTTCTTAGGTCGTTAAGCACGTCTTAATATTAGCCTATATCTGGGTTAGCTTGAATTTCCGACGTTAATGGCACAAGTACACTGCGCAAAATTGTTCAAGTCGAAGCGCTAGCCCGCACACCGAAGTATGGGCGACACACGGGTGGAAGAAGTAGAAAGTAACCGAGATGGTGTTCACACTTACGTCTTGGTCAATTTCCCGCATAGTGTACTTGCGCCATAACAGTAGGATGAGGATCAAATTATAATGGCTGCGCTTAGTGGCAACGTTTATTATTATTTATCATAAAAGGTTTATGTGATTATTAACCGCAAAACAAACTGACAGCTACACATTAATGTTTTAATCCAGATGTAGACTAATCCTATACTGTGCGAATAGATTGTATGCTAGTGATAAGAATGTTATTTAGTTCATAAAATGAGGCACCTTATTTACTCCTAATTAAACTAATCAAGCATAATAATAAAAAAAACGGTACTTTTGAGTATGTCATATACAGGGTGAGTCAAATCACTGAACTACGCGCTAAAAAATCCGCTTTAACTTTATTCAAAATAAATTAATTGGCTTTAGATTTGACTCCCCCTGTATTATTTTAACAGAACAGTCTTCTCTTATCAACATTGTGATTAAACAAGTGCCAAATGTGGCTTCTAATTTTTTACAAAGATTTCTTTCGATCACACGGAAGTATGTGTAACTAATGTGTTCAAAATTCAGTGCCAGGGAATTTGGGTAAAGTAAATTTGGACAATACTAGGCAAGCGAACATGAGGGTACATTTCACGCGTTTTTTACATAAAATGTTTTGAAATGGTCAGTTTCTTTTACGACGTACAAAGCAGTATGTCCTGTTGGAAGACTAAATTCGGACGTTTATGCTCAGAATGCCAACTTCTCAAAATGCCAACCGCTCGCAAAAAGACAACTTCGCAGAATGCCAACTTCTTCGGAGTTACCGGGTCTCAAAGTGTCATTTTTTTATATGAGTTACATAATGTACTCACGGCTTCAGAGTTGTTGAAATTCATAGATTATATTTTGCTAATTTAATCCAATTCAATGATTAAACGCCTCCGTGATCTAGTAGTAAATGAGACTCTTGACTCGGATGTTCTAAGTTAGATTCCAATATGGGACACATGGAACTATAGTTGATCCGTGAAGCATTAAATTGGACTAGTGTTGACCTTAAATTTTAAGGCACTCTATAGAAAAAGATTAAATAAAATTAGTTGCGTGGCATGCATGTCACATGCGTGCCTCTCTTGGGTTTAGTACGCACTTCCCGAGAACATTTATGTAAATAATACCCTATAAAAGGTTGATTAAAAATAAAAATTATACACACTATCATACAGGACATACTGCATTTCGATAGTTTCCTCGATCTCTAAAAGAGAACTGAGATGGAATGTGTACAAAACTATATTTTTTCATTTGATCACCCATCTACCTCATACAAAACAACAGTGTATTAGACACATATCTAATAAGTGTTACAAACAGTTATTGGATTTGTAATGGTGTTTTTGGACTCAGGGTATTTCAAATGCACTATATTTTATGATACTGACTATGTTATGATATTTTCTCATTGTTACTCATTAAACCCTAATATAACATGAGCTTGGAGTGTGTCTCCGTCCTTATTTTGCTTGATTAAGAAAAATATATTTTGATAAAAGTAAAAAATGATCTTCTAGTCGTAAGGTGGAACTCTTAATTCTTTTTTCACATATTTTACTTGATTCACAATTGTATAACATAAGCATGTTAAGAAAATATATGAAAAGGGAACAGAGAGACCACCCTGTATTTTAGAATAAGTTTGTTAGCGTACGTGTGATGTAATTTAAGTGATTAATAAAGTATTAAGTTTGTATAAAACTCGATTGCATAGTCTAAAATTAATATTTATGTACGTTGAAACTTTGTTTCCCACCTGAGATGTTTCTATGAATTTAATTCAGCTTATTTTATTATTTTCATTGCAAAAACTGAATATAAAAGATCTGTTTGATAAGAAAGTAGAAAACATGACAAAATACTTTATTACTCTGACTAAACTTTATTATAATAGGTACTTAAATGTATATAAAGAAGAAAGTATAACATTAGAATCCAGTTAACACAGATGGTAAATGTTTATTTTTTCATAATATGTAACAAATAGAGAAAACATATCATGTTTTGTAGTGATATAAAAACGGTTATTATGCAATTCAAGCCTTTTATTTATACCACAACTCTTATGTTATAAATTGGTTATAAATCCTACACCTTCTATCGAGTATCGATAATAATAATTTAAAAGAAATGGTATGGATACTATTGGTAGTGCATATCACATTGACATGCAAAGCCAAATACTGGCATTTTATATGTATAGCCGTACAAGTGCGTTTTTGCACCAAAAATGTAACAAATAAACATATACATTATAAATAACAGATACAATTTTGAAGAATGACCGATCATGGACATTGGCACCAATTTGTTGGCACGAAAACCATTACAATATCGATACTCATAGTTCTCGATATTATCGCATTATAAGTTATCGATGTTACAAACTATATTTTTTTAGTAGAGCACTATCCATACGATTGCTTTTTGTTCTCGAAAGATCTTTCAGTTTCGGAATCTCTAATTATTTTCCTTTAATACAGTTACAGTTATGTGTCCAAAAGGAAATAAAGAACTAAAAATTAAAAGATTATCCCAACTAATATTATAAATGCGAAAGTAACTCTGTCTGTCTGTCTGTCTGTCTGTTACGCTTTCCCGCTTAAACCTCGCAACCGATTTTGATGAAATTTGGCATAAAGATAGTTTGAGTCCCGGGAAAGAACATAGGATAGTTTTTATCCCGGTTTTGAACACAGGGACGCGCGCGATAAAGTTTTTCTGTGACAGACAAAATTCCACGCGGGCGAAGCCGCGGGCGGAAAGCTAGTTATAAATTAATTTTTCTGTTTTTTTATGCTCAAAATCCAAGGCCCAGTTCCAGAACTTTAACTTAATAATTAAAAAAATAAATCGTTCAGAAATTTTCATGCGTCAAAAAAGCTAAAACAAAGAAAATTAATACATACGTTGCAGAGCGTTGCCGCATAAAAATTAAATAAATCAATAAAACATTTTATAATACGTTTAAAAGTAAGATTCTCGTCATATTTTATTACTTGAAACCTAATTTATCGAAAAAATTCAATGCCAAATCGAATCAATTCGAATCGAGTTTTGATTTCCGGACAGTACTTTAAAATGTCAACAAGCTTCGTGTCGAAATCTATGATGCTTTGCGTTTTTCCTGAATAAATTAATAAAATAAATGTAAATAGGCAATATCACCTGTTCGAATTATGTCTGGGGGGCTAATAGATAAAGTGTACATAGGCTTGGATAATGCGCCGGCCGCATTCGACATCAAAGGACGAATCCTCGGCCCAGTGAGTGCATCCGACCGATTGTACTTTATTTTTGTAGTTTCAGCATCGTAAACGCTGATCGTCTCATGTAATTTACAGAACAGCACCAACTTGGAGTACATTCGTTCGGAGACAGGTGTCGTGGCGGTGTTGAAAAGTGAGAAATTCGAGCCGCTGCATCTGGCTTTGCATCACACGAGATCGGAGGCTTTGGCGGCCGCGAGGTCGTTGGCGCAGAATCTGATCGAGACGATAAGGGCCGAGCTGGCGCAATGGAGCGCCGCGCAGGCCGGGGGCCCGCCGCCGGCGCTGAACGTTCCGCCGCCGACTCTCAGCACCACAGCTGCGCCGCCGCCCGTCCCGCCGCCGCCGCCGCCGGCCGTCGCGACCGCCTCGCTGTCCACGCCGACCTCCATGACGCCCGCCGTCATGCCCCCCGTCGTCAGCGTGGCCCCCGCCGCCCCCCTCATGACCGTTCGACAACCGACCGTCCTCCAACTTCTACCTCAGCAGCAGTATGTCTTGAACCAGGAGAACGGGCAGCTCATCCCTATAGTCCAACCTGGGGTCCAGGTTTCCAACACAAACTTCACGTCGCTACCTATAGCGCAACCTCTGGGCTTGCAGCAACCTAATTTTGGCACACAGTTGGTTGACATATCGAGCATGCAGCCTGTGAATGTGACGCAGTTACGTCTCAGTGGTGTTCCGTCTTCCATGTCTATGATTTTGCCGAATGGTTTGACTTTCCCGCAAGCGAATCTGGCTGGGACGGACACTACAACTGTGAATGCGACAGCTACGCCCGTTGTCTGTGCAGCTCAGAGTAACTCGTCCCAAAAGATTTTGTACACCGATAAGGGTGATAAAGATGGCAAGTATCACATCCAAGGGGCTGACACTGTGCAGTGGACAATGCCTGGGTCACAGACAATGCTAATTCCATATCAACAATTGCAAGATTTGACATCTAATCAAGCAGGATTAGCAAATTTGCAAGCACAGCAATATGTGTCTGTAAGTACTAATTATTTACGTTTCTTACATATCTCTGACATAAATCAATAATCTTATTGCTCTAGCTAGATGCTATGAAAATAAAAACAATGATGAAACTACTTTATTTCCTTTTGTAAAAGATGTTATAATAAACTTTGTGTTCCCAGTGTATCATAATAATTATTATGACCATTATATTAATTGAGTGATGTAATATTTTCCAGATTGCCCCAGCTGGCACTTTACCACAGTCATCACTGCCCCTAACGGCAACTCAGTTGCAGCAGCTTCAAACGGGAACTATTATGCAGCTTAATCAAAAGGTAAAGACTGCTTGTTATGATAACAATTCCTCTTATAAGAATAAAAAATCTATTTTGAGAAAACTGAGTATGACATTAATTTTGAAATATACACTTCAGTATTATATGCAGCAAAAATATTTAATTACTTTTTTCAGCCTCCTTTAGAGATGTTTCTGTTGATCAGATTAATTTCATTAAAATTAGAAGGCAAAATTATCCAAAATAATACAGATTTTTCTACTATCCAAAAGAAAAAAACAAGCAGAATCATCTCTCAAAGGAATCCAAAATATCTAGTTGGTAGACCAATGTGTTTTCAAAGAAAATGTATGTATTTTGAATTCCCCAGCCGATAGTGAGCAGTGGTTCTTTGATAAACATAATATCGACTGGACAGGCGTCATCGCCGCAAATTTTTACTGTGAGCATTAAGCAGCATAAGTACTGTTCACATCTTATGTCACCCTTAACAGCTTTAAACCTACCAATGCTGTTTTCGCTCATTCTTTATTTCGTTACTTATGTGGGCTCTTAACGCGGGCGATATATTATTGTATGAATTAAAATTAAAAATGAATGAAGGAAAGTGTATCGCTCACGTAAAAAGTCTCGCCCCCTTAACCACAATATTTTGACTCCAGCTATTTCAATCCACTGGGTTTTTGTTCTTGGTCTGCTTTCGTTGTATTCATTCACTTGTCCTCAATTTGTTTTTCCTTTGGTGTTTAGGTGTCTGATCTCATCACATCTTTGGTTTAAATTATAATTTAAGTTGTTTTTTAGTTTGTAACCTAAATGTAACCCATTTCTTAGCAAAAATAGCCTTGCACTAATCTTTTCTTTTGCGTCAATACTTAAAGTTATTCCATTAATTTATTTCCCTAATCATGCAATACATGAATTGCTTATCACCTAACACATTTCATAAACTAATAAAAATTGTGTTAATTTCTATGACAATAATAATGTTTGTCTATTATGTTAATTTTAGAGTTCATCAACACCGACTAAAAATGTGAATCATGAAGTCCGAGGACAGAAGAGGTTATCGGACGGTACCCCCAGCCAACTGCAACTCAGGCCAATAGCCCCAGCGGGGTAAGTCCTAGAAATAAGAAACCTCCATTAATATACTTCATTTTTTACTTTCAGCCCAGTCCTGAATATAATCAAAACATTTAAAATTGCAATCTTTTCCATGTCAATTTAAGTAAAAAATGTTTTAATCATATCTAATCAACTTCAAACCTTACGGAAACGACATTGTTCTTGTTAAAATTTTAAGGACTTTAAGCAATTGGCGTTAAAACTCGTCGTTTCTTCAAGGAAGAAGTTTCTACTACGAGCGGAGTTCTCCGGAGCAGCTGCGGTCTTCAATTTAGTTTTAAGAATAATTCATTTTCATTTCACAATCATGAGCTTCTTCATCATTCATTTACTTAACTGCAATCAAATGATGACGGAGCTTATGAAAAAAATCATAGCATTGCTAGCAGATAACCGTACCTAACAGAGAACTCTAAAGCCTAAGCTCTAAGAGTTATTTTCGACTGGAAGACGAAGATCCCTGAGGAGACTTTGATATGTTTGTACGATGTGTGTGTGAATTGTAACCATGTGGTCTCCAGGTCGCATGTACCGCAGGAGAAGAGCTCGGCGAGAGAGTCCCGAAACTGGACCGCAGCCGCAGGTATTTTGACAGCCGAGATTGTGTCGTAACTGAGGCGAATTCTTGAAACCAACCTTTTGATTGCGACATAAAGTTCAAACTTAAGGGGCCTGTTTAACTAGAGATCTGTGAAGATCGTTTTCTATGATCTAATCTAATCATAGAGAATAGGATCATAGAGACATTATCACAATGATTTTTATTAAAAAACAAACACATACCTGCTTACCATGTATGTCGTGACATTTCTATTCTATCAGTACGGCTAGCACGAAAAAATTTCGAGTTCGAATCGTTTGCGTATTCGTATCGCCATCAAAAGATTTAGTACGAAAACTACAACAGCGTCCTTGTGAACGTGTCGTAAAGTGAACTTAGTATGAGAAATGGTTGCACAAAACTTATTTAGAGAATCAAAATTGTCACGTTATCGTTTAATTCGAAAGTTGAGTATCGAATTTTGTCGAATACGCAAACGATTCGAAGACGAAAGTTGTTCATGCTAGAGGTACTGACATACTGCATAGTTTACAAAAAACTAGTGTTTGTATGTAATACATTTTTGACGCGGAATTCAAAGTCGAAGCATTTTGACGAAGGCATAGGTAAACACCGAAAATAGGAAACTGATGTCACCGAAATAATAATTTATTTTGACTTCAATAATAGCACTATTACTCTTTGTTTTTACATTTAACACAATGTAACGTAGTTAATTAAAAAGTCGAATAAATTAAGACCTGGTAAACACTAGAATTTCCAAAATTCTATGTGGAAATCCGGTTGTTCGGGATTTCCACACGACAAATTACAAGCAAGATAGATTACTCATACATAATTTCCTACCGCTTGGGTAGTTTGTCAGTTTTCTTAGAAAGCCAACAGAATCATTTATTACAACTACGTAGCTGCCACGATGTTAAACTTGATTTGTCGTCCCTTCAATACTTTATTATAAAAATAATTGGTCTCAGTTACGATTACGCTTTTGTAAACTGTTTTAATGTATATGTATTTTAACTTTTAATGTACAGTCGATAGCACATGAGACTACACATGTTTGTTGCCAAACTAACCCCTATTACTACCTTATTAGACCTTTTTTTGTCACCTTTTATCCGCTTTGCAATGGAGGGAAGTCGAACTTTAACTTCGAACTCCTCCTATGTTCTTCTGATTAATTTCGTTGCGGGTCCAATGACAGTTTAACTTTCCTCCGGGACAAACTTGACCCTTCACTGTTTGGGTTTTTATTGGCGGTCAAGCTGTAGATCCTGGATACACAGGAGTTGCAGCGGTGGGAACGAGAGTTGGGAATAGTCCCGTACCATATATGCCACAGTGTCAAACTTGATGTGCCATCGTCTGATTCTATAGGCTTTGCGTAAATTGCGTAGGTCAAGTGAAAATGCCCTTGCGTAGCTAGCTACAAAAGTACAAACTGATCGAGTTGATTGCGTACCGAGCCGTGACGTCACATCGACGCTGGTACGGACGGGGCGAACGCGGGGAGGTGTGCAGTGGGAGGGAGAGTCGCATACCAGCGAGGTGCGCATTTACAGAGTAAATACAAATGAGTAGGTCATCTTCATAAAAACGCACGGGCGCGGTTTGTATGTGAGCGCGGCAACACGTATGCGGCGCGCACGCACACACTGACAAAATTTAGCAGTTCACAGCGTGTCAGTGTGTGCGTGCGCGCCGCAAACGTATATTGGCGCGCTCACATACAAACCGCGCTCGGTGCGTTTCTATGAAGATGACCTACTCATTTGTATTTACTCTGGCAGTGAGCTCGATCGGGTTGTACCTCTTGTTTTTGCATTATGCTTTTGCGTAATTATATTCAGTTATTTTTCGCTAAAACGTGTTATATTTAAAGGATTAGCATTTGCGCGTAAAACGTAAAAAATATGGCGTAGTTTGAACATTGACGAATGATCGCAAGGAGCAGTGACCCTTTTTGAGGCAAACATGTTATTATTAACATATGTCTTCTGATACTCGTGCGATCTTTATTCAATTCAAACTTCAATGTATTTTTGAACAGACAAAAAGTTTTCTGTAAACTACGTATATTATTTAAAAATAGTGCTACTTACAATAATACTACAAAATATGGTCTCTAAAAATCTATGTGTACTTAATGGTGCTTTAAGTATTTGTTGATGTTTAATGTTGTGCACAGCGTAATCTATATTGGTGGCTCTCTTGAGCCATAGTAGAAAGATATTAGTTTATTTAGGCATTAGAGCACTTAGCGTAATTTACTACACTACAATCTTTGTGTCAACTTTAAAACCTACATGGAAACTTAATCACTAGAATTTCCTTACATTATTTTAAAATTTCATCAAAATCTGTCCAGTAGTAATATGTATAGAAAACATTTATATTAATATTTAAGCTGGCCTCAGACCACGTCAAATTAGCGTAGCGTAAACCTCAATTATTTATTATTCGTGAAACAACGGCGGCAACGGCGTCTTATTTTAATTGTTTTAATAAGTTTTATGTTGATTGTTCTTACCAAAGTACCTCCTGTGTGCATCAGCGTTTATTTTGTTATTAGCATTGCGTAATTAAAGAAATTAGTTTCTTTCAAAAAATTTTTGACGCGTGCAGAAGCGTAAAAGTTTAAAAAAATATATTTTATAAAAAGTTGACACCCATTCTCACAAAAATTTGCGCTTTTTTTTTGTAGCAACTTGTGTCGCCATTATCGTTTTCCCTTGGCCCGATGCGTAACCCTCTAATTTGTATGTCGAAAATCCTTGCATGTAATATTTTCCAGATTTGTAGTTTATAATGGAAGCAGTTTTTGAAGGAGAATTCATGAAGAAACTACAATATGTATTTAAGGCGACAAGTTGTCCGGAGCTCGCGTCGTCAATTCGTCATACATAAAAATGGCAGCAGTAGCAGAATTGAGAATTATAAGTTTTGTTGCTTTTATTTCTTAGGTTTATCTTTTGGCATTCGATCCTGGGAAGACCTCAGTTGCTGTTAAGCTGAAGTAGCTGATTCAGAATTCCAGACGAAACTTATCCACGTTTTTTTATATTGAACCCTCTTTAATTCTCTCCCTGCATGTTTTATCTGTTTTTTACGTAAAGTTCATAATATTTTTTTCATTTTACCAAACAAAACTAGCATGTAGTTTTGTACATACTGTGGTAACATGAAAAATGGCATTAACGTTAAGTACTTATTTTAACATTTATTTGCGTTCTAGAATTATGCGTAATTCGGATAACATATTCATGAGGCAGATTTGCGTAATCGCTAAGCGTAACTTTTTATGATTTTAATTAATAATTTTGAGTATAACACGGCATTAGCGTAATTCATAGCGTCAGCGTAATTTGTAGCGTCGAGTGAAGTAAATAGTTTATTTTTGTAATCCTGCCATATTTTCCTGCAGCTAGAGACAACACTGTGGTCAGTATGGGAATGAAAATCAACCCCGCCCACGGCACCATTATACACGTGTCTTCTGGTCAGCAGACAAAGTAAGAAAAATCCTAATTTCTTCCCCCACTAATAGATACACTTTTTGACGACCCCTTAAACTTTGATTTACCCATTTGTTCACAGCGTATCAGCTTCAGGAGTGACACAAGACGGAACGGGAATGTACATACGGCAAATAGACAGAAACTCCATTCAAATACAATCTAGCAAAGACGGCCAGAAGCAGGATTTATCGGCGAATAAGCAAATACAGAGCACGGCACAGAATGTGCAGATGATAACCGTGCCGCAGGGGATGACAGTCCTGCAGAATCCTCTGAACATCGGCCAGATGCCCACCATGATCGGGCAGCCCAATAGTCAGGTTTACATGATACCTGCCAACCATCCGAATCTCGTCCAAACTGGAGGACTGCCCCCGGGACTCATCGGCCAACAGGTCCTCCAACCGGGTCAGAACGTCACGGTGATGCAGCCGAATCAATTGGCCATGCCCGGTGGCGTCCAGTACAATGTGCCGTTTATGAACATGCCAAACTCTCAATACATGCCTGGTATAAATCTAAACACGCAGCTATCGGCCCAGCAGCTCAACGCGGCCTTAGCCGGCCAGCAACTGGCGAATCCTAACCTCATGTCGGGGACCATCCCCATAGTCCAGGCGCCTCCACCGTCTTCCCCGATGGCGAACCCTGCTCAAACCATCCCGGTGTCTCAACCGCCGCCCGTGCATCAAATCGTGCAACAAAATCCCTACGGAACACCCACCTCGCAGTACGCCGGAATGCCTCCACAGTACATGATGCAGGCGAACTCTAGTGCCATAACCGTTCCTACTAACAACCCTAATGTACAGTACACAATTCCCAATAACCAGAGCACTAATCCCCCCGCGAGCAACGGCAATGGCCAGTCTAACAACTCGAGCGACACTGACACTAGCAACGGCGCCACTAACCAAACTAATTACATCACTTCCTCATCACAAGAAAGCTACGCGATGTCGACGGCGACCAGCGTACAGAATCCTCAGCAAAGCTATCAGTCTGATTCGACGAACCAGGCGACGGCGTTCCCCCCACCGAATCAGCCTTCTACCCCACCGAACTACGGCAACTCGAATGGCAACGGCCAGGCGGCGGCGTACAACGTGAGCCAGACGACCACCGCGCAGCCGCCGCCGAATTACAACCCGAACGGAAGCAACGGGTCGAATCCTCAGGCAGCTAACCAGGGCTACGGGCCGGCGACGACGCCCATATCCCAGAACAATTCCCAGAGCAGCTTCTCGCCGTCGACGACGCCGGCGCCGAACCAGTCTTACCCGACGACGAATCTCCCGAATATGCCGAATGTGGCGTACCCACCGAATCAAGCGCCGCAGAATCCGTATCCGAACGCGACTGGGCAGAACTTGGCAGCTTACGCGAACAACCAGTACCAGTACACTAGCAGGCCTTGGTTCCGGCCGCGCTACACGTCTCCGCAGGGCTCGCCCTACAGCTCGGGCGCCGGGCCGCCCGCCGGGCCGCCCATGCCCGTGCCTCCTCCGTCTGCCAACTACAACTACTGGCAGGATAGTTGAGAGTGTGACATTCTAGAATTGGACACGATTTCAAGTGACGAATCTATGTTTTATAACTACAATCAATATCAGTGAACATAAATACTGTACGTAGATATTATTATTGTTTAGCGTAAGGTAGAATAAAGAAAACTGCTTTAATTGAAAAATGATTTATGATACATTTATAAAATGTAAAAATATGTAAGAAAACTAAATTGTATAAATAAAATTAATGAAGCATTCCATAATATTTTTCTTTGTGTTAGTCTGTCACAGAAAAACTTTATCGCGCGCGTCCCTGTTTCAAAAACCGGGATAAAAACTATCCTATGTTCTTTCCCGGGACTCAAACTATCTCTATGCCAAATTTCATCAAAATCGGTTGCGAGGTTTAAGCGGGAAAGCGTAACAGACAGACAGAGTTACTTTCGCATTTATAATATTAGTTGGGATTAAGACAAAATGCTGATGATGATCAGAGATCAGAGGGTACTCTCAGACCATAAACCATTTCTCCAGATAAAGGCCTCTACCTCATTTACTTCATCGTGTCTATGGCCAATGGCCTACGTCAACTTTGATTCATGATTTGAGATACGCTGTCACTTTTGCAAACTACATTTCGGTTTAAAAATGAATACCGAGAATCGTTACCCTGTAACAGCCTCGTTATTTATGCTTCGAGAGATCAAACACCGTCAGGAGCAAGTGCATCGAGGGTACCAGCTCTTGAGGCGTAAGGCCGAGGCTCTGCGTCTTCGAGGAAGGCAGGCGGCAGCTGAGCTTGCTTCCACCCAGGCCATCCTAGGGCACACCTTGAGGGAGGCCTACATATCGCTGGCTGCTGTCAAGTTCACTAACGGAGAGTCTAATGCGATGGTGTTGGAGAATATTGGCCAGGTTATGCAAACTTTTTACTTGTTTCCTTACTAAGTATCAATAACATTTCTGATACAAGACGTCCATTTGCTTAATATTAGACCTTCCCGATTAATTTTTAGATTGGCTGAAGCGGTCCTTCCTTTGTTAAAGTGACCATTACAGCCAGTTTAAACCTCCATTCCGTCGCCTATAAGTAAGATTTATAGGTAGCTTAGTAGAATACAGGTAGTTTGTGCATGGAAGTTTTAAAATAAATACATCTCTAAAGGCTCAAGTCAGAGTCCAGCGAATCCCAGAAAACATATCCGGAGTCGCTACTGTCTCCTTACAAGCGGTAGAAGACGCGACCGTGAGTGATGCCCTGCGGTATGCCGGCTTAGGTGCAGGAGGCCACCGCACTGGTGAAGCCAAGAAGGCCTTCCGCGAAGCCGTGCTCACACTCATCAAGTTCGCTTCCTTGAGGAACACCTGCATTCTTCTGGACGAGGCAATCCGGACTACTCTCAGGTACGACGCTAATACCTATTGCTTTAGAAAAAACATTCGGATTTGGTCGGTTGAGGTTGAATTATTGATATTGATATGGTAAAACTCTTGTAGAAGAGGTTTAGTTAGATTGATAAATTGCTATCTTGTAGAGCTTTAACGATGAATCATTATTTTTCAGAAAAGTAAACGGCATTGAAAAGGTTATCATGCCGAAGTTACGCAATACTGAAAATTATATTTTGATGGAAATGGATGAAAGGGTAATATTAGAGATTTATTTGTGAAACAGCTTTGTTTCAGTTTACTTATTTTAAATGTTTTTTCTTAGGAGAGGGAGGAATTCCACCGCTTGAAAATGGTGAAGGCAAAGAAAAATCGCACGCAAGCGTTCGCGGCCCGTGCAGAAGCCACTTGCAAAGCTATTGGCGAAAGCGAAACTAGTGGTTAGAAATCCATTAATTTATACTTCATTTACCTTTTGCAATTCGTACGTAATGAGCGGTTACTTGTTATTCCAATCAGAAATATTGTGCGATCAAAGTCCCATCCATAGCTAAAAATAAAGTGAATTTCGCGAGAATTTTGATTGTCAAGTCGGAACGTAAGCATCATTTCTGTGCATCTTTTCAGTCAGTCATTTTCATTTCACAGAGTAGGTACTGAACATAGGCCTCCCCCAAATGTTTTCAGATTGAACGATTTAGATTGTTATTTCTTGCTGCTAGTTATACCCATGGAAAAATTTGCTTACAGACTTGTTGAGCACTCCCTCCGTGTCCCGCATCCGATCCCTTGAGTGCCTGACGGTGGCGAGCATCCTCTACCCTTGCACCGCCATTTCCTCCACCACGGACTCTGCGGGCGACTTCAAGCCCGTCTGCTACCCTCATAACTGGGACGACGATGATTTGCTTTTCTAAAGTTACGTTACCTTACCCGTGTGTTAGCACGACGCATTAATGTTTAAATGGCACAATCTTACACAATGTGTCGCTTCACGCTTGTATTGAAATCGTCAAATTCTCTAGAATATCGGAAATTCGGAATTGACTCGAGCAGTTTGTGCCGTAATTTATACTATGCGTAGGTTCTATGTAACTTGTTATCCAAGTTGGGAAACTGACTGCTATTGAATTGAAAAACCATTATTTATTACTAATGAAATATATTTTCATTTAAATACAAGCATTTTAATTTGCACACCGTAAATAATAAATAAGTTGACGCACACAAAATTACAAAACCCAACCATTATCCAATCTCTCCTCCATTGGTTTGGTGAAATATTGGCACCGGCGGAATTTTTCCAATATTTCTCCCTGAAACGAAAAACAACGCGCTATTAGCAAAACTTGATAGTAGATTAGACGGGTTAACGAGTTCTTTTTAAAATACAGTGTGAGTCACGTTAAAGTGTACATATGAAAATAGATGAAACTAGATCTATTTTTATCGACAAAAAAGAGGTCAAAAAATTTTTGAGATTTTTTTTTAATTTTTTATAGAATTTTTTTTCTTCAAATTACTTATTGTAAAGAAAACGTAATAACTTTTAAACTAAGCGGTATATCCTGATAAAATAAAAACAGTAATAATGCTAAATAACAGGCAATACTAAAAAAATACATAAAATACACAAAAAAGGCCAACAAATAATAAAAAAAATATACTTTTTGAAAAAATTCCGCTTAAAAATTCGTGCTTTTTTGGTTATTTGATGAATTTCTCCAAAAAATGCCCCTATAACCGGTAGTTTTTATTACTTTGTATTATTCTCTATCGTATTACCTTCGTAAAACGAAAAATCGCATGTCTCTATCCCTATCACAACGTTTGCAATGATCGTTTGAACTAAGCCTCTCCGGGCGCGCCATTCAACGCTTCGTTAACAACAAAACTGAAAATGGCTCTAGATTTGTAATTTTGATAAAGACAAGTTAGATTTCAAATAAAAACAAAAGATTTCGAAGTAAAATAAGCATTTTAGTTAAAATTAAAATTGTCTCTACCTGTAGCGGAGAATAATGTTGTGGCAGGCCTTTGTTCAAACGATCATAGCAAATGTTGTGATAGGGATAGAGACATGCGATTTTAGGTTTTACAAAGATAATACGATAGAAAATAATACAAAGTAATAAAAACCACCTGTTATGGGGGCATTTTTTTGAGAAATTTATAAAATAACCAAAAAAACACGAATTTTTAAGCAGATTTTTTTCAAAAAGTATCATTTTTTATTATTTTTTGGCATTTTTTGTGTATTTTATGTATTTTTTTAGTATCGCCTGTTATTAAGCATTATTATTGTTTTTATTTTATCAGGATATACCGCTTAGTTTAAAAGTTATTACGTTTTCTTTACAATAAGTAATTTGAAGAAAAAAAATTATATAAAAAATTTAAAAAAAATCACAAAAATTTTTTGACCTCTTTTTTGTCGATAAAAATAGGTCTAGTTTCATTTATTTTCATATGTACACTTTAACGTGACTCACACTGTATACGGCAATCTGATGGAACTTTGTCATACTACCACGCAAGTTAGGTACTTACAGGGCCAGTCTTCTTTATAGATTCACTATAATACGTGATTGCACTCGATCCAGTTCCATAAAGTGGATACTTGAGATGCATCTGTAATAAACACATTGTAGAGTTAGTTGTCGTATCTAATCTACTCAGCATTGACGAATTTAATTTGCCCTTAAAAACCCTACAGTTATCGGGATTATACAGTGTAGGAAAATGAAAAGATTGCCTCACATTTTTGTCGGCAGTAACTTCTAAATTGCGTGGTTCAAAATTGTCTCGTATGTAGTTGGCGTCGTACTCGGAGCAATATTCGACCACTGGCTGCGAGGTGGCTAATTCTTCAATCACTTCGTCCAGCATTTGCTCCCAAAAGAAATCGGTCAACATCCTTTTGCGAATACCTAAAATTCACATAAAAGATCTAAATTAAATATTATTCACTTTTAGTAATTAAAAAAAAAACTATTTAGAAATCCGTGATGATTAAAAAGTTGTATGCATTAATTTTCTGTGGTTGAAACAATCTTGGTCCTGCTGGGTTCGATTCCTAGATCGGAGCGCATCATAAAGCATAATATCTAAAATGCTTTGTGTAGAACTTACTTAGTGGTTCCCAGTTTAGTTTGAAGAAAGATGATTGTTAACAACAAAATAAGATCTTAATTCCTAGCCTGCTTCTAAGTCTTACTATTACTAGACCTAAGCCTAAGTCCTACCTTCGCCATGTTTGGGTTTTTTAGGAACTGAAAAGCTATCGCGCATTTCACTGCCTTTGGCAGGAACTTCTCTCCCATCCTGAAGAATCCAGTCTCGGCTAAAATTCTTTCCTTTCCCATATGCAGATTTTTCTATGGGAACCTTTGGATGAAGTTTTATACGTTCGAGGGGTCTTATTTTAAGTTGATCCTCTTCGTTGTCTGGTTCTGGGAGATCTGCTTGTACGCCTTCATCAATAGTATCAGATTCCATTGTTTAAAATGTTTATATAAAAATCTCGAGAAGAAAAGAAACTGAAAGCGTTTGAGTCTGAAAAAAACTTCGTTGTCATGGAAATTACAATAACATGGTGTATAAATAACTAAACGCAATGCTTGCAATCTACTCCTACGAACAAAACGTAATCTGTCAAAGTCATTGTTTTTGTTTGTCATTTCTGTCAGTGTCATTGAAAAAAAAAATACACTCAGTCAAAGTCAAAAATGGCTGAGGCTTGTCAAATAATTCGAAAACAAGATTTGCCCCCTCCTGGGGGCTACAAACCCATACCATTTAAAAGAATCCCCGCTAAATCATATTTTAGTGGTAAGTTTACAATTTATTATAACTTAACAGTGCTATAAACTTGTTATGTAATCTTTGAGGTTAGGTCTGTTTACCTGTAGATATTTGAGAAAATCATTACAAAACTGTAAAAAAGATACATTATTTTTGCTTTATAAACTGTCTATTTAACACTGTGAGCTAGAAACATTCAGGGATAACTTTAGTGTCGTTTAACGGCTAATTTGTTGTAGTTCTAACAAGATCTATTATGACCTCTATAAGCAGCGCTAAACTCTGATTTTTATCTTCCAGGCTACGCCATAATCGCTGGTTACATCGGTATCACAGCCGGAGCGATCTACCTGTACAACTTGACGTACAAACAGATCAAAAAGAATGAGATCGAGATGCGTTCGGCCAAGATGGCCATCTACCCGATGTTGCTGGCCGAGAGAGACCGCGAGTACATGAAGCAGCTCCGCAGGAACCGTGACGCGGAGGCCGAGCTCATGCGCGACGTGCCTGGATGGGAGGTAAGCTCAATTCAATGAGGGCTATCGTTTTAATACTTAACAGTTGGCACCCCTGGCGATTGACAGGACCTTACTCTACAGTGGCGCCATCTTGACGAGTGCAAATGCGATAGTCCTCTTACCACTTTCGCGCTCACCAGTTGGTGCCACTGTCTTCGCTACTAGCAAGTGACAGGACCTTACTCTACAGTGGCGCTAACTGGTGAGCGCTAAAACGATAGCCCTCATTTCTTTAGTATCTACACCAGTATTGTAGTTGTAATAGTGTTATTTTGAAACAATAAAAGAGTCAGAAGTTCTATTGTCTCTACAAACTATGAATAACTCTAGTTATACTATGATAAACCATGAATAATTTTATAGTAAGAAGGATTTCAGTTAGTGCCAGACATAAAAATCAAACCCTAAAACTTTACAGCCTGTTGGACTAAGCTTCTTGCTCAATTTGATCTCATCACTTGTTTTCTTGCAATTTATGTAGTTAAAATTGACTAGCAATACTAGTAAATCTTGTGATTAAGAAACTACATTTATTATCAATCCATAAAAACTTTGATAAACTTTAACATTCAATATTGTAATTTTTGCCATTATTCATGGTTTCATATTTATATTTCAGGTTGGCACTTGGTATGGCGAGCGGGTATACAAAAAGTTGCCCCCTGACGCGTTGGTGGAGCCAATCTTCCACGAGTACTACGCCCACAGTGACCCCCATGACTGGTTCCAGAGAGCTTACCTTAAACTATGGTCGTAAACAGCTCCCATAAGCGTACAAGCTATCAACTACAATTAAATTAGTTCAATTTTGAATGGTAGTAGCGTTTCAAGTATCTGGCTGCCTCGATAACTTGCAATTAATATCAAGTATGTATCAATTATGGTTGTCTGCTTGAAGAATTCAATAAAATATTTAATAGAGATTTTGCAGTATTTCTTTTTAAATAGATTTTTTTATTTAACTAGCTTTGCAGTTATAAATGGCCTATTTCAAGCAACTAAATGGTCTACTAAAGAACAACGACATCTAATCTATCCATCATCAAAACTTTCATATTTGTTATGGTTAAATTGGTATAGGAAAAACACATCACAAAATCAAAGGTAATTGTTATAAACATTTATTGACTCTCTTTCAAGGACCTACTGGTCCATCATTACAAACATAAATATCACAACTAAATAAATATTCAATTTTCCTAAATTTATTTCCAAAGAACTGAAAAACATAATTTACCCACAGCTGTTGCAAACAACAGGCAGCATTTATAAGTTTATCAATTTAAAGATCAAGTAAGTATGTTCACAGCTTTTAGGCTGAAAATGGCGCCCGAATTATTACTAGGCAAAGAGCCTATTATTGCACAGTACTTTTTTCTCTTAGCGTATATTACATCTTCATGACTCATAATAATTATAAACTGACTAGCGCCCGTTTCCCATATTCAATCCTTGTCCAAATCCGGATTTCAACTGTCAAATTTAATTCAGTTTTAGACTAAATATCCACAATTTTTTTTCGATGCGTTTACACTTTAACATTGTTTAAATAGTCTTATGAACAATATGAAAATGTAAAAAGATCGAAAACCGTAGATACTTTGACCAAAAACATATTGAAAGACAGTTGGACGGATTTGGATTAGGAATTTAGGATTGAATATAGAAATCCAGCATAAGTGCATACAGCGAGACTATCCTACTTGCATTTCCTTATCACAACCCTGGATCTGAGGTGGCGCTTCCGTTGATGGTACATGTACCTCATGAGGATCGCGCCAGCTCCCATGAGACTTATCAAGTACCCTCTCATGAGGAATGGCATGTCGAAAGTGAAATTCCAAGCGTTGGGCATCGTCACAGTTAGCCTCTTCGTCTCTTCTATGTACGGAATGTTCCTCAATATGAGGACAAACTCGCAAGTGATGCCGCAAGGGTACAGAGGGACCCACAGCGAATATCGCAGCCATTTGATTATCCCGATCTCCTTCTTGTACAGCTGTGTGATGTAGTAGAGACATCTGCAATGAAGAAAAGAATAAATTAGCAGGGTTCGAGGATATATATCAAGGGATATATATCAAGATATATATCGGATATATATCCGATATATATCAAGCCGGTTTTGATGATATATATCAATTTTTAAAATTTGTTACTGTATTTGTACTTTTTGACATAAGATTTTTATTTTTTTAGTTGATTTTGCCGTATTTCAAAGATATTTTATGTTTTTGCTTTATTTGTCTGATTTTAAGTTTTAAAAACATTAAAAACATGTTTATGTAACACATATGCAATAGTATTCATGAATAATACAATAAAATAATACTATGGCTTTCATACAAAATTGATATATATCAAAGTTGATATATATCGGATATATATCATAAATATCCAATATTTTGATATTTATAATAAATATCGGATATTTTCGAACCCTGTAAATTAGTGATGTGCTAGGCGTCGCTTCATAGGCGCGTATCCGTCATTATACGCTTGGTGTATGCTTGCTTATCATACAAGACGATGAAACACACAAAATACAATTAGCCAACAAACGGAGCGCTAACACGGGACTATTTCCACCTCTTTTTCCCACCGCTGCAACTCCTGCGTAGCCAGGATCTATAGTTTGACCGCCAATAAAAACCCAACCAGTGAAGGTCAAGTTTCCGGCAGTAAGTCCTTGGCCAGACTGCATAAGTGGACTCGGGGCAGTATGCAGTATTGAGTACACCGCGTCGTGCCCGCATATGTAGTCTGGCCAAGCACTAAAGCTTTGCTCGCATTTGTCGAGTAATTTAGTAGAGTAATGCCCGTTTTCACCATCAATCCTTAATTTTTAAGTGACCCCTATTGTAACACAACAGGAGTTTTGATTCATAGGGGTCACTTAAAAATTAGGGATTGATGGTGAAAACGGGCATAACTCGCCGTTAGTAACTAAATTACTTGCTACTGACCAAAACACCGTGCACACTTTGGTCGAGTATAGTTTACAAATTAATGATTAGTGATATAAATAAAGCCTTTAGTGAGCGATTCATGGTTGTGCACGTCATTATGACGGGGAAGTTACTGAACGCGGAAATATTGTGAATTAATGGCCACTGAATTAATGGCAACACATGATGATATTATGTGTATTTTTTATTCCTAACGTTACCATCGTACATGAACGGATTCTCAAGTCCAAGGCAACCAAAACTCACAAGTCATTGAAATTTAAATTTTATTTTGGGTTTCATTGGTTCGGTGCCTTATGATTTGATATATTTAGGTTGTTTTCTGATATCAAACTACAATATTACTAAACTTGTATATTGACTGTCTGACATAAGTTCATGACTGTTAAGCACTTTTCAGCACTTCGGCTTCAGCTGAGAGAGAGAATCCCTTTAAAAATAAATAAAAAGACCTAATTTCCACTCTTGGAAACACTGTTTACTTGAAGCATCGTCATTATTCTGAGACTACGATTATACGGTATGTTATTTTTATAGTTGATCTATCCAAACATTCAATTCTAAAAAAAAAACTAAATAAATGTACGATTAATTTTTGTTATGGAATTGTTTTTTTCATTAAATTGACCCTTGGGAAAAGTTGACGCAGTCGTTTTTGATCAAGTATAAAAATAACAGCCTGTATATTAAAGATAAAAATAAATGAAACTTACCTCATCATCTCGATCAAGCTCCACGTTATAAACAAGTAGAACACTGCCGGTTTTGTCTGCAGTCTTGGTTCGATTTCGAGGTTGAAGAATACTGTGATTATTCGCCCGATTATTTGGAAAAACGGCATAAATGCACCTCCCTGAAACAATTTCAAATATGTATTAAATTAGATTCAAACAGAAAGCGTAGGTATGCACTTGGTTATGAAGAGAAAAACAAGTCAAGTGACTACTTCATTAATTGAGAATGTTACTAGGTATGCAAAATCACTTGAAACCTATGTTACAGTTAAGATTTTACATTTACAAATACATTAGTTTTTATTTCATTCAAAAATACCCAGTAGTTATGATTTTATAGGCATTCAAAGTTCGCTTAAATATTGAGTCCCGCCGACGGTCACGTGACCCCGTGTGACGTACATTCACAGCGTCCGCTCACTAGAAAACGGATATAAACATACTTAATTTTTTTTTTGTAAATACAAACTTATTATACATATTAACACCCAGACCCATCACAGAAATTAAAATTGAACCAAACCCAAACTTGATGCGATTGTGTCGTTTTATTGCGAATTACCTTCCAGCTCCATCATTAGACCCCGATTACTATATAGAATTAAAATACTCATCAATACAAAACGAACGAGCCCAAACTCGATGCATTTAAGTCGTTTTATTATAGAGTTCCTATGGCCACCTTCCAGCTCCATCATCAGATCAGCTCCATGTCATCATAATATTGCATGGTCATCCAAATCACATGTGTTTGCGAAATTTCAGCTTAATCGGTTGCCTGGAAGTGGGTCATAATTCAGTTTGCAAGATTCCACCCATACAAATATGAGCCAGTCGTTGTAAAATGACGTCACGCGCATAAAATGGCGGGACGGCCGCCGCCCGCACTTTTAAAATTCAATATCTTGGAAACTAATTGACGTATCGAAATAATTCTTTCACGTGTATTTTTTATTTTTAACAGAGAATACAGAAAGCTAAAAAACAAAATTAGTGAACATTCTTCATTCAGTCGAATTTAATTGTTTCTATGCATATAGATCGTTTCATCCACGAAGACGCGCCCCACCGTTCTTCCGCGAATGTTTGAGTGTTATCGGTATACGCTAAATTATCAATGAGTGCACACGCACACTACAGTAATGACGCTCGGATTGCTCGGATCAAGCTCCCCGCACCCCGCGCGACCGAGACCAAAAATTGGTGGGGCGTTTCTTCGTGGTGATTATTTGGGCTTAAAAATTGTACAAAGGTATATACCATAATGAGGATTTATACCGAGAGCGAGTGTATGATTTCCAGCGCCAATGCATGTATGTGACGAATGAATTTCAGAAACTCAAATAACGGGTGCATGATATATCTGCATGAGTTGCAGCAAATTTATCGTATTGCCAGTATGCTCCTCAATGGTAGTCTAGTTTTCTATACATACTAAAACTTTTTTTAAATGTTTTCATCATCATCATCATTTCAGCCATAGGACGTCCACTGCTTGCAAAAGAAAGTGCTTTTTTTAAGCCTATTTACACAAATAAATGAGTTTTATTGTTTTGCTCTGCACAAATACTTTAGTTACTGTGCTTTAGTGCACCGGGATAAAGGGTGCATGATATAAAAACTGCATGAGTTGCATCAACTTTATCGTTTTGCCAATGATAGCCTACTTAGTTTTGTACATTTATTTAAAAAGTGATATTTCATCACAGCAGCAGCAAAACTGACGGCCGATGGGGCAGCATGGTTCTGGAGTGGAGGCCACGTACCGCAAAACGCAGCGTGGGACCTCCACCCACAAGTTGGACCGACGACCTCATACAGGTAGCAGAAAGGCACTAGATGTAGGCCGCTACCAACCGGGCGACATGAAAATCATTGGGGGTGGCCTATGTTCAGCAATGGACGTCCTGTGACTGAAATGATGATGATGATTACTAAGGCCCAGAACACACGGTGAAGCAACTGCAACTTCTAGGTACTTTTGAGTTGCAGTTGAGAGACCACACATGACGCGACCAATTTGAAATGGTCGCGTCATGTGTTGTCTCTCAACGGAATCTATGGCAGAAACTTAGATGCAACTCAAAAGTAACTACAAGTTGCAGTTTCGTTGCAATTGCGTTTCACCGAGTGTTCTGGGCCTTAGTCTAAAAAAGGTTTTGCTCTAAATACTTACTTTAGTGTAACCAAATAACGGGTGCATGATATCCAGAAAGAGTATGAGTTGAAGGAACTTCATGGTGTTGCCGACGTGTTCATACGTGGTGGGGACAGACGCGTAGCCAAGCTTGGCGTAGCGTGTGGCTATAACGCTCAGGATGTAAGCGTAGCCCACGACTTGGAACAGGTTGTAGAATATCAGGTACACTTTGATGGTCTCCTCTGCAAAGATAGTTTAATGGTCAATATCCGCCTTTATATGCCATGACATTGCAATGGGGTTACATTGCGATATTTGCGATCATTATTTCTAGACTACTTCTCAGATTTTATTAAACATACTTAAAGACTGGATTTTTTTCCTACTAATATCTTACCATCCTTTTTTTTTCGACTGGAAAATGCATGAAACTGCATACTCACCAGCCCGGGGGAGCCAATGAGTTATGTGGGGCTCTCCTCGCCTGAAGGACCTTCAGGCGAGGAGAGCCCCACATAACTCAATATCTTACCATCCTATCTTAATCCTACTAATATTATAAATGCGAAAGTTTGTATGGATGTCTGGATGTCAACATGTTTGTTACTGTTTCACGCAAAAACTACTGAACGGATTTCGACGAAACTTTACAGTATTATTGTTTATAACCCAGAATATTTATAGGTTATAATTTATGACGATACGATACCTAAGTATAGAAACTAAATTTCAATAAATAAATAAGACGTGAGAAATATTTACAAAATAGCGCCATCTATTAACATTGCTTTTCACATTCGTA
The DNA here is from genome assembly GCF_004193835.3 of Ostrinia furnacalis. NCBI lineage: Eukaryota > Metazoa > Arthropoda > Insecta > Lepidoptera > Crambidae > Ostrinia > Ostrinia furnacalis. The sequence goes on along the minus strand of NW_021132340.1, from coordinate 213,428 downwards.
AATAATAATGAAATATTAAATAAAGTTGTATGTAGGTACCTATTTGAATCACAGAGTATTGGTTAATAAAACAGGGTAAAACGGGGTCCACTCCACGCGTACGAAGTCGCGGGCGGCCGCTAGTAATACTATAAAGGTGTTTTGTGAGGAAGGATGAATGTTTGTTACTTTGCAAGAGTCGCACAAAAAACTACTGAACATACCTGCCTTGTTATGCATAAAAAATACAGGCTAGCATACTACAAAACAATTATATTATGCATTTTTTACTGACTGTGATGATGTGATGACAGCAAGTTGTTCACAACTCTACTACTTATAAAAAAAGGTCGCGGGGTCGAGTCTTGTTCAACACAAATATTTTTGCTTATCATGGTATTGGTCTTTGTATGTATATTATGTATTTACAGAAAAGTATTTAAAAATGTTTGAAATGGCGAGAAGACAACTGTGTCATGTACTACACTGGTAAAATGTACAAGGATTAAATACATTTTACGTGGAAATTTGCTTTAAAATTTAATGTATTCGCACATTTTATGTCGACGTACTGGTTTAAGTACTTGTGAAAAAATATACAGTCATGGACAATTTAAAGGAACGCAAAAAAAATTAAATAACGTAGGTATAGTCGACATTCCACCAGCTCGTACTAAGCTGCTGTCTTTTTGTCTGCCTTTTCAAGGCGAGAATGAATAGGCACTTACTACAGGGCAAATGTTTAACATCTGGTGCGATTTCGGTCAAATTTCTGCAGTGTTATGCATAATAAAAAGGATTTTCTTATGGTATCGTCGATGCCAGACTCATCACACGCATGACAACCAATGGCATTTTACTAATCTCTATTTTTTTTCATTAAGTAAAATTATTTTGTGTTAATTAATGCTAGTTAATGATTCTATTCAACAAGTCTTAACAAGCTTATCATTATTATGTATTAGACAAATCAGTACATTAGTTTTTTTTTTGTTGCGTTCCTTTAATTATGTCCATGAGTGTAGTACCTATTAATAAATATTAAGGCGATTAGTGTCCTCAATCCGCGCCAAATGGGCATTTTGTAAAGCCTACTCCTCTTATACTGCTGGACAGAAATAGTTGAAAAAAATATATGTTATACAACAGTTCAAGGACTACATTTGTGACGTTTGAATTTTCGCTAAGTCTCTTTGTTTTGGATTAAAAAAATAAATACGGGACATCGATTTTTTACTTAAATTCCCTACTCCTCCAAAACGGCTATGTTAATTTAAAAGATTTTTGCACGAATAGATTGGGAATTCTTTAATCTTTAAATGACACGTTGCGTTTTTCAATCGAACATTACTTTCATTCATAAATTTTACTTTTGATAAATTCCGAACGTTTTGCTGTTGAGGGGGCCTTCGCGGGGTGCGGGCGGCAGTCGGCCGCTGGCCTTCAGACGGGGAGGTTGTGTCACTCGCTACAAACTGACATTAGCGATCAAAATGAATTTTTTCTTTGGCTAAGTTGCACCACCTGACGTGACCTAACTTTGACCGTAGCTTTGGCGATAACCGGTGTTTTTTGTATGGAGTTAGACAGACTTTTGACGCTTGTCAAAGTTGAAGTAAGATGGTGCAACCCAGCTTTTGTTCGACAATAGATTTTATGTCAGAATTGTTCATAGAGTACGTGCAGTCAGACGATACAATTGAATTATGACGCGCTCAGACGCTATTTTCTACCTGAATAGAATCTATTAGTGTAAAAAAACTATAATTGACTCCAAAACAACTGCACTAGATAAATACAAGTAGAAAAATTATTACGTTATTTATTTACTAGGCCTTTGCAATCAGTATCCAAATTAGGAGCTAGTCAGAATCTGTAACTTAATCGATTTACGTGAAGAAAACAATTTATATTTTTCATACTTATTAGAATTAGATTTTAAATATGTTTCTTCGCGAAAATACCACAATTAAAAATAACACCTGTAACGCCCCTGGGTCTGCGGGTGTCTATGGGTGACGGTAATCATTTACCAACAGGTGATCCGTTTGCTCGTTTGCCTCCTGTCACATTAAAAAAAATTAAGATAAAGTGGTATTGAATTGTTCTATAGAGCTTATTAAAAATTTGGATACTGATTACAAAATTAGCCATTTTCGGAGTCGGTGTCGGTGTCCTACCTTTTGGTGATTCGTTTTGGAGTTGGTTTTAATTTTTAGTGAAATTAATCTATTTCATGCCTTTAGTAGACTATAGGTACCCAGTAGACCTTGTTGTTGCCACTGAAGGTGCATAGGTACTCAGTACATTGATACCATATTTTTCATGTTAAGTGCAAATAAACTTCCCTAAATTACCAAACCATGAAACGTACCTATATTATTAAAAAGTTTCGCAGATAAAAACTAAAATCCTCTTATAAGGTGATGAATTTTAGGAGCATGTCATGAAACCAAAATTATTAGCATAAAAGAGCTTGTTTTAAAAAAAATCTTTTTATTTATGATGGGGAATTTACTGCGGCGTAGTAGCAGAGATTTTCCGTTTGTAGATCGTAATAATTTCGAAGAATAGGGATGTTTCGTGGATAAAGCAAGAAAGTAGCAAGAGTTTGAATAAGACCGTCGGTGAACTTACCAAAAAAAAACTCTAAATGTATTTTTCACTTTTTTAAACTTATGAAAATTTAAAGAGATGAAGCGCACCAAAGTTCAGAAGATGAGGCACATGACGTCAAGGCATGCTTAAAAATGTGGCGATTTGTGTCGTCACGCGGAATTTCATCGCATCATTATCTTCGTAATTACTTGTTTAATTGAAAAATAAAAATATCCTGTGTCCAATATTTTTTGATAATGTAAAATTGACGGACCAAAAGTCTTTTTTAAAGAAACTAGCCTATTCCTATGGCCACATTCCAGCTCCATCATCAGACCCTGCAGTTTCCCTTAGAGAATTGAAGACTCATGATTTTCAAAGTAGCGTACCTACTTACATAACATTAGGTACTTGCTTATACAGGGTGTCCCAAAAACAATGGATAACCCTTCAACCATCGATAGGCCTCGCCATGGTCTCCCTAACGTCCAATTTTGACCCCAGTAAAAATATCACCGTTTTCAAGATTTTTAAGTTTTTGTGCATTTTTAGAAAATTGTAATGAAATTATTTAGGTATAATAATAAATAAATACAAATCAAACGAGCCTAAACTCGATGGAATCGTTTATTCCCGGAGTTGCTATGGGGCCACTGGCATTCCAGCTCTACCATCAGATCAGCTCCATGTCATCACAATATTGCATTGTCACCCGAATTACATGTATATCCGAAATTTGAACTCAATCAATTGATGAAGGATTTCTAATAAAAAGACAAATACATTTTCAGTTTATTCTTCATAAGTGATAGACAAAAGCAGAAACATTTGCTTTTTTAGGCCATAGACAATACTAGGTAGGTACTAATGCGTTCCAATAGGGATGATGACTGGGTAATGAAATCGAAATTCTATTTAGTCCGTCAGACAGATAATTAGAAAATATTAGACTCATATTTTTTATTTTTTTCCATAATCGAATAATTACAGTATTATATTGAGTTGAAATGTCGCGTGACGTCACATTTGAGTAAAAATTCTACTCAAGCGTGGCGTATCGCGCCATTTCAACTCGATGTAGCACTGTTATTATTTAATTATGAAAGAAAATAAAAAATATGAGTCTAATATTTTCTAATTATCTGTCTGACGGACAAATAATTGAAATTTTGTCATCTAGCCTAGTTGTCGTCAGGAAGTTGGTCTAACTAATTCAGCTTGCAAGATTCCACCCGAACAAACATTTATGTAATTACCTACATACATCATAAATTGCAAGCTAAATAAAAGCTTGTAATAAAGTCGGGTTTGTTCAAATTTCGAGAACGACTGAACCGACAAAAGCATTAGAAAATTTACGAAAAATAAAATAAAATTTTATCCCGTACAAAATGTTCATGGATTTTGTTATTTTTATTAAATACCTTTACGCCTGAGTTAAATGACACCGACATCAAGGTTCATCAATTTAAGTTTAAAATAATAGGCAGTAATGTATGAAGAAAGAGCTTCTATTCTGTATCTACCTATGCCCGTGTATTTTTGATCGGTGTCAAATCGGAGTTTTTGGTGCGGGGTACGCGGGTGTTGCTCGCGGCGTGAAGGTCAAACGCCCAAGGTCATTGAGGACTCTAATCGCCTTAATATTTTTAAGAAGCGAGCTATTTTACGTCACTGCTGTGCTAAAGTTACGTCAAGTAATGGAAATTTGAAATAAACGTTTGCAAAATAACCTGTCAGCGCTGCGACCCGAACCTGACTTCTGTTTTTGAAACTTAATCTAAAATAACAGTAAAAAATCGTACATTATCCTATTGAAAAATATGTTTTTAAACAGAGACAATAAATACCTACTATTATTTAGCTTATTCTTTAGACGGCCTATGTTCAGCAGTGGACGTCCTGTGGCTGAAATGATGATGAATACCGTTAACCCCTCGATGCTTGTGTCACGCACGAGTGGGTTTACCACAATAGTCGAGCAGCGGGATTCGAACCCTCGTACCTCGGTTCACGAGTCGGCCAGTCCGACGGTTCACCGTTCGGCTATCGTGTATTCCTTGTAACTGAAACGTGGCTAAATTTCGTCGCCTACGCCGAAAAGGGGCGGACATCATAAAAACGGTCAAAAATTTAGTTGTATACAGAAATGCTCCATTCTTCAGGCACTATGTCGTTTTACATTTTTTGTTCTCCTGTATAATTGTATGCGGTCCACAGACCACACAGCTTATGTCCGCAGTCTGTGGAACACTACGTATTATTTATGTACTTATATGGTCGCGAATAGAATAGAATAGGTTTATTGACACATTAAAAGACACAATACAGAAAAAAAAAATGTCGCGGTCCTAATAATTTTATAAAAAAGCTTCGCCCCTTTGCGGCGTCGGCGACGAATTGTGACATAAAGTACCTCTTCGATAGCCCATTTCTTCTTTCTGCAGCCTGTCGTACATGCCCGGATAGTCCTTCATGATGTCGCGTCTCTCCTCATCGCTATCCTGCGGGTCCTCCGATTTCCATAAGTCGAAATTTATCTGCAATTCAAAACCAGTATTAGTAGTGACAATGTCTTCAAGCTATTAACATCACCTAATACAAAACGAGGATTTTTCGCAATTTGTAAAGTACAAAGTGTCAAGGAATTGTGTACCTACTATTATTCTGTGGTTATGGAAATCTTACCGACCGTCAAGGTGTCGGACTGGCCGACTATTGGTCGAATGTTGCTATCGCGCTCGCACACTCACTGCGGGTGCCAGTCGCACAGTCGCGACAGCAATATAATTACGCGCGAGCGATAAGGATGGGTAGCGAGGGGTCATTGGACAAAATTCTACGTGCTCACGGACCGGGCTTTAGTGCTTCGAGGAACGCGGGTTCGATCCCCGCCGCCGCTCGACTATAAATTGTGGTGAACCCACTCGTAACACAAGCATTATTTAGCTTACCACGAGGGGTTAACGGGATTATTAGTAATTTGTATTTCAAAAAAAATACAGGCCTCCCACTAGGTGGACCGACGATCTGGTGAAAGTTGCGGGAGGTGCCTGGATGCGAGCGGCGCAGGACCGGTCTTTGTGGAAATCCTTGGGGGAAGCCTTTGTCCAGCAGTGGACGTCTTTCGGCTGAAACGAACGAACGAATTTGTTTTTACAAATTGCTTTATACCGCTTTAAAAGAGGCAAGAAGTGTTTACCTTTAACCAGGCGGGTTTCTGAGGCTGTGCCGTGAGCCGGGGCCACCAAGCTGGCTTCCTCTTCTGCAGGACCACATCCACTCGGTTCTCCAACACCCGAACCACTGCGGGCTTCTCATCATTTGAGGTGTCCTGAGAATCAAAAAGCTACTGAGTCCACCATGGTCCAGTGTAATCGCGATGCCTGTAAGGCCTGCTATACACGGACAGCTTGAAGCAGTTACGTGTCGGCAGCTTCAAGCTGCGACTGCATAGCAAACTACGGAAACAGTTGTCACTGCTCGAGCGGCTCAGTGTATGTGTGTGTACGTAGTGTACTGTAGTTTGCTATGCAGTCGCAACTTGAAGCTGTCGGATGCTAGCTGCTTCAAGCTGTCCGTGTATGGCGGGCCTAACCGACAGAAATGGAAGCACATCGCCAGGAGAGCTACCCTTGGAGATGACATCGAACACCCCACCGTGTACCTCGTCAGCGCAACCACAAGAAGAAAAGAAACAAAAATTGTTTATCGTTAAGAGATATCTCCTTAGTAACTAACTATGAAATTAGCTGTTTCCGGTTGTAAATGAAGGCCATTCTCACGCAGTGAACGTCATTGGGCTGAAACGAACGAAGCTGTTTCATCTGAATTTTTGTTGAAGTTTTGAAGGGTTATTTACTACCCAGTATTGATGAAACAATAGTCGTGCGTGACAGCGTATTACACTTGAAAACTATGGGTTCACCTAGTGGCCAAGTGGCTCAGATGGTGAGAGTAGTCGTCCAGCAAGCGAAAGCGAAATCGTCGAAATTTTCTATTAATCGTCTTCGATCATTTAACTTTCAATATGGAGTAAAACGCAGCGTGGGACGTCCACCCACAAGGTGGTGGTTAGAGGTAGCAGGAAAGCTACCAACCGGTCAACATGGAAATCATTGGGGTAGGCCTCAGATCATAGAAGGGAGAGGTAGGCCTGTGTTAAGCAGTGAACGTCCTATTGGTTGGGTTTTTATTGGCGGTCAAGCTGTAGATCCTGGCTACACAGGAGTTGCAGTGGTGGGAAGTAGAGGTGGGAATAGTCCCGTAGTGAACGTCCTAAATGTGGTCCTACGTCCTATGGCTGAAATGATGACCTAAGTACCTAATGTAGGCTTGCTGACTAGGTATTTTACAGTGTACGTATGTGAAAACTAATGTGAAATATTTTGTGACGTGTGACGATGAATTGCTAATCATGATTTTGATCTATGAACTATTCGACGATTACTTACATGTACCTACAGATTGAAGTCTTACACTATGCAGGAAGTTGGAAAAACAAGGTTTTCCACTAAATGGCGAGATCTTTCAAGGTCTTTTATTTTTAATATGTTTTAGGTTTAGTTATGCATAAACTACGATGGATAAGTAATTTCTATCCCACCAAAAACATTGTAAAAAACTAGCCAAGTCTCGATGGAGCTGCTTGTTTATCTCTAAAAAAAAACCGGCCAAGTGCGAGTCGGACTCGCGCACCGAGGGTTCCGTACAAACCTGCAAGGTTTACAAAGTTCGTTCATTACGACAATCGAGTCATAACTATGGTATTTTTATTGCAAAATGAAATTCATAACATTACAATGGGGAAAGTAACTACTTAAAAGGAGAATGCCCAAAAGTGGTATCGCTCGAAATCTAATTGTACATTGAGGGTACCACACCGTAAATTCCTTTCTTCATTTGTAATGATTTGCGAAAGTAGTAAGAAATTGTAAAACCTCCGGANTCTCTGCCGCTTTAAAATTTTCATTAATTTCCGTCATAGCTTTGCCCGTTTGTCCAATAAAGCGATTTCTCAACTTCTTTTTTTGAACTACTTTCCATTCTTCACTATGGCCATATTCTTTCCACTCGCCGTTACGGACAATATCAGCCATCGATTTACGACCGGCCGCGGGCGCAGTGTGTCCGCTCTCTTGCGCCACGGCAGGCGGGAGGGAATGAATCATCACTGCGGGCCCTTGCGCATTCAAATCTCGCCGGCAGTTGCTCGGAGTGCTCGGCGCAGACACGAGCGCGCAGGTATCCTTAAGTTCGCTCGCGCTCGACTCGCTTTCAATGCTATGTGTTATAGGCGGTTGGAGACAGCTTTTTTGTTCGTTCGTGCTACCCTCCGGTGAAATATGGTTGGGAACGCTTTGTGGTGATGTGATGGATTGCATAGGTGGTAATCCCATAGGGCCACTATCATAGTCATAGCTGCTCATAAGACAAGCGCCTCTTTTCACGGCAACATTTTGATGAAAGTTGTTTACAATTGATGCCTCTTTTAGTGCGTTTATTTCCAGTTTCAGTGATTTAACTTCTTCATTTAATGCGTAGCCTTCCTTAATCTGCTTGATATCGGTCTTTATTTTCACAATATCTTTTAAAAGACTAGTTACATCTACGTGGTCAAATGAAACCGGAGGTAATTTTTGCAACTCCCTGGCCACGAAGATTGGAATACTCTCTGGGTTTATATCCTTCAGCAAACATATGATGTCTTCAATCTCTCTTTGTGTTTTACCGTGATTCTTCCGAGTTTTCTTTTTCGATTTTGGAATCGAATCAAACAGTAAGTTTTTCGCTGTCGTAATTTCACTCTGTGAGAAAGCACTTGCACATATTAAACTAATGCTTTCTTCATCCATAACGTCTATTTTATTTCACACAAAGGCAAGAACTTCATTTATAACTATATTGCATTTCGTACATTTCACTGTGTTAGACATCTCGCTTGACTTGATTATATGACAATGCTTTATGCCAAATTTCAAGATTCTGAGTTTACGGGAAGTATCCTGTAGGTTTTGATTCCTTTGCGAGTGTCGAAAATTTGTTGAAAATATCGACATAATCGGCTGTATCTTTTGATTGACTTGGCTTAGAAGTTTGATATTTTCACAGCTTAAAGGGACAATAGACCTGAGTATTTCATGTGAATTTCAGCTTGATACGTCCACGCGTTCTTGAGATAAAGGGTCTTGACAGACAGACAGACGGACAACAAAGTGATCCAATAAGGGTTCCGTTTTTTCCTTTTGAGGTACGGAACCCTAAAAGTAATGAAATCTAGACAAAGTCGTGCCAAGTCTATGATGGTTCCTTACTGCGATTACTTTATTATTATACTTAATATTGTGTGACTTGGCCGTTGAACAATCTTTATTATGATAATCATACATAAGTATTATTGAATGGGTAGCGGTTCTGGCGACAGATTGGGGCAATGATGTCATGGAGCACCTGATTTTGTACCCTTCAACGGCCAAGTCACACAACATTAAGTATAATAATAAAGAAATCGCAGTAAGGAACCATCATAGACTTGGCACGACTTTGTCTAGATTTCATTACTTTTTAGAGATAAACAAGCAGCTCCATCGAGACTTGACTAGTATTTTACAGAATGTTTTTGGTGGGATAAACCTTTACAGGACCGTAGCCTAGGTGGACGGTTACGATACGATACGATACGATAGTGCTCACCCAGCCAGGACGAGGCCTGCTCCGGTCAAACCGGCATACCAGGAGGCACGATTTTAAGGAAAGACACGCTCTGGGATGGGAGAGGACGGCCGACTAGCCGCTGCGTCTTTAAACCGCAACCGGTCGACCACAACCAAGTAGATATGCATCCTGAGCCTGGTCTAGGAAAATAGGTAAAGACGGGTTATCGTTGATAGGACTGAGCGTTGATGCGATGAGATGGGCGGTCTGGCCTTTGATGAGATGGCTTTGGTTGTTCTTGGTTCATGTACTGCTGCTAGACTAGCCTCGTTGTTCTCTTGATATCTGCGGTAGGTACTNTAAACAAGCAGCTCCATCGAGACTTGGCTAGTATTTTACAGAATGTTTTTGGTGGGATTGCACTTATTTTTGTAGAAAGTGGCATAATTATTTAACGTCGCGGCGTCGTCGTCCTTTAATAAGTATTATCGACATTTTTTAACGATATTAAACACAAATAAACTAACCTTTAAAATGTACAACGAATAAGAATCGTTTAATAACTTCTTAACCTTAGCTAACATCACGATAAATTATAAACGAAATCGACGAAATGCAAATTACACAACATTCAACTTAATCGACGGGGGGGTCTAGAAAGGAAAAAAAATCTGGACACCGCGGTGCAGAAAATCGACACTCAAAGTGCTAGCGCCATCTACCGGTGAGCGGTACAGGCGAACACCACGGTGCCAGTGTGGCGCTAGTAGTATTGATTAAGAATGTGGTGTTACTTCAAATCTTCGATTTTCCTAGTTTTTATACTTTTCCCTTTATGTGGCCATTAAACCCTAACTCTGTACCAAATTTCAGCTCTCCGGGTTTATGGGAAGTACTAGTTCTATTTTGATGATTATCAGTGAGCGAGTGTCATAAATGCGAAACTTTGCTTTCGCTTAACTTCGGAACTAAATGACCTACAGACCTGAAATTTTGGATTTTAAGTATGTGATTATAGCTTACTAGATGACGAAAATTTCTGCGTTCTGGTCTTATCCAGAGGTTCTCAAATAGGGGCCTGAAAATGCGGCGAAATGGTTCCAGTAAAGGATGGTACGGCAGTGTTTGCTTCGCGCTCGACTTGGCGGGGGCACTGCCGTGCCCCCAGATCTATCTAGAAGGCCGACTGGCCTAGTGGGGCTCGCGAACTATTATGTAGAAGTCGCGAGTTCGTACAATACAAATATTAGGGTGTATGAATAAATGTTTGTTTGTATTATTTAAAACAAAAAAGTAATACCTATCTTTGTCTTGATAATGGACTCTTCCTATTAGGAGGGCTGAAATACATAAATCACTACTCCTTATTAAGACACAACAAAGATTACTTCTAAAATTAAGAACATAAGAACCTCCTTTTGTTGAGGTCGGTTAAAAATTCACAGGACTTTGCACGAAAAACTTTTTTTGCGTACGTCATCAAAATCCGTGCGGCGAAACTGAGAGCAGATAATAAATTTTTACTTTGAATTTCTTCCTGCTGGGCTTATTTTAGTCACAAGTCAGTAAATAATTTTAACTTTCCTTCTGTATAATTCTCGCCAGATATAATTTTTATAAAAAACAATATTTATAATAGATGTAATAATCCAAGGGACTACAATGAAATTAGTGATTTATTTGATTTGAAATTACTGGACCAATTTGGCTGATTTTGGTTTTGAATTTTATTTATTTATTTTCACCAACTTAAATGATTAGATAAATTAAGATGAGAAAATATTTGAAAACGACTTCCACGCATATGAAATCGTGGGCACAACTTGTTAGAAATAAACATTCAAAAGTAATTATTATTATAGTATGCCTACTACTTAATATACAAAAATGAGACACTGGCATCTTACCTACCTTGTTGCAAGTAATTATTATAAGTACGTCCATGGTACGGCTAATTGAAGAAGTGATGATTTATTTATACAAAAATAGCTAAATATTTACTACAGTAATACAAAACAACATAAATCAAATTATTCCTTACAGAAGCTATAAAAGATGCATGAAAGTGAAAAAAACATTTTTATTTTCAGAGAAACTTTAAAATTTCTGATAAATGTTTTCCAGAAATATTATAATTAAACAGCATGACATGTGTTATTAGTTGATGGGAAAAATGTAAGAAGCAGCTACAAGATTTTGGCATTATGTATAACTAGATTATGAATAAATGACTGAAACGTTAGTTAACATTTACACCCTGATGTTTATGAAGTAAAGATAAAATGTGTACCTTTCTTAATAAAAACTTTTACACCAAAACTTTAGTGGGTAAATTTTTTTATTTTCTATATTTCACACTTTTTAAGTTTTATATTGTTTTACACAAAACATTTTATGAAATTAAAAATGTGTGATAGGTACATGAATCATAAAATATATTGTTAGCTTATTAAGGTCAGAAAATTCTCATTCATACCCTGTAAAACTTGACCCTTGAAATGAACTAAATAAACCACTGCAAAGGTATAAAGAATAAATAATTAAATATTAGTCTAGCAAGGATTAAGTAGAATTACCAGACAATCATTATTCTGTAACTAACAAAACAACAGTTCATAAACAGCAAACAAGTCTTATGAAAATGAAGATAAAGGTTTTTAATTGGTAGAAAATAAACAAGAATAAAGAAATAAGTACTATTATTTTTACTGATTTACAATGTTTACTGAAAACTACCATGAATAACTTAAAATGGTAAATATTAATTACAAAGTTAACTTACAGTTTTTATCGGAGAATATAAATTCAATCCAAATTCATATTTGCATTTCCCGTGTGCACCTACGCCGATAGCAGAAAACTTCACTTTATCTTCTAGAACTGCAAAGTCAGGACTTTCCACATTTTTCAGGTCAATTCTTAACGAAACACTACTTTCTGTTTGAGCCCAATAAACGAAGGGACTCGGGGAGCTTATGATGACCATTTCTTGAACTTGTTCTATCTTTATTGGCACAAACAATCAATTAATACTTGTGAAAACATCTATTTAAAACCACCAAATCAATGAAAGCCGCGCAAGCTCTCTCTCTCATCTAGACATACTCTCTAATCTGTGCTCTCATCTGTCATCGTACCACTACACTACGCGCACATGTTAGCGCGCAAGTATTTTTAAATATTTTTTTTTACAGTTAACACAGAAAAGCGGAAGCAAAGCAAAATTTAAACCTAAAACATACGGAAAAATCTTGGAAAAATACATTTTTTTACTTGTGAGTAGTGAGGGCCGACTAAGCTAATGCTAGGCTAAATAAAAGAACTACGCGTTTTTATTATTAGGCCAGTAGAATTGAACACAAAAATGAATTAAATCGGAAATAATTCCTACTAAAGATTTTAGTGCTTTAATGGCTTCATTAATTGCCCATAAAGACTCTCCTAGGTTTTCGACTTCGACGGAGTTGTGCTTAAGAGCGTTTACGTGAAGCGCGGCGTTTCAAGGGGCATCATTGGAAATGATTCGCGCGCGGCGTTTTTTAATAGTTTCCAAATGTTTATAGCAAAACAATAACAATGAATTATATATCTTTTCGAAGTAAATATTTTAAAGAAGATGTTATTTTATTATATTAAACTATTTTTATGTTGAATTAAAGAAGAATAATGGTGTAAAAATCACATTGATTTTTGGGTATTTCACGTTTTTTTAATTTGTGATTTTCTTATTGTAAAATGCTTAAATCTAAAAATTTTCTCAGATAACTATTTGCCCAAGGATCTATGCTATAGGATATAAATGTTTGTTAAATAATTTTAACAGTAATTTCATAAAAATTTCAGCTTGTAAACTGACGCTAAAGTGGAAATTTACAAAACCTGTGTAGACTTATCTTGATAGAATTCTTAAATACTAAACTAATCGCAATATTTTCTCAATTAACTATATAGACGACGAAATTGCCTAACTATTTATGCCTATAACATATTTGTAATATTACTGGTTAATGATTGTAACGAGTTGAAAAAGTACTGTTTTTGCGTCAATCGGCGTAAAAGTGGTGGGGGCCCCCGAAAGGGGCGTTTTTACGGTTTTCCGTTTATACCGCGTAAACGGCTTACCCTATCGAAAAGTGGTCTTCCTGACGGTTGAAGGGCATTTAATCCTGCATTAAATAAGACCTAATTCATATGTTTTGAACAAACAGTTCTCGTGATGTTCGGCAAAGTAGAAAATATGTGTATAATTAAATTAATAACCCACTCCACGTTCAATGGATCGTTACCCGCAGGCTTGCAAGTCTTGAAAAGGAGCGCCTCAACCAATGTAACCCTATCAAGGCTTACGAGCTGGATGCGCCTGTCCTTGTTTGTCCCAGCCGTTCCTTAACTGCGGTTGCTGCACTTCTTCCTGGCACTCACCTGAACGACTCTGTTGCCTAGCCGTATGCCTGGTCTAAGGTTCGACGCCAAAAATCAGCAACAAAAAGTTCATATTAAAACGTTGAAGAGTTTTTTGTTTGTCTGTTTGAACGCGCTAATCTCAAGAATTACTAGTTTGATTGAAATAATTATTTTTGTGTTGAATAGCTCATAAATTGAGGAAGGCTATAGGATATATACAATGATATTATATAAAAACAAAAGTTCTATAATATCATTGGATATATACAATCACTCTACGACTAATAGAGTCGAAGCAGTAAAGAAAAATGTTGCAAGCACGGAAAACAGTATTCAAACTATTTTCACGCGTACGAAGTTGATTTTGTGGAGTCTAACCTTGGACCAGGCATATGGCTAAGCAATGCAATCGTACAGGAGGGTACAAGGAAGAGGGGCAGCCACATTAGGTAACACAGAGTCGTTCAGGAGAGTGCCAGGAAGAGGTGCAGCAACCGCAGTTAAGGAACGGCTGGGACGAACAAGGATAAGCGAATCCAACTCGTGAGCCTTCACAGGGATACGCTGGTTAAGGCGACCCTTTAAAAGGCTTGGGAGCCTACGGTCAGTGACGGCGTAGCATGGCTTGGCCCCCGGGGGGATCCCCCCCCCCCCCCCCATGCTCGGGACTATGGCACCCCAGAATGGTCAGGTCTGGTGGCCCCCAGAATTTTCGGGTTACCGATTCGAAGATGAAAGATGTACGAATCAGCTATANGCCCCCAGAATTTTCGGGTTACCGATTCGAAGATGAAAGATGTACGAATCAGCTATAATGATACCAATCGTACCCCCCCGTATCATAATCTTTGTCATGCAGATGCGTGAGTACTAATTTGCGCGACTTTTGTCACCCCCTGATGCCTGGCACCCGGGGCGGACCGCCCCCACCGCCCCCCCCTTACGCCGCTACTGCTACGGGTGACGAGCTATTGGACGTGGAGAGGGTCATAAATTATACACATATTTTCTACTTTGCCGAACATTTGCACGAGAACGGTTTGTCCAAAACATATGAATTTGGTCTTATTTAATGCAGGATTAAATGCCCTTTAACCGTCAGGAAAACCACTTTTCGATAGGGTAAGTCCTTAATGCGGTATAACCGGAAAACCGAAAAAGCGCCCCTTTCGGGGGCCCCCACCACTTAAGCACAACTCCGTCGAAGTCGAAAACCTAGGAGAGTCTTAATGGGCAACCAATGAAGCCATTAAAGCAATAAAATCTTTTGTACGAACTATTTCCGATTTAAAAGCTAATTCTACTGGCCTATATAGTTTTTAGGGTTGCGTAGTCCTGACAAGGAACCCTTAAAGTTTTGTCATTTCTGTCTGTCTGTCATGTCCGTCCGAGGTTTTTCTTGGAAACTGTGGGCACTAGAGATCTGTAATTTTGTGGAGTGGAGTATGTAGGTATATTAATCATGCCAACAAAGTGGTAAAATTTTAAAAGATTTTTTTTTAGTGTAGCTCATCATCGTTGTGTAGCATTATTTTCTAATGTAATCGATATAATTATATCGATATTAGAATCACATCCCTTCTTCTTCTTCTTTTATTGATGGCGATGAACTTGTGCTTTTTCGCCACTGTTCCGCCAATGTCACATGCGCAGCTTTTACACAGTGATAGAGACAAAATAAAATAAAATAAAATAAAATAATTTAACTACAAGACTAAGCGAACTTATCGACCTAAAACAAAAAAGACATCACAAATCACAATCACGACAAGACAACACAAAAAAGACGAAACACACAAAAATTTTGTACAGCAGGGGTTGGGGAAAGGGTTGAGGGATGGGGGTGGTTTGAAACGAAAGAAAAAAAGAAAAAAAAATGACACAGGGGATTAATAAATTTCGCAAGGCCAATTTTTTCCTTACCTACAAATCACATCCCTAGTCTGCAGCTACAATTGACTGATGATGAGTTGATATTTACCACAAAATATAACAGAAGGTAAACTCATGTATGTACCTCGCTTTGCATACCTCTCTCGCTCGCACGCTCGGCCGTGCGCCAGGGTTGTCTTGTCATGTGTTGTGTTTATTTCGTTATGATAGAAAAATGTTACTCTTAATACTATGCAAGAAAGACAATAACAGATATCCACGTATACTTATTTATATTTAGTACGTTATTATAGTAATAGTTTGCAAACAAATACACGAGAAGGAAGTAATTTAGTTGAGTGGTTGACACTATTATCCAACTAATATTATAAATGCGAAAGTTTGGATGTCTGGATGTTTCTTGCTCTTTCACGCAAAAACTACTGAACGGATTTTGATGTAACTTTACAGTATTATTGTTTATAACCCTGAATAACATATAAGCTATAATTTATGACGATCTGTGACAAACTAAATTTCACGCGGGTGAAGCCGCGGGCAAAAGATAGTTATCCAATAATTCCTAAAACCTCTCTAAAACAATTCGATATTCCTAATAATTGAGTTGGCTTTCAATTTCAATTGAAATTCAAATAAATAACTTACTTACCTCCCCGAATCAACTGGTAATTTAAAAAATGAAAATTCGGTATTTAATGATGAGTTTATGCAACCAAATACCGAACAATTATAATACGACTTTTTCTGTTCATTCATTTTCGTCAATTTCGCAAAACAAAATAATATCACAGGCGGTTGACCGGCGCGTGACTCAAGCGAACCACAGCGAACGTGTGGCGAACGTCTGTCGCGCCACGTCGCGCTCGCATTCGTCCAAGACAGTCTTGCTAGGAGCGGTGTCTATGTGTGCGTGGCTCGAGCGCGTTTAGTATGGAGTTTGTCTTCTGTTATATTTTGTGTATTTACTCTGTGGTTGATTGTCTGTCAAAAAACCGTTTGCACTGTTGATGGGTGTCGAGTTTCTGTAAAAATCCAATTTGACTATATGATTTGCGGCTTGATAATATTCCTGTCGTTATAAAATGGTTTAATTACGTTTTAGTCTAACAAATTGTGTCGAGTGGTGGTTATAAGTGTATGCTGTAAGTTGTAAACAAATCCAAAATGTCCGTTCCGAGTACGGGTTTGAGCAAGTTGAAGAAGAAACACATTCGCGTAAAGCATCAAAAAGTGAAATTATTCCGTGCCAATGAACCGTTACTGTCTGTTTTTATGTGGGGTGTAAATCACACGGTAATTATATTATTTATATTATGTTAATTACCATAACCATGTCAGGAACCTAATGGGATTTCGTTGCAATTACATTATGTCATTTCCTTCGTTACCGGATTGTTGTGGTTTTACAATATTTACATGCGAGGTACCATTCGAAAGTATTATCGTCCGCTCTGTTACCATATACCTTTCTGGCACCTGATCAATGCTTATTGTTTTATCAATGTCCTTGCTATGAACATAAATAGTCAACTTCAAGCTTCATGCAAATTGCGTCTTAATTGCAAGAATAAATAAATTTTAAAGTAGTAATTCGCCATTTTGTGTACCAGAAGCATTGGCCAAATGCGGTGTTGGCCCAAAGTTAATCTGAATAACAATTAAAAATTAATGATCAAATACCATAATTATAGAATTTGATTAGGTTAATTATCTTACCTCATTCATTAATTGTTAATTTGATTATTAATAACTATGTGTAAATAAAATGTAATGATATATTGTGATGAAACAACTCAATCTAAAAGGCCTAAATTCCTAAAGCCCACTGCACTAATTATTGTATCATAAACATTGTGGTACTAGCTATAGAAAGAAAGAGGCACATTTGAATAAAAAAAAACAATATTTTGGAAACTAACTTGAACGGAAAAAAAATACAATGATTATATTGATATCATAATTTATCAAGCGTGGCGTCAGAGTGATGGCTTTTGGCTGAAAAGGTTAACCATTACTTCGCCTGCATATTTTATATCAATTCGCTATAGCCTGTGTTACACAGAGATACTGTAGCTAACTATTGGTGAAAGATGCTATTATTGATGCTAAAGATATCTATATATATAAAAGAAAGTCGTGTTAGTTACTTCGCTTATAACTCAAGAACGGCTGAACCGATTTAGCTGAAAATTGTCAGGGAGGTAGTTTAGAGCCAGGAGAAGGACATAGGATACTTTTTATCCCGTTCGAAATTAAAAAAAAGTCTGCTTATTTATTGCCATTAAGGCGGAACAAAGTTCGCCGGGTCAGCTAGTTATTTATAAAATAAGTATGATTAGAAACTGATCTAAACACAATCATAATCGGTAACATTAAGTTCATCAGTTAGTCACTAGTTGCATAGTAAGTAGCTTATCATTTCATACAAAAACACTAATTTATGGTTATTTGTTCATGGACAATAAAACTTATACGGATTTGTCTTTCAGATAAACGAGTTGAGTCATGTCACAATACCAGTCATGCTACTTCCCGATGACTTCAGGGCATACTCCAAACTCAAAGTCGACAACCATTTATTTAATAAGTAAGTATTTTAAGCGCCTACCTAAGTTTAGTCGTTATACAAAAAGTTGCAATAACGTTGAAGTGACCTTAATCTTACAGAATGCAATAATCGATATCATTCTGTTCTTGACACTGCAATAGTTAACGATGCTGATAAGTTCTGGTTATTCTATTGGGGAAACTATGTAATTCTTATGTACATAGTTGTAAAAAAATGATTGCAGTATTATTTTGAACTGTTTCAGTGCATTGAAAGAAATTCTAAAGGATGGTGAAGATTTTTAACACACTTTTTTATACATATTATGAGTTAAAAAATGAATGAAGACTTGGTTGTCTTGATTATTTTGACTTTTATTTCAATAACAAAAATATTTTTGTAGATTTTACTTAGGTATTAACTGATAATAATATGTTGGGTTTAAACAAAGATAAGCTGTTAATGACAGTGGTGTATTTTGAATGTCTGATTTCTGTGATTGATTTGATGATAGTCTTTTTAAATAAAGCTTGATTACCACTCACTGACTCACTCAGTGATCGGGGCCATTTTTTGGGGGGTTTATAGGAATGACAATAATTTACTAATCTTGAACTAGTCTAAACATTTAATATTATATTGAACTAAAAGTATTTTCACACCAGACTTAAAATTATTGCAGAATAGCACTTATTATAACACCTAAGATGTTACAATATGTATTTTCCTTTGGGTAAACACTGTAGCTCCTTGTAGTTGTAATAGGTTCGATAGTATGTAGTATCTGAAGTTGTAGATAACACATTCAAAGTTGTAAAGTTTCCTTTTCTTTCCAGGGAAAACATGCCATCTCATTTTAAAGTGAAGGAATATTGCCCGTTGGTGTTCAGAAACCTCCGCGAGAGGTTCGGAATTGACGACCTCGATTACAAAGAGTCGCTCACAAGGTAATAAACTTTATCCATACGAAAAACAACCAATTGATTCTGAATCGGCACGCGATAACGCTGACAAGACATCTTTATACGTTTATGTACGCATTTATTTATTATTTTTAATTCCCACATAATTTGGACTGGTATTCCCGTTCCCACCCCCGTCCTGTCCCTAGGTTTAGAAAGCCAGATAACTACCTCTGCGCGAGGATTCAGAAGCGGTCGATCAGCAAGCTGCGCCGGTCGGCCACCGCACCTACCGACGTTGCCAACATGAAAAACGAAACCCACCAAGAAGGCCTATTCCATGACGCGAGCGAATTCGTCAAAAGAGGCCTGACGATTAAACGCCTGAGGTCAGCGGACGTTTTACTACGAAGCTGTACGATTTTTAAGTTTTATTTTTTTCAATTAACAGTATGTAGTGTGCCTTTTCAACTGACACGGCAATCATTAGAATAGACCACTGTATCACGTCCCGATAACTGCTTAAAACTGAGTGACTCGGAAGGTTTAAGTGTTGAGTTTTCCGCGTGAGAAATGTTTAGTCCTGTCTTGGAGTTTGAGTTCATATCATGCCTAAAAAATTTTACCATTTGGTACATAATCTTACTATGGTTTGTAAAGATCCTAAATGACACGTGTATCTCTCATCATATGAAACGTCTCGCCGTTTCCTATTGATTATTCCATGATCGGTCGTGACCTATTGTGTTCCCTAACCCTGCATCTGCCCCTCATTATTTTTCGCATTGTTTTGCCTATTTGCTCCCGTTTTACTTTTTTATCATTCATCAAAACACGATTTTATGATGGTTTCCAATCTTGTGCATAGACAGGTTGGAGGTCGCTGATTAGACAAAGAATATTATTCTTGGATCTTGGATCGATAAAATGGTTATTTAATACGAAACTGGTATGATTCCGATTTTTCCAGGAGCCTAAAAATGATAAGATAGCAAGTAATTTAGTGTTCAGATAATGATTATCTATGCTGTCATGAAGCATCCTGTCGAATGCATTTACATACGATTACTAAAGTTTGGTAGAAATTCAAGATTAGAGAATTCGTATTTTTGGCTTTACCTGTCGCTCCTGCTCCTGAAACTGATTCGAAAAGGCGGACAATAATTCTACATGGAGTAGCTAGGCATATCTTATGGGGTTACAGGATTGGAAACCATCAGTATTAAGGCACACGCCAAAAATCACATCGATACACGCATAAAATTTACACGCGCAAATTACACACGTAAATAGTGCATATTTCCACATGCACAGATGCGTTGGCAATGGTAGGTATTTAACTATTCGTTTTGTCAAATTAAGCACAATAATAGCCTGTAAGGCTATGATGCATGCCACGATAAAATCTTGCCGAAGCATTAGACGATAAGCCCATACATTTGTCGTCTAAAAACATCGTTAAGATTTTATCGTGGGGCGCATCCTAGCCCGGATCGTCAATTATTTGGATCACAGCCTTTGGGAGCATGCTCTTCACTGAAATTCCTGTGGTGCCTGGATCTATAGGACAAACGCCGGTCACACTACAGGACAAATTAATAGCTTAGGAAAAGATATTTAAATAAATTTTGATGGTTGCTACTACCGAGTGCAAAGCAAAGCTGAAGGTAGATAATCAGACGGAACTGAAAAAGGAGAGATTCATACAAAAAGTTGCGAATTTAATATAGGCTTTAGTTTTCGGTTAACGTTAAAAATTATGTACGATAAAATTTAATATCGATAACAACTAATACAGCTTCTAGGTAAATGCGATAACATGATATTGATTCGTTAGGAGGATGAACTTAAAACGTACTTAATGTTTCGTCAGTAAGTGTCCGTCCAATGTCGTCATACTGGTTGGCATACGTATGTTTGTTTTTATTTTTGCTACAGGAAATGTGGCTTTGGTGTGTGTGAAAATAGAATGTTATACGACCGACATTCGCTCGCTATTGTTTTATTGTAAATGTATTTTGTAAACTTGATACAGATATTATGATGGTTTCTGGTTTTCTATGGTTCTAAAATCAATTTAGGTATTACATAAATAAACACATAAAATATGATTGTATAAAAGCAGATTTCGATGACTATGTCCGCATTCTGAAGTAAATATTGAACTTTAATCAATCATAGGATTAAGATTGAGTGTTGAGTACTATAATTTCATGATACGGTTCTAAACATCAATATCATAAAGCAAAGGATTTGTGTTTGTTTTATTCATGTAAAAAGCAAGTTTGTTTCGTCATTTTGTTTACGGTATTGTTACGTCACTATCTGTATGTTTGGATGCCTTACAGGGTGACTTTAAGCTGGATGGTTCCAAGCAAGTTCGGCACAGCAATTGGGACACATACTGGGGAGTGGAATCCTGACACTATTTTAGACTTTAGAGTAA
Organism: Ostrinia furnacalis; assembly: GCF_004193835.3. Classification (NCBI taxonomy): domain Eukaryota; kingdom Metazoa; phylum Arthropoda; class Insecta; order Lepidoptera; family Crambidae; genus Ostrinia; species Ostrinia furnacalis. The sequence continues at coordinate 192,004 of NW_021132340.1, read as the reverse complement.
TATAAATATGGTTGCTTGTCCCAGATCGCAGCCAACCCCGGACGACTCGTCGGGTAAGTCGGGCGCCAAGTTCTACCAGAGCTACGACCGGCTGTTCATCTTGAAGACTCTGACTTCGGAGGAGGTGGAGCGGATGCACTCTTTCCTCAAGCATTATCACCCGGTAAGGATCTAGTTTAGAATAAAGCGTTTTTTAATGAGCATTGACAGATATGTCAAAATCCACTAATCATGCAGCATTTGGACCTCCCGTCTACGTATTGCCATCTAGCGGATTTTTCAATCGCGAAAACCCTCATTACTTAAGCTTTAATGCCATATTGGTACCTACATAAGGCGAACTTAATGCCATAAAGGCATTCTTTGCGAGTTTACCTTCGAGCTAAACAGAAAAAAATCGTTTGGCGGTGCTAGAAAGCAAAGGACGAATAAAAACTGTTGAGGTATTGTATGACAATACATGCCTATTTCAAAAAAGTTTTTCTATTTCGAAGCTACTAACAATGTTTTACAAATTCAAAACTATGAGTTTTAAGTGTAAAATTATAAGTTCCATAGAAAAGTAGTGCTTGCTTCGGAATTATTGGCAAGGTAAATTAATTATAGGTACACATGTATCCTTGTAGCCAATGACAGTCCAATCTTAGGAAGGCTATTATAGTAGCACAATCCGTCATATTATTATGTCTATTATAAAACACGCTAGTTCATACTCCCACACAAAGAAGTAATTAATCTTGTTAAAAAGATGATTCATAATTACGCCTATTTCACGAATCATGCTTTTATTAGCTGATGTAGCGATAGATAATTGTATTTAAGAATCAAAATAATATCTTGTAGATATAAAATGTCATGATAAAGCCAAGCTTTTGATAATTTACTATCTAATCTCTAGTAAGGAGAAATTGTATTCTATCATTTTGTTCTTAGTAAAGGAAAGGCTTATCTTTTCGTGTAGGTAGATAACAGAATCTATATCATGTAGATACATTTAAAGATTCTATTTCTTTTCAAAGATAAAGGAATGTTTTCTTTTAGTAAAATTTTCTATTATTAAGAGTACTTTCCCTCCAAGTGGCATTACAAAATTCCACCCTGTATAAAATAATATGCTTGCGTTAGAAGTGATTTCACCACAATAATTCAGCGGACGACGGGGTTCAAACTACCGATCCTTGAATCCGTTATTGACGCTGTTTGGTTATTGTCTCTTAAACTACATAGAGATCGTTTCATCCGCCGTATCATAATAATTCAGACCGCTAATGTTTGAGTGTTATCGGTACACGCTAAATCATCCATGAGTGCATACGCACACTACAATAATGGCGCTCGGATTGCTCGGATCAAACTCCCCGCACCCCGCGCGACCGAGACCAAAAATTGGTGAATGAAATTATGAAACGATCTATAACAAGCAATCTGTTGTTATTTAATTTTTAGCGTTAAGAGTCTCATCTCAAACTAATTTAAAAATTATAAATAACTTGAAAAAATCGAACTGCCTAAGGCGGGAATTGAACCCACGACCTTCTGCTTGCCGGACGACTGCTCTTCCAACTGAGCTACTTAAGACACTGGATGAACCCGTCGAAATTTTCAAGTGTAATACACTGTTACGGCCAGAGCGTTTGTTTCATCAATGTTTGGTATTTATTATATTGCCTTAGGCAGTTCGATTTTTTCAAGTTATTTATAATTTTCAAAGCAATCTGTTGTCCACAGTACATAGTGGAGCGGCACGGCAAGACGCTGCTGCCGCAGTACCTCGGCATGTACCGGCTGACGGTGGACGGCATCGAGCACTACCTCGTGGCCACCAGGAACGTCTTCTCAAACCACCTCAACATTCACAAGTGAGTGCGCAAACTTTATATTACGACTGAGATGACGTCATCTGAAACTAACTCAACATTCACAAGTGAGTGCGCAAACTTTAATATTGGGACTGATGACGTCATCTGAAACTAACTCAACATTCACAAGTGAGTGCGCAAACTTTAATATTGGGACTGATGACGTCATCTGAAACTAACTCAACATTCACAAGTGAGTGCGCAAACTTTAATATTGGGACTGATGACGTCATCTGAAACTAACTCAACATTCACAAGTGAGTGCGCAAACTTTAATATTGGGACTGATGACGTCATCTGAAACTAACTCAACATTCACAAGTGAGTGCGCAAACTTTAATATTGGGACTGATGACGTCATCTGAAACTAACTCAACATTCACAAGTGAGTGCGCAAACTTTAATATTGGGACTGATGACGTCATCTGAAACTAACTCAACATTCACAAGTGAGTGCGCAAACTTTAATATTGGGACTGATGACGTCATCTGAAACTAACTCAACATTCACAAGTGAGTGCGCAAACTTTAATATTGGGACTGATGACGTCATCTGAAACTAACTCAACATTCACAAGTGAGTGCGCAAACTTTAATATTGGGACTGATGACGTCATCTGAAACTAACTCAACATTCACAAGTGAGTGCGCAAACTTTAATATTGGGACTGATGACGTCATCTGAAACTAACTCAACATTCACAAGTGAGTGCGCAAACTTTAATATTGGGACTGATGACGTCATCTGAAACTAACTCAACATTCACTGTAGTCCGGTCGCCGAGCACGTACAATTTTGTCCAATGATCCCAAGCTACCCATCCTTATCGCTCGCGGCTAATTAGGTTGCTGTTGCGCTCGCACACCCACTGCGGCCGCCCGTCGCACAGTCGCGACAGCAATATAATTACGCGCTAGCGATAAGGATGGGTAGCTTGGGGTCATTGGACAAAATTATACGTGCTCGGCGACCGGACTATAGTGAGTGCGCAAACTATAATTTTGTGACTGTGGAAGAACGTTACCGTAAACCACCTCAACATTCACAAGTGAGTGCGCAAACTTAATATTGCGACTTATATGACGTCATCTCAAACTAACTCAATATACACAAGTGAGTGCGCAAACTTAATATTACGACTGAGATGACGTCATCTCAAACTAACTCAATATTCACAAGTGAGTGCGCAAACTTAATATTACGACTGAGTTGACGTCATCTCAAACCACCTCAATATTCACAAGTGAGTGCGCTTTAATATTGCTATGCGCTGAACTGACCAGATAAAATCCGCAGTGAGAAACCGCGTATCTGACTGCGCCAGGCAGTCTGCCATAGGCAGCTGTATTCACCTTTAACATAGACGTTAGCACCTTTACGTGAGCACGAAACGACAGCGAAGAAGAAAACCTTGGAACCTCTAGGGCAGTTTTCCAGCCAAGCAAGTGTCGAGATGAGATGTTCAAAGACGAGCAGCTCAGCAAGAAATATAAGCGAACAAACAGCTTTTCTATTTTTTATTATAGATTTTTGTCATAAATAACCCTTTTTCTGGCGCAGTCGGGTAAATAAAAAGTGGGCGTTGCAGGAAGCTAGTTTTTACCGCGCAAAGATATCTACGCCAAAGACTAAACAATTAAAACAGTGGTTCTTAACCTTTAAGTCATGAGGGACCATTTTACCAAATTTCTGTCTTGTCAGGGACCACCTCATAATCATAATAATCGGTCAAAAGTAAACCAGTTTGACTGCAAAAATCAGTAAAAAGTGGTTTTGACCAAGGTGTGCAAGTGCACTTCGTGGACCACTTGGAATGCCTCCAGGGACTACCAGTGGTCCGCGGACCACCGGTTAAGAACCACTGAATTAAAAAGTAAAGCTATTTATTAAAGCCTTTCTTTCCATAGTGCTAATTTGTATCCAATATCCATTTTCCCAGGAAGTACGATCTAAAAGGGTCGACGGTAGACCGGGAGGCGTCGGAGAAAGAGTTGGAAAAAGAACTACCCACGTTAAAAGACAACGACTTCATCAAGCAGGGCGTCCGCATTGACATCGGCGACGCCGCCAAGGACAAACTGCTCGAGACGCTGACGGCTGATGTCGAGGTACGAATAAACCAAATTCCATGTTTCAAAATAAATTGTGGAATCAGAGATTGCCATCCTAATAAAAAATAATGAGAAACCACAAGCATTCAATTTATTGAATACTTCTTAAGTGCGTTCTTATTTCCCGAGTCGTAATATTTGCGCTGACCCGATATCTAGTTGGTATTTTTGATCAAAGACTATACAAATTTAGTTTCGTATCCTCAATATTTTCCATTATGCCATATTGTTTACTAATAAAATATTTTTTATCTTGTTACATGTCACGTAAAATTAAAATAATACGTTCCATACTGTGTTTATATGGGCTACACGCTCATTATGTGACGCCACGATCAATTGCTTCCATAAAATTACAAATATTATATCAGTCCTAGGCCTAGTTCAGACACGGCGGAATCCAGACGGGCACATAAGAAATAAAAACAATTTTTATGTAGTCATATAAAAAATGAATTTAAAAAATTAACCTCCCCCATTCCAAGAGGAGGGGGGTGGGCTCACATATGGGGGCATTTTTGTCGATAAAATTGACATCACAACATCGCATTAAATTATCGCTAGCCCTATCCCAAACACACTGTAGATGTGTCATTATACTGAACCGTCCCAGCTATGACATTGAGAGGAGGGCGCTACTATCAGTACTGGATTAATATAGTCTATCCAATATAGCTTGATTAGAATGACAGCTGTCATCAAAAGTAACGACATAACTTTGTAGTAGCGATCAATGAGAGCTAAATATTGGCGGACGTGAAATAATTCACGTCTGACCTACAAACAATATTCCAGTGTACAACAGTGCTTCCAATAAAAATGTTAATTTCGTGTAAATGCAGCGTTAAATTACACCAATAAGTAGTAATTCGAAATCATAAAAATCAAGCTAGATTATTAACGACGTCTCTACAAGGTTATCTCGAGTTACAAAAATGTTAGTGATGGGACATATCGACAAATGTCTTAATAAAATTAAAACTAATTTTTTAACCTATTTAAGTCAAGTTATACGTTTTTCTAAATGTTCACTATTAAAAACCAAAAACCATTTCATTCTTAAATAATCAAACATCGGAAATCAATCACCATCAAGTGATTGATTGTTGCTCTAGAAGAGATGTCCACCGCCCGAGAGGAAAAAACCACTGAAGAACACTGATGATGATGACTACGACTTAGGTTGTACAGTACACCCTTGACATACATTTTAAATTTTACTGTCTTAAAATAAAAATTTTAATTGTCATTTTTATGAATAAAGATATGAAGAAAAATTGGGTGCATTTTTTTATATATTTTTTTCGAAACTTATCGATACATCTATGTGAACCGTACGAAACATACCTAGCCCTAGTCACATTCGTTTGACAGCTCTGTCATTCTAATCAAGCTATATTGGATAGACTATAGTTCCGATTTTTTCCATTTGACGTTTCAAAATCGTTCAACTATACCGCGCGTGTTTGAACAAGTTCTAATAGCACTGTGTTGTTCCAGTTTCTAACGAAGCTCCACCTAATGGACTACTCGTTACTACTGGGCGTGCACGAGTGCGGGCGCGGCGAGGCCGAGGCCGAGGCGGCGCGCGCGCGCGAGGCCGACAACGACAGCGACAACGACACCGACACCGACACCGACACCGACAACCGGCACCACGGCGACAAGTGAGTGTCTTTATAGCTGTAGAGAGAAAGTATTTTTGCAAAGCATATTATTATCGCGAAGTACGGACGTGCTGCAGTGAGACGCTTGGTGTGACGGTGAGCCAGTGTGCACATTTAGGTACACTACAGGCACCACTGCAACAAGTGAGTGGCTGTGCTGTGTTACAAGCGCGGGAGGCCGACAACGACACCGACACCGACACCGACAACCGGCACCACGGCGACAAGTGAGTGTCTTTATAGCTGTAGACAGAGAAAGAGAGTTTTTGCAAAGCAGATCGCGAAGTCACTTATGTATTTTCCTCGTTTGATGCACCGTGAGTACATCAGGCGCGTGAAACTGACAATGATACTTACCATATTATCAAAATTACCACTGAACATTATCCTTATGGAAGGTTCGGTCGCTGAGTAGATAGAATTTCGTCCAATGACCCCAAGCTACCCATCCTTATCGCTCGTCGCGGCCGCAGTGACTGTGCGAGCGCGACAGCAATATAATTACACGCGAACGATAAGGATGGTTAGCTTATGGTCATTTGACGAAATTCTATCTGCTCGGCGACCGGACTTTAGCAACCATGACAATGATGATAACGCCCCCAATGAGAGCTATCGTTTTTATACTTAACAGTTGGCACCCCTGGCGATTGACAGGACCTTACTCTACAGTGGCGCCATCTTGATGAGTGCAAATGCGATAGTCCTCCTACCACTTTAGCGCTCATCAGTTGGTGCTAAAACGATAGCCCTCATTATATTATTTGCAGGTGGGGCTACAACACGCCGCCGGACAGCCCGCGCGGGTTCGCGCGGCAGTCGTCGCTGCGCTACCAGGGCATCATTCCCGAGCTCGACATCTACGCCATCCCCAGTCAGGACGGTACGTAGATAAAGAAAGAAAGAAAGAAAGAAAAAATGTTTAAAAAAATGTAAAAGATAAAAGAAATGTATCTTAGATTTGTTGATACGTTGTTGAGGCGACATTGCGCCGTCTAGGATTTTCATTGTCGCGTCTTTGCCTCGTATCATAGAGTTATGGGAACGTGAGCCACTCGAGAACTTTTCTGTCCCAACGGCAAACAGGGGGGTAGTGTGAGTTTACGTCAAACGCATTCGATGTCGACTGCGTAAAAAAGTGACATTAAATGTGTGACGGATTGTACAGCGGCAACTTTCAAGAACTAAAATCTTCATATATTTTTTTTAACTCGCTCGTTATTACGACATTTAATTTTGATGTAAACTCACGCTAAGCCTTCAGTTCTACTAGCATTCCTGCGGGCAATGTCGATTACATTGGTTTTCCTACTATGAATTAATTAATTAAAAAGTATTACATAAATGAATATCTACTAGAATTATTCATTCATTCCTATATAATTAGTGAATTCTTCTATTTTACAGGTGCACCTAAGAAGGAAATATACTTCGTCGCTTTGATTGATGTGCTGACGCACTATGGAGTTAAGAAACAGGTGAGACTAACATACTAATATCTATCGATTTATCGATTTTAGTGTGTTAACTCGAGAACAGTCAAGTTAAACTAATTTCTTCTTTCAGGCGGCGAAAGCAGCGAAGACTGTAAAGTATGGTAGCAATGTAGACGGCATTTCTACTTGCGACCCGGAGCAATATGGAAGGCGGTTCATAGAGTTTGTAGCTAAAGCCATAGAGGGCAACTAGGCCATCACCTTCGGAATACCACCGAATGTCGAATACATGCCAGCAATTATTTCTTCACTTTTAAATCGTATACGAATTATTTTCGCGTGAATCGTTAATCACGAATATGCAGTTCTAATCGTTCTTAGGTAATCGTTGATATTGATACTTTCTATCGGTAGAATTCGAATGTTAACGGCGGAAATTTTAAAGCATAATAATGTGAGATCCGTTTTAAATTGTAAATTGAAGTGTCTTGTCAGACATAACAATGAAACCGTTGTCTTTTTATGAATTACTCAGGATATATCCGAAAATGAGAGAATAATGAACAAAAACGTTTATTGTCGTACCTATTCACAGTGATATCTTTATTAAAGACTCAGATATTTTTGCATACAAATCTATGTGAAGCATAGGTCAACTTTAAGGATTTTTCAAAGTTTATTTTCATTTTGCAATGTGATTTTTATATTATTTTTTATATTAATTATTCGACATTCGGTTGTATTCAAATACCCTACCTCAATGGTAGGTTTTGGACTTTTTTGTCTTTACTGAGTCACAAAAAGTCCTTGATTCAGTGAATAGAGTACAATTACCCTAGATATGGTATTTCTGTTTTAAATTGTTTTACAGGTCATTTAAAAACGAAATAGTCTGCAAGTTTTCTTTATCTCCGCCATCTTAAAGAAAACTTGGATATTTAATTATTTTAACGAAGTATAACATATAAAAATGCAACTACCGGGCGCTTTTTGGCCTCTGTTCACTGAATCATACTTGTACAAGTGAAAAAATCGCTAAGCAGTGCTTCGACTAGCAACGACTAAAGAACACTGGTGGGTGAAGTGATTTTCGTATTTATTTCTTACGCAATGGGTGTTTAATTTGTATATCAACAAAAGAACCGATTGCCTAAGAAATAAATGTCAATAAATGAAAGTGAAATGCGTTTACAGATTACTCATTGGAATTTAAAATCATGTCAACAGTTTAAAATGGACTTTGGGAGCCATAGCAATAAAAATGGGACTCAAATAACCAGATTACAGTGTTATTTATGATCTGGTCAATTATTAGAATTTTCATGTTTTTAGGTAAAATTAAAACTCAAAAACAATGTTGGCTACCCTAAATCTATTTTATCTGTGGCAACATTAAAAAAGATGGCGTCTGTTCAAGACTGTACCAGATATCGAAGTCATTTTTAGTTTCCGCTAGTCTCACTAGACATGTTCAGTTTCAAAATTGATACTCCGTTAGACTTGACCGCACTGAATCACTGGTGATACAACACTGTAATATTCAGCCTTATTGTGATCGTACTGCGGGTGAATATGCAATGATTGTTCGCCAGTGACTAGTGATTCGTAGTCAAAATGGAATTTACAGGGTGTTGTAGTTTTATAGTAGTTTCTGTAGCTCATGTCGCTTGCTAGAGGAGGCACCGCACGTATCGCGCGACGAACGCAGCACTAAGTGTAACGTCGATTTCAACTTAATACGATTAGAGTTGAAACGTTCTGTGGAGGTTTCTTAAAGTTTGATATTTATAATGCTAAAGATATAAACAGATGTCGGATGTTTGTCGTTTTCAAATTTTTCTCGTATTTATTCGCTTCGCGTGCGAATTGTAACACTCGTGATTGTAGCTGTCAGTGTGCTTTCAATTGCCAAAATGTTAAAAATAATATTTGTGCGTTTAAAGACAAAACCATAGTGTGGCGTGCGGTTGTAATAGGCCTATATGAAATTTGAATGGAAATTTTATCTGCAAAGCTTATTTTTAATTATAAAAAGTCAATTAAATGTTCAACGTACAATTCTTTTAGCTAGATGTATCCCGATTTCAAAACATAGTAAATGTAATGGAATCTACCATGATCATCGTCAAGAAAGTAGTAGGTATGCATCGATTTTAAATATTAATCGATGTGAGTGGTAACCACATTAACATGGTAGACGTGTTTATCATGGAAAAATGCGGTTTATCGTTTGTTGACAAAACACGATGGCAAAGGGCAAGGCTTGAAATGTACGCGTCAGTACCTTTTTTCTTGGTAGAAAACATTATACATCTTAATCGGGTGTAATTAACAGAAATGTAGGTATGTATATTGTTTAATAGTTGTTGCAATTCACGATGGCGAGTGAGCTTTAATGTGTGGTGGTTCACTAATGTCGTTTTTCAAAGGTTTTGATAGACATTACATTATCGTTATGTGCATGTAGTACACACACAAGTAAAGCTCACTCGCCTTCGTGAGTTGCAAGAACTATACAGATGACAGCACATCAAGATAATCACAGTGGCGTCTTAACTCGTTGTAATACGGGCTATTTTGCAACAAAAATGTAGTCTGATGTGGTGTCGACTGTACTAAACTTGACGTCCTGTGTCATTTGGCAAGTTGAAAGCACTGGCTGCGCCGGCGCCGCTACATGAAGCATTCACGTTTGAACTGAACTTTGAGCACATTTCGCAATAATTCATAACTGTTATTAGCTTTTATAATGTTCCGCTATCGCGTAGTTTTAGTGATGAACAAATTAAAAATGTTGGATATCATTAAATTTAAGATGTTCGCGTGTTAAAATTGGACAAGTAATAAATAATGTTATTCTCAAATTAGTAAACAGTATAGGTTTACGGCTGTTGTATACTACCCTGTTTGTGGGTTATCTTAACCTGTGTAGTCGAGTATGACGCGTTGTTTGACTGATATGTGACTGGAGTCCATACAAATATAGTACATTGCAATACAGAATGTAAAGTTTATGGAAGTGTAATTATAAGTTGACCGTCATAAACGCGACAGTCCTCGGAATGGACCTGTCAATTTAAGATTGTTCACATAATGCTGCTTACTAGTATTATATCGTCCCTTTGTCTCATTCAAATACCTTTATGTTGACTGAAAGACTGTTCGCGTTAATGACGGTCAATGTATAGAAGAAGTTCTGCTTGGTTTTTAATTTGACAAATTCCCTCGTTGGGGTATTATTAAAAAACTTATTAACTGCCTTAAAATTTTGACGAGTTAAATATAGGTATGCGTGAAAAGTTTGAATGGAATTTTTCGGCAAAATAGCTGTCTTGCTCGCACACAAAATAATCATACGCGCGAGAAAGAAACGAATGAATTTGTGAACAATACGTATAATTCTAAAGTTATTGACATTAGACATTATTTATCTTATTATGTAGTGATGTTAAAGCATTTTTGTTGAAAAAAATTGTATAAAAATTGAATACACCATGCAGAACTTCAATGAGTTAAAGGTAAAACCCACGTTTTACCCTATTAATCCATACGTCATATTGCCAATATACCTTTACCTAGTGTCGCTTAGTTTCTGTCTAGTGTAGAAAATAGTATGAAGTAAGATTTTGTTATTTATTATTCTATTTCGGATTAAGACTTGGATTGTTATTGGAGTCTTTGTGATTTATTTTGTAGATGTTAAGCCTTATGGCTTGAGAAGGGAATTTTATACTTTAATAGTCATCGCCAGTCTCGATTTAAATATTAAATTCTTTAAAAAATGTTGAGGTATTAAAATTACCTCTTTTTAAACAAAGTAATTGAACAGTATTTCAGATCCCACTCCTAAACTTGAAATTGGATTAAAATGTGTTATGAAAGGATAGATTTTGTGATAGATATTGTTTACTTTTAGAATATAATTTTACTTTTATTTTAGATATAAAGTTGGTCACTCTGATCTAATCAATCAATGAGTTGTAGGTGTTAATGTAAAATAATAAATCCAATTGTAAAATCGTTTTAATACAAATCTCTAAAATAATCCCAGAGTGGTCAGTTTTGCAAGACGCGTCGTTTAGGGGCCTGACAGACAATATAAGGCCGCTTTCACATTAGGGCGTGAGAAGCCTGACAGACAGCAGCGTTTTTATAATGTGAAGGCAGGCATCCGCTGTCATATAGTATGAAATTATCTGCTAAAGTCGCCTTAATGTGAAATCGCTCTAAAGCTGATTATTCGGACAGTGAAATGTCAAAATACGAGCCTTAATTCTCCAACTTGGTTGATTGAAGAGAAAGTTGAATTAGAGCGCTTTCACATTAGGGCGTTAGAAGCGCGACAGCAGCGCGGCAGCGGCGTTTTTATAATGAGAAGGAGTGCATCCGCTGTCACATCACATAGTATGAAGTTATCGGCAGCGCGTCTGTCGCGCTGCTAAAGTCGCATAAATGTGAAAGCGCTCTTACATTGTCTACAGGTTCGGTCTCAATGATATGTCCGTTATCTTTCCCCCTCACACCAATGTAACAACGTAGATTCCTGAACAATGTGTTAGTCATGGTAATGATTAAAATATGTCATAATGTGTTGCCATTGTTTAGGTCGGTAATATTATTTTATTTTAGTTGTGTTACTATAGGTTTTATTTTCTTGTTATACGGTGACGGTAGAAGCCACATGCCTCAATGTAAGGCGTACGATAATATTTATTATAAATACGATAGCTTCGCTACGAACATAAGGTATTCGGCATGTAAGCAACACGATTGAAATGTTAATTCTCTAGTCTCCTACTCTTGTAAAGACAAAAATGTGTATGAAAAATTTAAACTTAATTTTTTAAATACATATTCGGTTTATAAAGTTTCTGCAATATAACTTGAGTGTTTTATTTCTCATTTCCTATTTCCAGAAATAAACTAGGAAAGGTATTTCAGAGTCGGTACCTTTACAGTGTGACACGAAGTTCACTATACTAGTACCTCTAGCACGAAAAGTCGTTTGCGTATTCGAATTGCCATCAAAAGATTAAGTATGAAAACTTAAACAGCGTCCCTATGAACGTGACGTAAATGCACTTAGTATGAGGATTGAGGAATGGTAGCACGAATTGAGCACGAAACTAATTTTGATAATAGAAGCCCACGTTATCGTTGAATTCGCAGGCTGTCGAATTTTGTCCAATACGCAAACGATTCGAAGACGAAAGTTTTTCGTGCTAGTAGATGTAGGTACTAACTACTGAGCTCACGGTTTCGATTCCCGTATAATTTGTGTGTATTATTATTTAGGTATTAGCCATATTATGGTACTAAAAACAGACGGGTGATCAAAGTGGACTCCTGCCGACACTTGGCCTTTGGTCACCTATGGATGCCTTGGGTGATTACAGTGGACTTCTATCCATGGGTCACTACTCCTGGATGATTAAAGACACCAAAGTATCGCCAAATACTTTGATCACCCGTCTGTTTAACGTTTAGATCGGAAGTTCAAGCAGAAACATAATGTAGACATTTTGAATCTAATGGCAAAGATCTACCTACCTACATAGAATCTACATTCTTGTAGACAAATAAAAACAAAATAAAATCGGATTTTAGATAGCTTTATTAATAAAACGTTAAGATAATACCAGCATCCCATACACAAACACATTAGTCCATCCTCGTCTTGACGTGTTTCTCGGTGATCTTGTCTTTCTCAATGATGTACACGACAGCGCCCCAACCGGAGATCGCGTCACGATCGGCTGCGTTCACGAGTGCCTGTAAAATAAAATAATTTATAATTTTGCATGCGTGGAAGATGCGAGATACTAAAAAACTTGGAACACCTACTGTACAAATTCTTAGTCTATTGGAACTTCAATACAGACGCACGCTAAACAAAACCCTATAGAGTTAACTGCGCACTTCGCTGTATGCAACTCCTTCGCACTCAACCGCGCACCTCCGCGTGTTCGCGTCGCTCGCGTGTGACGTCACAGCTGTCAGGTGCGCAGTTAACTTATTCAGCCCCCCTAGACAAAACGCACTTTTTGATCGAATCGAAAATCGAATCCGTCAAAACTCCATACAAAAAAGGGGCTTTTCGACCACTTTTCGACTGGTTTGCGATTATAATTTGCACTTTGTCTAGACCCACAGGTTGTACAACACAAGCCATTTTCATTGGGTCTTAAAAGTGTTTAAATACCTACGCGTCACACTAGAAGTTTTTGTCATTACTACTGTCACTAGATTTAAATCGTAAACTTAAGAATGTAGATTGTATAAGTCTGTCAATATAGTAGTATGGAGAACTTGTAAGCACTGGTTTTCTTGTAAGAGTTATGAAAACTGTATGCAGGTAATCTAAGTCAAATAAATATTATTTTGTCAAATGCTAATGTGACCAATTAGATCCTATGATAAAGTTTGTCATCATTATTACCCAACTGTGCTAGAAGGAGGGTTATTTACTTATGTACTTAAGAAAAATGTACCTGAGAGATTGTTTCAAAGAGCTCATCAGGCTTGAGGTTGGGTTCCCAGAGCGCTTCACACATTCCATACAGTTGCTCTGAGCATGTACCCGACACCACAAAGTCTTCTGGCTCATTGGGGCAGCCAATCTGAAATTGAATTGTATATTTCTTATTGATTTTCATACTGCAAGAGCAATGCAGTTTACTAGTGTCATAAATCCATCCAGAGTTTATTATTGATTACTAATTTTATCTGAATAGAGAGATGATAAACACATACAATTGCCTATTTGCAATAATGCAATATTATGAAAATAAAAAAGCAAGAAAGACCAGGAGTAATGTGCACTCTCCAAAAGTCTAAAAGCACAATATCCAATCTGATTGCAGCTGCTGGGCTGAATGATGATTGTACTTTATTTCATGGGTGACTTTTACAACAAAATTTAACAGAAGCCTGGCAGTAACTAAAAAATAATATTTAATATAAAATAATAATTCAATCATAAAACAAGTTTCTCATGATTTCCACTCTCACCGCTTTGTCAATGACATTACCATCTTGGTACCTACTAAAGTTTGTAAACCCATGTTCGTAAATAAAAATGATTTGATTTCAAACTTACCAGATCCATATTGCACACATAAGGCTGGTTATCGTAGGGGTCCAGCCCGGCGATCACGGGCTCAATGAAGTAAGGCCCAAAGCGCCTCTCGTAGAGAAGGTTTGAGAGCATCGCTGAGAATGTCTTGGGCCTCATTATTCTGTTCTCTTTAAGCTCATAAAGGTTCATTCTGGAAAAATATAAATGAAAGAAAGATGATTATAGAGTTCAAAATGTTTTGTACAAAGAAAACTTTAAATTTTAAAGGAATATTGACTAACTTTTGCTCTACTTGCTCTGCAGCTTATAAAATTTTATTAACTGCATCATCACATTTAAAATATGTTTTCTCAGTGATCGGTATGAATGGAGCTAAAATGACTACCTTACAAGTATTTTGTCACAGTACTCATAAATGCTGGTTAAAATAATTTTAAGAACATGAAAATTTGTTTACCTGAACTTCAGTCTCTGGAACACAGTCTGTGTATCAGTTGCAAGACCTGGTAGACCTACATACAGTGTGGGGCCCATCTTGTAGACTTTAGGGAAGTTTGTCGACACTGTCTGGGCCTGGATACCGTAACGCTTGTCTGTAGCGATTGCCACGCAGTCCTGCCCTTTCATGGCAACCACAGCACCTCCATTGTACGCCAAGATCGACTGTAATCATAGTTGGTCATTACTGATTTAAATAATTCTACAATCTACATACGTTTCATAAACTTATTATTGAGTAAAATATTACTTATTAAGTAAGCATATGAAGCCGTGAAGCGCTATTGAACTAGTTATATCTTGAAAACCATAAATTATTTCTAATACAAACTCGGAAAAATGCATTGTAATGGTTCAGACGCTAACATAACCTATCTACATTATAAACTATCTTAAATACTAGTGGACATTTTATATAATTTATAAGGGACTTACCATTGTCGAATATTGTTGATATTTCCTTGCTAAAACGTAATTTATTTGCTGAATGAATTTATTTTATCAAAACCGACTCAAAAATGACATATCATTCGGCGACAAAATCTGCCACAGATAAAAAAAAACACTTGGCCAACCACAGATAAAATCTGAATAGTGTTGTACACTATTATTTATCCAATTGAACGATTAAAATCATTCAATTAAATTTACTAAAACACCGATTTCATTAAATAAAAACACCAAGTCCAAAACTATTAATTAAAATTTATTTCAAACGTTGATCAAGCGTTTCATTCTCCTCCAGCAATCAAGCTACAGGTAGATTTTATAGATAGTCTACATTCGTATATTTGATAGATTTGACAAAGTGCATAAGGTTAATCCATTTTCTACATCTACACTAATATTATAAAGAGGAAAACTTTGTTTGTTTGTTTGGTTGTAATGAATAGGCTCAAAAACTACTGGACCGTTTTTAAAAATTCTTTCACCATTCTAAAGCTACATTATCCACGAGTAACATAGGCTAAATTTTATTTTGGAAAAAAATAGGGTTCAGGGAGTCGCGCGCGTAGCCGCGGGCGGAAAGCTAGTATTAAATAAAACATGATAGGAATTTAAAATTCATTGAACTTTACGAGCTAATTCTGTTGCGTACAGGTCCAGGCGAGAAGTTATATTAAATCCCCACCGGTCTTTCACTTGTCTACACAAGTTTAAATCGAGTTCTCCTATTATTAAACCATCTTTCACCCTGGACAAAGATGGGGTTCGGCATCCGTTAGGAGCTGTTATGTAGCTGGACCCATAATAAGTTCTTGAAACAGTCATATTATGTTCTTTTATTTCATCCTTCTTTACGTTAAAAACTTCGGTGCCAACTCTGTTGATGCTGCATGTGAAATAGTTGTTAGCGATTGCTGCGTTCCGAGCTTCTATGCCCCAGAATGATTCGCCAAACTCTGAGATGGTTGCCGCTGGGTTGAACACAATGTCGGCTCCATTGAGTCCAAACATCAACCAGTTGAGTGCATGATGCCGTCCGTAGCAGATGTTGACAGCAATTTTTCCGTACGTGGTTTCAAACACAGGGTGTCCCATGTTACCTGGTTCGTAATAACCAATCTCGCTGAAGCTACCTACACTAGGCAGATGGTTCTTCCGATGTTTCCCCATATAATTGCCATTCTCATCAATGACCACTGCTGTGTTCCACCATACTCCATGATCGTTTTCTAAAATGGGCGATATGATCACCATCTTGTTCTTCTGTGCTATTTTTTGCAGGAATTTTGTACTAGGGCCGTCAGTTGCTGACTCCGCAAAGTCTGACCATCTTTCCTTTTCTCCCGTGCAGAGAAAGAATGGCATTGACCATGCTTCTTGTAAACAAAGTATTTGCACTCCTCCCGAGGCCGCGATATCTATTAGTTCACTGACCTTGCTGAATATGGCTTTCCTCTGTTCATTTACAGGTTTATCAGTGGGTAAAACAATGGAATGTTGAATTAAACCGACTTTTACTCTTCTTGGCTGCCTTGATTCTTCTTTTGCGGCTGGGTAATTGTATCCCGCGATGTCAATACCCTTTTCTTTGCACTTTAAGGTTATATCTTCATCAATGTAGAGTTCGTTCAGGGTTTCTTGGCCATAGTGAATCCTGTTGTACTCTCTCAGTTGTTGAGGGCTCAGTTTTTTCTTGATGATGTCGTCAAGTGTTATTTTCGTTTGTGTATCCATTCTGTTCAACTGGTTTGATATGTCCATTAATATTTAATCAGTCGTGGAGGCGACGTTACGTAAGATTGTTTACTGAGCACATAGCTTGGCAACTCACATATAGATACTAACTTCATGTTTATAAATGCGATTGAGAGCGCGTGGTGGTGTTTACGCTCTTTTCAGTTTTGATTAACTTACTTACTTATTCCTTCTTGGATACTATTTTTTCCCGAAGCTTCGTTCGCCTGCAGTTTAGTTGCATTTCCAAGAAGAAACGGAATACTGCTTGTATATGTATAATCCTCGTGAGAGGTTTAGACACAAGATAGTTAAATTAAATTGGAACTTTATATGCTATTAATTAGTCGATCACCATGGTTGGCTAATTAATTAATAGGTAGGAAGTTAAAAAAAATCTAAACAAACTGAGGTCTAAGTAAGTAGGTATCAAATAGTACCAATACTCATCATCATTCATCTTCCTTTAACGATAAATAAACATTTACTTAACTAATCATACTAATTATCTACACGCGTTTTGATTTGTAGGTGGTCTACTTATTAGTGATTTTATACCTACTTAATTGTTTTAGTAATAGAAAGTACTAAAGGGCGTTACACAAGAATAAAAGTATTTTTAAAAGGTCATTTACTTATCAAATATTTTTTGGTAAAGTATCGCCATTACCAATCTAAAAAAGTGGCACATGCTACAGGCTGGGCATTAAATTTTTATAGGTACTCGTAATACCTATCGCTTATTTGTTTCGCGACATAAAGTATAATTAGAAAATGTTTTAAGTGCCTAAGCCTCTTAGTAACTGGGAAATGGTTATCAAACAATAATTACTTCATTTACCACAAATTGATAGCCGGTTGTTTACAGTTTTTATTTCCTACCGACCGCTATTGTGCACCAGGCCTTACACGCATCTCTCAGGTCACGTAGTCAAGCTGATAAGTATACTTAAGTTAAATATTTTTCATTCGGATATTGTCTCTAACTTATCACACCAGGTCGAAGGCCATCAGGATCGGACCACACAGATAAGTAAACAAGCTCCGAGCTCAACGAATTCCATTAAAGCACCTATTTATAGCGGCCACCGTTCGAGAGTGATCAGTCGTCGCCGGCACACCCCACGGACACACGCCTCCACCATGGACAACGAAACGCAGAGCCTCGAAACCATCATCAACAACAACCTAAGCGGCCGGGACCTCGAAGAGTTCAACAGAATCTACTACGGCAGAAAGGACAACTACGAAATTAAATTCAAGGACTCCTCCATTGCCGCTGCTAAGGATGGAGACTTCGAAATCGCTGCTTACGCCTTCCCCGCCAAGAAGGAGCAAACCAGACCACCTAGGATTGTCAAAGTAGGAATCATTCAGCACTCCATCGCCGTGCCCACCGACCGCCCCATCAATGAGCAGAAGAAAGCTATCTTTGAGAAAGTGAAGAAGATCATCGATGTAGCCGGCCAGGAAGGCGTCAACATCATTTGCTTTCAGGAGCTATGGAACATGCCATTCGCCTTCTGTACCAGGGAGAAGCAGCCGTGGTGCGAATTCGCTGAATCAGCAGAAGAAGGCCCCACGACCAGATTCCTTAAAGAATTAGCGGTGAAGTACGCCATGGTAATTGTATCCTCTATTTTGGAAAGGGACGAGAATCACGCTGAGATTCTGTGGAACACAGCGGTGGTAATTAGCGACACTGGCAACGTGATTGGCAAGCACCGTAAGAACCACATCCCTAGGGTGGGAGATTTCAACGAATCTAACTACTACATGGAGGGGAACACTGGTCACCCAGTCTTTGCAACTCGTTACGGAAAGATTGCTGTAAATATTTGCTTCGGGCGTCACCACGTCTTGAACTGGATGATGTTTGGCCAGAACGGAGCTGAGATCGTGTTCAATCCGTCGGCGACTATCGCTGCTGAAGCTGGCAGTGAGTACATGTGGAATATTGAGGCTAGGAATGCTGCTATCACTAACTGCTACTTCACTGCTGCGATCAACCGGGTGGGGTACGAGGAGTTCCCGAATGAGTTCACTTCTGCTGATGGGAAGCCGGCGCATAAGGACTTGGGTCTGTTCTATGGCTCGAGCTACTTCACCGGTCCTGATGGCGTGAGGTGTCCTGGTCTCTCGAGGACTAGGGATGGTCTGCTTATCGGAGTGCTGGATTTGAACGCCAACAGGCAAATCAAGGATCGCCGCTGCTACTACATGA
Source organism: Ostrinia furnacalis (assembly GCF_004193835.3). Lineage (NCBI taxonomy): Eukaryota > Metazoa > Arthropoda > Insecta > Lepidoptera > Crambidae > Ostrinia > Ostrinia furnacalis. The sequence continues at coordinate 172,949 of NW_021132340.1, read as the reverse complement.
CGCAGCGCTTGGACATGTATGTAGACAGCCTCAAGAAGGTCTTGGATCTGGACTTCAAGCCTCAGGTGGTCCACGAAACCGACAAAAAAGATAAATTTTAATAGGATTAACATTAAATGCGACTGATGGAAAACATTGATTTGTACGCTTTAATTCGTAAGTTTTAGTTTTTGACTGTAACTTTAAGAAAAACACATAATAATTTTGTTAGCTAACTAACAATTTATGAAAAATAAATATTTTTGAAAAATACAGTGACTTTAGTTAATTTAACTTCGCCATAAGTATGCAATCAATAAAAACACCCTTGAATTAAGTACATGTATAGAATTAGTTAAGACTAGCGGTGTGTGACGAAGTCCTTGCGAGCAAATCCGTGGGTTGCGGGCGTACGTTAAAAAACCCATGCCAAAGCGGGAATACAAATAGATACAGCAACATTCATTGTAACGTACCTACTAATTATTATGGAGTACTGTAGATGTAGCGAACCGTTGATGCATAGTTGTCGATATCTAGACAATAAATACATCGACGTTCGATAACAAAACATTCATTGTAACGTACTAATTAATATAGAGTACCGTAGATGTAGCGACCCGTTGATGCATAGTTGTCGATATCTAGACAATAGATACTTCAACGTTCGATAGCAAGTATGACACCCCCAGGAGGTATGAAGAATAATTTATTGTACCAAGTTTCGTTAAAATCCGTCGAGTAGATTTTGTTTCTATAAGGAACATACAGACGGACAGACAGACAGACAGACAAAAATTTTACTGATTGCATTTTTGGCATCAGTATCGAATATCAATCACTAATCACCCCCTGATAGTTATTTTGAAAATATATTATTATTTCATGTACAGAATTGACCTCTCTACAGATTTATTATAAGTAGGTATAGATAACACCGGTCAACAAAAAAAAAATTTTTTTTTGCGCATGGATTTTACTTATTATATTCTGATTATATAAGCAAATTTATATAAAAAGTGCGATTACAAATCGAAAATATTTGCTTTTTAAAGAGTTATAGCGATTTGAATTTTTCATCTTCATAGTAGAATGTCTCTAAAGATGCACGTCACATTCTCATTGGGATATGTTTATAGATAATTATGGGGGCTTATTCGCAAGAACAAGGGGCACTCTTTCATTAAAATATAGTGGGATTTGAGAGACGACGTTACCAAGGCCAGTAAACTGAAAGCATGATAGGGTTAGATTTTATGAGAAAAATCTTCTATGGAACATGACAGGAAATTAGAACTTTTCATTTTTAATAAATATTTGGACTAGAGTCCAATGTAATAGATTACATTTTTCTCTTGTGAGTATGAATCTTAAATGGATGCTTGGTATGTTTTAATAATTAGAAAGAATGAAAGAAAAAAATATACAATTTGGCAACAAATTTAATCATCTCTATGTTCATGTTTCATACATTCATTGATATGAATTTTTTCTATTTTTTACACATAAAAGCAAATTCAGAAAAAAGTTTTGTTGTTATTCTTATTTCTAGGTATTAAAGCAATAAAAATAAGCTATGCATAACCCGTGCGCAAAAATGCTGTAGACAGTTGTAATCAATCATTATGACACAAATAAATCCTACTACATACTAGCTAGGTAGATATGATGTTAAATAATTAATAACTTCCAGTCCTAATAAATATCTAATAAGGATAATCTTCTATCAGCAAGTTTAAAGACAAACGGACTTAGGTATTTAAAACAGATAAACAAACGTAGTGCCTACTTATTTAAACAATTATATTTTATGCCTGGTAAGTAAGTAACGTAATATATTTATATGACTACAACTCTGTTAATAAAGGCTCACTTTAGCTAGATTCTAGAATGTTACTTAATATATTTAAGTAACGGAAAATTCCAGTCTTAAATTTTCCCTCGGAGTGATTTAATATTTTGATCGATTGTTTTCTTATTCCTGTTAATGGCGGATTTACCTGCAAGTTTAGTAAACTGAAGCCTAGGGGCGGCAGATTTAGTTCATAATTATTTTAATTTTGGATTACGAATTTTAGTCCAGTAGAATTAGCTTTTAAATCGGAAATAATTCCTACAAAAGATTTTATTGTTTTAATGGCTTCATTGGTTGCCCATTAAGACTCTCCTAAGTTTTCGACTTCGACGGAGTTGTGCTTAAGCGGCGGGGGCCCTCGAAAGGGGCATTTTTTCGGTTTTCCGGTTATACCGCGTAAAGGATCTTACCCTATCAAAAAGTGGTCTTCATGACGGTTGAAGGGCACTTAATCCTGCATTGAATAAGACCAAATTCATATGTTTTGGACAAACCGTTCTCGCGCTAAAGTTCGGCAAAGTAGAAAATATACGTATAATTAATGACCCTCTCCATGTCCAATGGTTTGTTACCCACAGGCTTCCAAGTCTTGAAAAGGGCCACCTCAACCAGTGTAACCCTATCAAGGCTTACGAGCTTGATGCGCCTATCCTTGTTCGTCCCAGCCGTTCCTTAACTGCGGTTGCTGCACCTCTTCCTGGCACTCACCTGAACGACTCTGTGTTACCTACTGTGGCTGCCCCTCTTCCTTGTATCCTCCTGCATGACTACGTTGCCTAGCCGTATGCCTGGTCTAAGGTTCGACGCCAAAAATCAACAACAACAAGTTCATATTAAAACGCTGAAGAGTTTTTTGTTTGTTTGTTTGAACGCGCTAATCTTAAGAATTACTAGTTTGATTGAAATCATTATTTTTGTGTTGAATAGCTCATACATTGAGGAAGGCTATAGGATATATACAATCACTCTACGACTAATAGAGGCGAAGCAGTAAAGAAAAATGTTGCAAGCACGGGAAATAGTATTTAAACTATTTTCACTCGTACGAAGTTGATTTTGTGGCGTCGAACCTTGGACCAGGCATATGGCTAAGCAATGAAATCGTACAGGAGGGTACAAGGAAGAGGGGCAGCCACATTAGGTAACACAGAGTCGTTCAGGAGAGTGCCAGGAAGAGGTGCAGCAACCGCAGTTAAGGAACGGCTGGGACGAACAAGGATAAGCGAATCAAACTCGTGAGCCTTGTTAGGGTTACACTGGTTAAGGCGACCCTTTACAAGGCTTGGAAGCATGTGGGTAACAAGCCATTGGACGTGGAGAGGGTCATTAATTATACGTATATTTTCTACTTTGCCGAACTTTAGCGCGAGAACGGTTAGTCCAAAACATATGAATTTGGTCTTATTCAATGCAGGATTAAGTGCCCTTTAACCGTCACGAAGACCACTTTTCGATAGGGTAAGTCCTTTACGCGGTATAACCGGAAAACCGAAGAAACGCCCCTTTCGGGGGCCCCCACCACTTAAGCACAACTCCGTCGAAGTCGAAAACTTAGGAGAGTCTTAATGGGTAACCAATGAAGCCATTAAAGCAAAAAAATCTTTTGTAGGAATTATTTCCGATTTAATCAATTTTTGTGTTTAATTCTACTGGCCTATTTACAATGTTCGTCGAATGTTTTTGTTAACCCCCCCGGCAAGTCTGAAAATTCGCCACTGATTCCTGTTCCTAAATTTGGAGTCTAGAAAATCAAGAGATTGGAAAAATGAAAATCGAATCTTAGACTTCTCACGTATTGTCACTGCTCTGTATCATCGGACGGAACATTGAGTTTTTAATTGTTATCGTAAAAACCTTAGGTATAATTTTGTAACATAAACAAAAACAAGATAAATGAACGCTTAAGCAATGTCTTTAGAGATAATTGGGTGCTGGGTTATCGAAAAGTTTTAATTATTAGAAGACTGAACTTTTAAGTGCAATTATAATGACTGTGATGTTGGTTTTTAATGCCTAATCTTTAACTTAAGTTAATAAATTAAAGTATTGTATTGTCTGCACTAATATCATAAAGAGGAAAGATTTGATTGTTTGTTTACACGGAATTGGTTGCGAAATAATTGGAACGATTTAAAAGATTTTTAGATTTTTGATTTAGAATCCCATTATAAATATACCTAGACGATAGAATATTTTCAAAAAACTTAGGAATTCCGTATGAAAACTTCGTTAACTTCACCCTTTACTGCAATTTCTCATGTCACACATTAATTGACTATTTGGCGGTTCTAACTTCGCCGATCCCTCTCGTGATTAAATGTGTAAGGGCCCTCTTTTTCTGTCAAGATCAAGAAACACATCTCTCCCAACTATTATTCATTATTTATTTAAATTCAATGAACGCTGGTTTATTTGTTGGTGTCAAGAATTGAAACCTTTTTAAAAGCGCGAGTCGCGACACTCAAAATGTCATAATTTCTGTGCAATTTTCTCACTCTCGTCAAGAGATGTCCCTAATGTGTTGGTCGACTACAGTTCCATCTAGCATCCAAAACTGCAAACTTATTGGTGTAGTTCAAAAGGACTTACAATATACGTGCCATAAGGTGCAATTTTGCGTGTCCTTGTAACCAAAGAGTTGCTGCCATTCCACTTTTGAAAGCACTTGTAGAGTTGCAGCCCGTGACATCCATTACAATAATGATGTCTTTGAGCAGGGGTGACAAAACAAGTATAATGCAAAATCATCAGTACAAATGTTTACGAATATTTATAATTTTTCTTTCGCTAGATATTATTTTGATGCAGGAAAAGTAAAAAAGTCATCTGTTATATTTTTTTTTAAATAGGCTTTTATCACCATGTCCTACTACTTTATAAACTACTTTAACCCACGACTTATAATTTTTATTCCTCTGCTTCACGCCTTCTTCACTTCTTTTAATATTTGTATTAGTACATAAATATTTAATTAAATCAATGTTATAGTTAATAAACAACGTCAAGGCATGGTGTATACTGCAATTAAACCTCTAACCTTCAAATCGGTAAAGTGAACCGTTTACCAAACTTTTTATTCACTGCTTGCGGTTAAGTGAAAAACCGCAAAATTAAAAAGAAAAGGAAAGTTGTTTATTAACGACAGCCCTGGGACGTAACTGGGTTGCGTGTAGTGTCACTGCGATGCGCCGGAAGTCACGGGAGCACTCGCTCCATCTCCATGCACCGCGATTTATATCTTACTAGCTTTCCGCCCGCGGCTTCGCCCGCGTGGAATTTTGTCTGTCACAGAAAAACTTTATCGCGCGCGTCCCTGTTTCAAAAACCGGGATAAAAACTATCCTATGTTCTTTCCCGGGACTCAAACTATCTCTATGCCAAATTTCATCAAAATCGGTTGCGAGGTTTAAGCGGGAAAGCGTAACAGACAGACAGACAGAGTTACTTTCGCATTTATAATATTATAAGTTGGGATGGTGTTAAGGTATCGTTTGTATTAACATAGAGGCTGCAAAATTCAGAAATCCAAACCCTAACAAAAAATAACTCTACATAGAAAATATGCTATTATATTTTCCAATTTACTCTACATAATCGAATTATAACTCATAAATATTCGTTGCATTTGTTTTTACGGTTGGTAATTAAGATATCATTACGGTTCCTTAAGAAACATGGCCGCGGTTCCGTTTCCGGGAGTTTTTAATTTTTCATTTACGGGCGAGCGGTTTCAATTTTTCCTCTAATTTCTCATTAAACTTAGCTGCACGTTTTGGCCTGGGGACTATTTTTTAATGTAAATTAGCAAAACAATGTCGCGAGCAATTAACAGTGTAATTTATGTTTGCTTTTTTATTTATGTGCGCTCGTTTATTTATTGCTTCGCTGTAAAAAGTTATTATTTAACTTGACAACTGCTGTAACTTATCATAAAAAATAAATGTTGTACCTATGCCTGGAAAATAAGTAAGATATTCCAAGTGAGGGTGTATGTGCTTGCTTAAAACGGTCACGTAAGATGCAAAACCGAAATTGGTAAAAGGATTTTCCTGTTACCTTCTACGTAAAGGATTCAATAACGCTGTGAAGCGTCATGAAAAACAATAGGCGGTAGAAAAAGCGTTGCTTACGTAACATATTCAAGGGATGATGGTGTCGACTTTAAGATAAGAAGACCAAAAATATAGCCTACTTATTTGTAAAATTATACAGTGTCTTTTAGCATAGCAGTGTGGGAATAAAACACAGTTAATATTTAAAAAAAATTAAAAACTGGTTCGAAGGTTCGAAGGAAATAACCACAAAAATACAGTAAAAAAACTTTGCGATTACAAAACAAAGTTTACGTTCTATGCCCTATTCGAAATTTAATTTTGAGCTACGCAGGTGCGTCGTTCCAATCGCCGCCATTTCTCTAAATTCCCGCCACGTTTGACAAGTGTCGTAACGTTCCGTTTCGCGTAGGGTTTCCGACAATAGTTCGCGCGATTCCATCTGCACACGTGCTCCGTTTCATTTCCTGCACCCTGTCCGCGTGGGTTTTTCAACGGACCAGTGAAAAAAAGTTTAACTATTACACGAACTTGATTTGGGCGGGAACAGGGGAATCTGTAGAGCCGAGGGTGCGGGACTTTTATTGAGAGTTTAAAATAATTGGAGAGGAGAGAAGAGAGTTTAAAAGTCAAAATGGCTAAAGTCTTTTACATCCAGTATTTGAACACGACACTGTTTTAGTACAGATTTTAAAAACATCAGCTCAGAAATCGGAGAGTAGGCTCTTCGTGATTATCCTGACTTTAGTTTCGTTTAACTTAATTTTTTTTACAATAATAGACTATGGGGCACAGTGTAAAACTTTGTCATAAAAGCGGTCATGGGTTCTTTTCCAACTTGAGTGAAGTCGCTAATTATTTAGGCCAGTCCATCTTATACTTAATTTTCCATTAATAAGACTTTAAAGAAATATCACAACTTGTTGTCGACTCCATCACTCCATGTTCCCATATCGGCGGAAAATTGAAAAGCCACACTCCAAAAAACCCTTTAGTGCGACATGTTGGCGTACAATGGCGGTGTACGCGCGTATCGCGGTTCCGATCAAAGTTGACAGTTACTACAGAAGTTAGTAAAAATGATCCACGGGAGTTCATTGGAATGTTTTTAACTTTTTAGCAACCTGTATGACAAAAACAGGAATTCAACCAGAGTCCTATATGCACGGGAATCTGTACCTTACGTATAGTCAGCGTCAAATAGTTCGTGACACCCAAAGTAGCCAAATAGTTTGCGACACCCAAAGTAGCCAAAAACTTTTGTTCTGTTTTTGTTTCAATTGGAATAAGGTTGTGTTATCAACATTTTTGGCCACTTTGGGAGTCACGAACTATTTGACGCTGACTGTACATAACTTTTCTCGTAATATGAAACTATAGCTTTACTTATTTATGCCAGTATTAGTAAAAATTTACACTTTATTTTATTCTCAAATGAGGTGTACACATACATAATTAATTGGTAATAATGTTCTGACAAATTACCAGCATATTTCACCTCTTAGGAACATTACATCTACCTACATTTCTAGACTAAATTTAGAATCTAGACAAACCAGTATTTCATAGTTGTTTAGGCATTCATTAGCGAGTACATAGCTCAGTGACTAGCCTCTGACTAGCCTATGTTAATAGTTGCATAATTCAGTCAACAATCTAGTAAACGATGTATCTATACTATGCATAATAATGGAGTAGCTGGATCTATGGATATAAACCTACATTCAAGAATTTTATAAAAGTAAGTTTTGTTACGCATCTAGAGGTCAGGAAACACGCAATCAGGTCAGTTCAGGAGGTTTATAGGTCTGGAAAAACGTTGTCTGCCTTCGTTAATACCTAAGATTAGTGGGAGTTAGGGCTCCAACATAAGCACGTAGCAACGCACACTTTAATAGTGAAAGCAATATTGCTAAAAAAATAGAGTCATAATGTGCTCTATTTTTATTTATTTATACTTTAATGCCAAAATTTTAACAATAGGCGAACTTAATGCCCTAAGGCATTCTCATCCAGTTTTCCTTCAGGTTATGCAGAAAAAATTGTTTAGTAGTTACTATAATATGCTGTAATATCGGATATTTTGCTAATATTATAATGCTTTGAAAATCATTAATTATTCCATGTTTCAGAGATCGGTTTACGAGTATGTCATTGCGTCTTATAATTTTTAACAAATACCAGGCCTGGCTCACTCCGCGCGGTACATCCGATAATTACCTACAGCGAAGCGCCCCGCCGGCGGGTATTATATCAGTCGAGTGTCACGCGCGCGCTCGTCAGGACGCTGGCGCGTGACGTGCGTTGTAGTAGTATGATTATTATTCTATGATCGAAGTATTATTTAAAAATGTACATAAAGAGAAAGAAATATTGTGCGGCGTTCGGGTGTTTAAACGAAAAGTAATCTACCGGATTTATCTTTTTTTTTTCGCTTTCCAAAGATGCTGAAAGGTATGTTGGCCATGTAGGTAATCAATAATTCTTAGGATAGTATAGGAACCTAACCTACTATGAAGGATTTCCATAATGAATGCATACTTACCTACATACGTACCTCATTACAAATAAGTAGATTAATTATTTTTTCACTAGACAGCAACCCTAACAGCGTAAGAAGAGTTCAGAGGCACGCGATAGAAAGAGACAAAACTTGTAGGTGAATAAAATTGTAGGTACGTAGTGCTGTGCGAGCTGAATTCCACTGTATCGCGTCGTAGCAAGACTCGCATTTATTTAAATCGTCTTGCGGAGTAATCCTTCTGTACCTGTACTATTACTTATTCTGTGCAAATACGTACAACGCGTTATTCAATTGCAGAGACGAAAGCACATAAAGCTAAACACTGGGACATCTTATGTAGTGATAATAGGTACTATTTCACAACAAAACTGTACAGTCCAATGTGCTCTTGCCATAAATATTAGAGTGTAAACCACATCATGCAGTCAGCGACCTGCGGTGCGGGCGCCATCTATCATGGCTTATTGAATTATGCCCCTCGTCCCCAACAATTATTGCTGTACTAATGACAATTATTGCACTTTCCCGCGTGTGGGCGATGCGTCAACATCTAGTTGTGGTGGGAAAGGTGAGGTCAAAATATGGTTGTTTCGTACCATACTAGTTCTTGTAGCTTTACGCCTACATGACAGGTCTAGTACTTAGTTAGTAGTGTATCTAGCATAAAAACCTAGCTTTCAATTATGATATCGATGAAACAATTTTTAAAATTTGAAAATTGATAATATTGATGCTTCTTTTACCAAATCTTTTTTAGTAGACTAAATCATAATTGTAGAGTCCTCTCGAAGACTATTTATTTATTTTAAATAACTTGAAAAAATCAAACTGCCTAATGCGGGACTCGAACTTGTTCATAAGAACTTACTCGAATATTTATTTATTGATTGTAAGGCTGAGTTGCACCATCAAATCAAATCAAATAAAATATATTTATTGATTTAATTTACTTTAACTGTAACAAACATCAAAAAATTGACAAACTTCATTCAAAAAGTAACGGTTATTGTTATAGTTACGGTAAAATTTAGGTGATGCAACTCAGCCTAAGACCCAACAAACTTTACCAACACACTCAATTATTATTGGTTATGGCTTACGCAACATGAATAATTGCAGATTTTGACAACACTAATTCGTCATGTCCAGGAACACAAAGCAGTACGCAGCTTTATTCCTTTGCGTTCTATTCCGTTGCAAAAAGTTTCATTTTGTCTCTACCCCAGTGTAGTGTTGATCACCCTCTGGGGTCCCATACGTCATCGGACGGGGGCAAAGCAGACAGTTTAAAATTTGGAATTACCCACCGCACGATCCATTTTCCAAATTGGAAAGAATAAGGGACTCAAACATCGAGAAGGTATACTGTTTGGGAGTGGGTAACAACACAAACAACTTATTGCTATTGTACAAAATAGATAAGACTTGCAATTTTGTCACCGAAGCCGAACCTGACCACTTAATAGGTCAGAAAATAAAGAAACTCTTTCATCAAAACCAAAAGCTCTTTCTCCTAACTTCGAGCTCTTTTCACTCTAAACCTTGTCTTGCCAACTTCAGGATTTTAGTGCTTAAAGGTATTTTAAACAGGTAAACCCCGCATATTGGTCAACTCTAGCACCTTTTCTCCCTAATTTCACCAAGTATAGTACCTACTCGTAAATCACAACTCAATTGCATTAGTATTTAGCGACTTTTTCAGTGCCTAGTGCTTCAGTATTCCCCAGACACGACCCATCAGCTGAAAGGTCGCGACATTTGGCGGGTCGTGCCCTTTCGAAGCAAAGGTTGCGCCCTCTATAAAAACGTGTGGTTGTCACTGTGACATTTTCGCTAATTACTTGAAGAGTATGGCTCATTGTCATAGTTTTTAGACAATAATGTCGCATAATAGGTTGGGAATGGTGTGTTCAAGCAAGGACCACATACCTGGATGAAGAAGTACCGAGTCCTCTAGGAACAAAGTAACATTCGTGATGGACTCTATTTTCAGTATGTCTAAGGGATTGGGCCTAGACTTCTGAATGTATTTTACCTACTCGTAGACCGGCAGCTGTCCTCAACTAAAAATCTCACTGAAGGATGTGATTGCTATTAGAAATTCTCAAGTCGATGACTCAGAGGAGTAGCAACGAAGACAAAGCAAATATACCTACTTAACACGCATATTGTGTGTAGGTACTTAGGTAATTAATAACGTGCGCATTTTGTTTACATGATTGGAATAAATAATTGGAATTGGTAATCGGAGCACGCTTGCGCTATGAAACAGCTTTTCTTGTCAGATTCTCTATAATAGTGGTATTTACTACTTAGAAGTATTTCATATCAATGAAAATCAAATCAATTGAAGTTTTCGTTGAGTACCTACTTCATTTATTCAGTAAAGGGGTGAGTTAAGGACAATAAAACACGCGTTTGCCTGTTATCCGCAGTACTCGGATCGTCAAATAAAGTCGCTCGTTAAATTGCACCGTACTTTTGAGTCATTAACTTGGTTTGACGGATTACACAGTAGCACATTATTTGGGCGTATAAAAGACAATTGTATAGCTACTTTACTATACTACTATACTGAAAGGATTGTGACATCGTAATTATCAATTTAATTAAATTTAATCAAAAGTTAAATCTGTTAATATTTGTAACTTGAAATAGAAATTAAGTAGAATAAATGGCGTTTTTGATTGTCTATCGAGAAACTGAATATTATGTAAGTTATAAAGGTACGCCTCGTAGTCGTAGTCTGTCGTAGCCGTAGTCTGTCGTAGTCATAGTCTATCGTAGCCGAAGTCTGTCGTAGTCGTAGTCTGTCGTAGCCGTAGTGTGTTGAAGCCGTAGTCTGTCGTAGTCATAGTCTGTCGTAGCCGTAGTCTGTCTGTCGTAGTCATAGTCTGTCGTAGCCGTAGTCTGTCGTAGTCATAGTCTGTCGTAGCCGTAGTCTGTCTGTCGTAGTCATAGTCTATCGTAGCCGAAGTCTGTCGTAGTCGTAGCCGAAGTCTGTCGTAGTCATAGTCTGTCGTAGTCATAGTCTGTCGTAGTCGTAATCTGTCGTAGGCGTCCGTAGTCTGTCGTAGTCGTAGTGACTACGAATGCTACGAGTAAGTTTCACAAGTTTAAGGCCAGATTAAAATTTAAAACTTTTCTGAGCCATGTCAAATGCTCGTAGCTATTAATTTTTAGTACCCCAGTACTACAGTGTACAGTTGTCGTTAGTAATAATAATATGTCGCATTACATCGCGATACCAATGCGTGCTCAAATACCTGCCTTGTTATGCATTAAAAAAAATCCAAATCAATTGAGGAAGCTTGTCATTTAGTAAGGTCATGCTGTCGACTGTACTTACAATAATGGCCGCTTTAAAATCTTTTTGAGCCGCCCTAACCCTTCTCCGGCCATAATTCGCACCTGCGCGGAGTCAACGCGCGACGTCGAAGACTAATTTCTAGTAAGAAGGATAAATTCGCCATCACGACCGCCATTTTGAGGGCACTTAAGATATTTGATTGCCTACTTATGTCGCGGGATGCAAATGAGGAAAGTATTATCTAACTTACAAAGATATCGTTATTTATGTTTGAGTCAATTTTCAATTCAATTTTTTTTATATTACATCAAAAAGCTAAGCTTTTGGCCTTATTTAACATTGCATCTCACCTGAAGGAATGTATGATCAATGAAGGTGGAAGCTGTGGTGGAAGCGAGCTTGAATTCGAAACCCTAAACAACTAACTACTCGTATCTTAATTCAAAAAATAATAAAAGCCTGTTCAAGTAAGTATTTCAAGATATTTTCCCATCTTAAGAAATTCATAATCGAACTAAAACAGTATCGTATTCCGCAGAAGATAAATGATGGCATGCTTCAAACCTTAGCATTACTATCAATTTACAAACAAATAAACTTAACATAAAAACCTTACCATAGGTCGAAGTTAATTTAAGTTAACAAATTCACAAGATGTGAAACGGATTGCATCAAAACTCATTAATTTCATTTCCAAACCGAATTGTCATTGGCAAAACTCGCGTTAACTTTAACAATCTAAGCAAACAAGCTTTCTCTTGTCTCTGGTTAATTAATTAAGTGGGGATGCCCTCCACCCTCCGGGTTGCAGATTAAAACCGTTAAAACAGCGTAGGGCGATGAAGAATTGAGGTCTTAATTTATTGAAATTAAACGAGTAGGACTGTATAGGTGAACATCATGATGGCAATGAAATCATGTAGCATTGTTTCAATGACGCTCACCTGCTTGATAGACCGACGATCTCTAGAAGTAGCTGGCAGGTATGATAAGAGTCCCCAATCATACTATGGCCTGAAAAAGCCTGAAATCTGCGGGGAATGTTAAGTAAAAGAGGAAACAGCTCATAAAAACATGGCAATTGATTCGACGTGTCAATTACCATTTACTTCAAAGATAATATGATATTGTGTAGTTTAAACTCCCTACTAGCTCGGGAATCGAACTACAGACAATGCGGCGCATCGCGAAAGTAAATCTTACTCGTACATTTAAAATGGATTCTTGTTCTTATCCTATAAAGGGGTAGAATCTTCAAGCCGACTGTGAACAGCGGGGTGCTTCAGAAACGGAATAACTTTCAGATAAGAAAGACTGTTCATGTTGCACGGTTTTGTTCGTAAAGCACACATTTGGATAGGTCTAAAAGCCTGCTGTGTGAGGTAAAAAATGTGCACAGGAAATCATACGATAACCAAGCAACTTCAAAACAATGTTTCTAAGATGTTTTTATAGCATAAATGAATTTATTGATTGCAAATTTTAAAGAAATTGACACTGTTTTTCTATTATTTTTTTTAATCGAAATGTATTTTGTTTATTATTATTATTGAATGTATATCATTATTGTTAATTAATTAATTATTTTAGTTGAATTTTTATAGTCTTAGAGACTTATTTATTTGTCTTTGTGTGCTTTCTGTTTCACTGTATGTTGCATGCCAATTGTCGTTGGTTAGATGTGTGAAACGGACATTCATTGTTTATCACTACTTTGTACCACATTTACCGCAATAAAGAAATTCTATTCTATTCTATTCCTTTCTTCCTTTTTAGAATCTAAACCAAAACCACCGTATTGGACATTTTACACTGCGCCGCTAGCCCCAAACTAAGCAAAGCTTGTAATATGGGTACTAGACAACGGATATCGTTCGTTTCAGCCAAATGACGTCCACTGCTGGAAAAAGGCCTCCCCCAAGGTTTTCCACAATGAACGGTCCTGCGCTGCCCGCATCCAGGCTCTTCCCGCGACCTTTACCAGATCGTCGGTCCACCTAGTAGGAGGCCTGCCCACGCTACGTTTTCCAGCCCGTGGTCGCCACTCGAGAACTTTCCTGCCCCAACGGCCATCGTCTCTACGAGCTATGTGCCCCGCCCACTGCCACTTGATTTTAGCAATTCTGCGAGCTATGTCGGTTACTTTGGTTCTCCTACGGATCTCCTCATTTCTGATTCGATCACGCAGGGAAACTCCGAGCATAGCCCGCTCCATCGCCCTTTGGGTGACCTTGAGCCTTCTTATGAGGCCCATAGTAAGCGACCACGTTTCGGATCCATATGTCAACACTGGCAACACACACTGCTCGAAGACTTTCGTCTTGAGACACTGCGGTATTTCGGACATGAGTATATGGCGAAGCTTCCCGAACGCTGCCCATCCGAGTTGGATTCGACGATTGACCTCTTTCTCGAAGTTGGACCTACCTAACTGGACTGTTTGTCCCAGGTATACATAATTGTCGACAACTTCGAGTGTAGAGTCTCCAACCTTCAGAGGAGTGGGTGCAACACGGACATTAGNAGAAGTGTGGTGGTACTCTTCTTCAAAAAAGGTGACAAAACCTTATTGAAGAATTATAGACCCATCTCACTTCTGAGCCATGTCTACAAGCTGTTTTCAAGAGTCATTACGAATCGTCTCGCTCGCAGGCTCGACGACTTCCAGCCTCCCGAACAAGCCGGTTTCCGAAAAGGCTTTAGTACCATAGACCACATACATACGCTAAGGCAGATTATACAGAAGACCGAGGAGTATAATCAACCACTTTGCCTGGCGTTTGTGGATTATGAGAAAGCCTTCGATTCGGTCGAGACCTGGGCAGTGCTACAGTCTCTCCAAAGGTGCCAAATTGACTATCGATATATCGAAGTGTTGAGGGATTTGTACAAAAACGCCACAATGTCGGTCCGCCTCCAGGATCGGGATTCGAAACCTATCCAGTTGCAGACAACGGATATAAACATACTTAAATACTTTTTTTTGTAAATACTATATTATACATAGAAAATACCCAGACCCGTCACAGAAATTAAAATTCATTATTTCAATTTCTGCCCGGCCGAGAATCGAACCCGGGATCTCTCGGCATAGTAGTCCGTTCTGAACCACTACACCAAACGGCAGACTATTGGGTTATAGGTATAGAAATTATTATAATTTGTAGTAAGAAAACAAACAGAACAGAAAAAAGGTGTTCGTTCTACTAAACACATCATAATCTTCCCAACTTCAACTTCAAGAAGCGCAAAAAGAAAGAAGACCGCAAAGTAAATTGGCAAAAGTAAAAGAGGCGGCAATGAAGAGTGACACGGATTGTATAAGTAGCAGCGGAATAAACTAAGTCACTCTGACACTCCGATTCGGTGACTCGCGTCGTGGAACACTTTCCCTCCCGTGAAAAAAACCAACGAAATGTCACCTGTATACTGCGACTGAATTGTTTTGATACTTGAAAATTTTATTTTTATGAATCTAGTTCAAATATTGTTTATTTCTTTAAGGGGACTATTGTATTTACCAGTTCTACTCTGTGATTCACCAGAAAATAAAGTGTTGACCATAAAAGGCCAACTTAGCTTTTTTACTCGCGCTTTGAGACAATTATCACGTTGATATTGAGAAGAAACGCCCTAATACTTACATGATTTTATCATAGTCCTTAATAATAAACAAAACATAGATAAGCGCGAAACGGACTATTTTTTTTAATTTACCACAGTAAGCTCACAAGCTGACTTAAAATTGTGCTGATGAAAGAATTTTGTTCTTGCTCAATTGTTAAGCATATTTTGGCCATCAAGTCTCAACTCACCTCACTCCCACTAGTTCCCCGCGAGCAATGCAAATGGCGCCCGAACAATAATCACGAAAGTAAGCGATACGCATAAAAATACCGCCAAAAACCTCCTCAGCCCTCCGAGGGCCGGATTTAACATGCCTAATGCGGTTTACGTGTCGCCTCCCCTCGCACCTCGGTAATCGTTTTAAGACGTTGTTGACTTGCTAAGTTAGTGGTGATTTTTGTGGTTTTTTTTGTTGTAAGAAGTAGCAGTGACGTTTTGTTTTGATGACACTTCGGGGAGTTGGCGCGATCTGGCATTTTGAGTGCCCGTCCCGTTGAGTGTTAAGTTTCAATTTGATTTGATTGATTATAATTGAAGAAATATCTTTCACAACTTTTATTACCTACAGGCGCTTGTAGTTGCGTGTAGCTTTTGTGCTCTAAAATCATGTCATAACGATAATATTTTATCTCAGAGCTACGTTTATCCGTTACGGTCATGCCCATGCTGATTTTGATTATCACAGCAAAAGTTTAAATCAGATTAAACCGCGATTCAAATGCGCTCAGCGCCTCTAGTGGCCATAAGACGGTTCTACTAAATGCTGGCACTACATGATGAAAATTACAAAATAATTTTGCACACAGATGTATTGTGCTGCCTATGTTTATGCAAAATTGTGAGGCAGCTTATGTTTGAGTACTCTTTCACAATATTTGCTTTCAGGCCAAATTGCTTGCTAATAGAGAGAAGTGCTCACTCAGTGAACAGTACCACAAGTCGCCGCAGAGGGCGCCACGCTCGGACAATGGCAGGTGGAGACGCGAGCGCCATCTGCATACCCGCATTAAGTAATTGGCCTTATAGTAGGGCTGCCGCAAACGGAGAAAGGTCACGACGTAGAGTTACTCGATCTCGTGTAATACATCGTTGGTCTGTGTGAACTGTTTCTACTGGTCTAGGTCCTGAGAAGAAAAGAGTCTTGTAAGCTTTGAAAAGGAAAGGTTTTTGACAGATTAGGTTTTCGGCAAGTAGGTTTTGGTAGAGTTAGGTTTTGTAAGTTAGGTTTTGTCAGTTAGGTTTTGTCAGTTAGGTTTTGGGAGTTAGATTTTGTCAGTTATGTTTGGTAGAGTTAGGTTTTTGAAGATTTACGTTCTCGGAAGTTAGGTTTTCAGAAAGATAGGTTTCCGGAAAGTTGTTTCAGTTAGAAAAAGGCCTATTTATTAAAGCATGGATATCTTTATTTTCTGTAAAAGTAATGTTTGTAGTTCTTTTAAATTTTCCTCGCCAGCCCTATAGCCCTGGGGTGCGGTTAGGTCGCCTTCAATAGGACTCTCATCACAATGAGTGGCGCCTTCATTATTTACAAATGAGCGCATAAATCTCCCGTGAACGATCCAGACAAAATTGCAATCATCTCCGTCCTTGTCACTCCACCCAAATTAACCCAAGCAAGACAGGGACAGATGCTGCGAAGATTAGCGACAGTCAGACGCGACAATTGGTCTTCAAAATTTATGAGGTAACAGAAATTATAGTATTTGTATTTCAATGCTGTTGAGTATTCGAGGCAGGTACGTCATTCGTGGAAGATGTTTTCTTAGCACCAAGGTGGCCATAACATTTTTAGACATTATTTTATCGGCACCAATTATGTAGCTGTGAACTCTTTAGACTAGATATTGAGTAATGGATTATAACATAAAATAGGTTACCTTATAAAATAACAATTAATTGCTTCGAGGAAGATTTGAACCCGGAACCAGGCAAGGTGACTGACTTGGCGACTTAAAGTAAGTTTGCCTTATAAAAGAACTTGCATGTTTTCCTTCGACTAAGAATTTGCTGTTACTATTTGTCAAGGGTTAACAAAATAAGACGGAATAATATTGGTAGTGTTTTTTTTAGTAGATTGAAGTACATCTAATAGTTTTTCTCGTTTTTTATTCAATGAAAATTCATATTATGTGGGTGGTAACTACTTTTAAAAGATAAAATGATACATAATACGTTCATGCTCACAAAAGTACAGTGAGGGCACAACCTACAACCTCTGGTAGAGTTATCAGAGTCTCAACCTTTGAATTCAACCTATAAATGGCATATGCCCTCATTTTCATTCACTTATGTATCTCGATACCTGGACACTAGAGTCCAGAATCGATCCGGGCATCCCTCTCGAATCCCGGGAATTTCATTACAGTCCGGCCGGGGCAGGGCAGCTCTATTGTGCGCTGAGTTATGACCGCACTAGTCCGCACTATTGGCACAGACCTAGTTGCGGGTGGACTGGGTATTTTGTTTTTTTGTGAAAGTCCGGCCTATAAACTTTTAGAAACAGAAATTAAACTAAGTATACTTTGAAAAAGGATCAGTGCTTGAGTTTATAGGTATTTCTAGCTAGTGTTTTCAGTTGATTCAGACTGAAATGCATTGACTGAAATGCATTTACCTACATAATATCTTTTATATTACTGGCAATTTAGATTTCCAAATTATAACAAAACGATAACAAACTTACCAAGCCTTAAATTTTGCCTGCTGGCATGGCATTTTTTGTAAAATGGCTTTTCAAGTCATATTTAGACATAACAATGCGCTCTGGTGAAAAGAAGAACTGCCAATCAAAATCTAAGAATCACACACATTTTAGAGTTGATACACTGAAATGGCTAAATTCCTTATTGTACCGCCACATGACAGTACCGGCGCTCAAATTGGCCGCGACTGGGCCACTAATTGTTTGAAATATGCACGGAGATTGGAAGGAATAGTTTTATGAGGTTCACTGACTGCAGCTTAAGCTTAAGCTTTGCTTTCAAAAGCTAAGCATAAGCTGACAAAGAGAATAGGTAGATATGTATGATAGTTGATAATATCCTAGGCCAAGCATGAAATAATATCAATGTGATTTTTATACCAAAAGTAGAGGAGATTTTATGACTGAAACTTGAAAAAAAATCCTTGTAAGGAAGGAATTTAATCGTCCGACAAAATAGTAATAGAATCTTAGGTAGAGTTGTGCAATATAATAAGTTAATCCATAAAGTAAAATGTTTATTTTTGTCCCTAATTTTAGTTTTATATCTCGTGCCTGTACTTGAGAACTGGAACAAAAAACGATGATTTATTTCCCGAGATAATGTATCAGTAATGTGAAGTACCATACTTTGCTCATGCTTAGTTATTATTATCATAACTAATTTGTTTATCACCGCAGTCAGTGAGAGCACAGAAATAGCATAGAATAATAAAATTTTAGTTATTCAAAAGATTTTGAAATGAGCCAACCTCTAAATAGAAGTGTATGAACTTCATCAACTAGACTGCCGTTTTGTTACCTAAAGATCTATTAGTACAAAATTAACACTTAGTTATTGATTTTCAGTTCATAAGTCCACATGATCGAGTGTCTGTCATTCTTACAAAACGGCCTAGCCACCCATTTTGACTAGGGTGTAGGGATTGTAGAGAACATAAGACTAGGATTTACGCAAGATGTTATGATTAGACTAGCAACACCCGTACTTATTCACAAACGATGCTTGCTTAAGTGAAGCAGCAAATCGAACGCACAGCGTTGAATAGAGCTCTTTGACTGGTTCGTGTGTCACCCTGTGCGTCCACACTCCACGCGCACTGGAGACCTCATAGTAATGTTTGTGAATACGGGCGTTAGGAGCTTGTAGAACCAAGCAATATGTATGGTACCTACTTGTCATGATTTTTATACGAAAATGTTTTTTGATGGATTTAATTTTGTGCGTAGAGCTCTTTCTCTGCTTTTTTCGTTATCTATCCCAAAGCTTCGATCCTTGATTTATTGCCTCTTAGCCGATTGTTGGCATCTTTGAAGTCTTATCAGCATATTTGTGTTATCAGTACGATGCAGTTTCTGCTGCATTCGGCTATTTTGGGATTAAGTTCAGTTTTATGGAAACGCATAAAAATGAGGGATGTTTTTAAGTTTTAATAAATATTAAGAGCTTTGGAGTGCTGCTTTAAGTTCAATATGTATATGATTTGTATGATTTTATGTAACTTTTTTTGGGATATACCATCTTACTTTAACTTTAACAAATGTCAAACGTCTGTCAAACTAAATACGAAAATACCGGTTATTGTCACTTGTATTAATACATAGTTACTTTACGGTTAGTAATTTGTGTAATAACAAATTACTAATAATCTTTTTCTTATAAAAAAAAAAAAAAAAAGTAAGATGGTGCAACTCAGCCTTAGAGATTATGCTTTTTAAAGCCAACTGTGTGAAGATATTTTTGATGTATGCTTTATTGTGATATTTGGACGAAATAAACGCAATTCTTTCTTTCTAATTCTGACTGAGAATCATGTTTCATTTGTTACTCATATTACATACAAAAGTGTCCACTCACCGCCCTCGCAAAAGTTAGTACATACGTATCCTTATGTAAGGGGGTGTCCACACAGGTGGGGTCAAAGGTGAGCCGACCAATGGCGCCGCGGAAGTAGGGCGCTGCTGCATCCGGTTGTTATATTTTTTTAATTGCGTGGCGCGGGTGTGTTTGGCCAGGTGCGCTATTGGTTGAAGGGTGGACTTCTATGATTGTAAATCATTCATTTGTGAAAAAAAAAATTAAAAGCACAAGAGAAATGTAATACGAGAGTAAGACTTCATCAAACTCAACAACACTACATTATAATCTTTGATGATAAAATAATGACAGAAGGAGGGTGAGAATTTCTTAATGAATTGATTTTAGTTGCAAACATGATAGATATTATTATGCATTCCAGTTGGGAAAATCGAATTTGTAATGATACTAATCCTAAATACCTATCCACTACGACTCTATTCGACAAATAGGATCATTGATCAAAGGTCATAATAATATTGACCGTTAGTTTAAAATGTTTAAATAGAGACTAAGATTCGTCACATTATTTCCAAGTATATTCTAGTAAATGACACTTTTGCGTGCGTCACTTAACTAAAATAGACTCATCTTGATGCTGGTCACTTATCTTATTGTGGGCAACAGCTTCGTACACAGGAAACACAAATTAAAGGACGTGTCCAAACATTGTTCCCAGTAAACGCCGGATGCGCCGTTTGACCATCGCGCCTCCTTGGATCTGATAGTGTGTTCTGCGCTTAAGTATTGTGTGTGATTGTTATGTTACTAACAAATGACTGAAGTGGACTGTAGATTCATAAACACAAGATACTTCTGAAACATTTAGGTTACTCTTTGTAACAAATGACTGAAGTGGACTGTAGTTTCATAAACACAAGATACTTCTGAAACATTTAGGTTACTCTTTCTAACAAATGATTGAAGTGGACTGTAGTTTCATAAACACAAGAATCAAGATACTTCTGAAACATTTAGGATAACATATACATAGGCTAACGCTCTTAGGTATGTATAAAAAGCTAGCATAAGTTGCTTAAATCTTAAATCTATGTCAGGATGGCACTTTTCAATTTAGAGCGCTAGTAGAGTCCAAAAGATAAGGAGATAATAATTTTTGACGAATGAATATCTAGAAGACGATGTTTAACAACTTACAAATAATGGTTTTCAGTTTTTTCATGGTTATTTTGTAGCGTTTTATAAAAAATCTGGTACCAAGCGATTTTCACAAATTCAATCATGATTATTTTTTCCATCAATCTATCTGAGGCACAACTACATCCTACGGACTTGTATTTTTCATTGCGAAACACAAAGTTAATTTGTCACCACATCCCTTGCCGTGGTTGCTTGGAATCCGACCATTCCGCTCACCCCCATTGTTTTCCGCGAAATTGGACTCCGTGATTAATTTGTTTAAGGCCCCTAACGTGTATTTCCGACGGCCAGCATACCTAGACCTTCCCCTCCCCGCATTTTAGTTGAAGATACGACTAAAATGCGGGAGTTTGAAAGGTGTGAGAGTTCAAGTGTTACTGGTGGGGTGATACCTAAATTTCCATCGTTATTTGGTTAGTTGACATCGGGATCTCTATGAATTGAATGGCTGGAACATGAGATGTTTGCGCTGCGGGCTCGTAATTTGTTTGCGTCTTGCCTGATTATCGTCGGTTACCAGATTCAAGTGTAATGTTTATCAATGTGATGTGGATGTTGTGAGAAGACGGTTCGCCTCTACATCCCTATTTCATGCGAAAGACCATCTTAATAATTTTATCAACTGTTTATTAGTTTTTTTTTGGTGAATTATTTGTAGATTATGAAGGTTAACTTGACTGGGATTTGGACTTGATAGATTCTATTGGCTCTGTCTATTTATTATGTGCCCTTTTTTCATGCATTGTTTTGTTGTTATGACTAATTGTATGCTTTATTTGTTCGCTTTATTTGATATGCAATGGATGTGCATAGCATGTTACATTTTAATTAGGTACATTATGAGATTACAACTACTATATGACAGAAGATACATTTATTTTCAAGTCATAATAAAGCTCCTGAAGTTAATGTAAATAGCAATGTAATAATAGCAATACTCGCTAACATCCCAAAGGTTACTCCTGGCAACACAATCGCATAAACACCGTCAAATGATTAGAAACTCGGTGGTTACCGTCGTTATCTCATGGGCTATTCCTCACCCGCCATCTGCGTATCTTCGGCTTCCCCAGGGACCTCATTACTCCTTTAATTACCACTACCTGCCTCAATTAGGAAGTCAGTCCACTGAGTCGGAGCCTTCCGTTGGTGCTTGCCACCTTGTGGTGACGTCTTTGCTCTCTGATTTGGGGTAGTGTTGTTCTTATGTCTGAATTTTTTTGCCAAATTAGCATCATCGTGTTATTGTGTCCGGTGAAATACATAACATCATCATCATTTCAGCCACAGGACGTCCACTGCTGAACACAGGCCTCCCCCAATGCTTTTCATGTTGATCGATTGATAGCGCAACCATTATGATGTCGTCGGTCCACCTTGTGGGACGTCCCACACTGCGTTTTTCGGTACGCGGCCTCCATTCCAGAACCTTGCTTTCCCATCGGCCGTCATTTTTGCGTACTAGGTATGTGCCCTGCCCATTGCCACTTCAGCTTGCTAAACCGTCGGGCTATGTCCGCAACTTTATTCATTTGGCTGAAACGAACGAACGAACGAATTATTTAATGCAGGATAAGGATAGATGGAACAAATTGATGTTGTGCACAATGTACGAAGTCTTATCTAAAAATGCCATTTGCATTCGAATCGACAAACGGCACTTCCCGATTGCAGCCTTACAACACTAATCCTAGCCCCAAGATAAGGGTTACAAATGGGCCCGGCAAATCTTGGGTTTCGGCAAACAGGGGAGATTGTTTAAATTATCGTCTGCGCGGTTGTCAACGGGTTAATTTAAGGAGTTTTTCTTCCGCACCGATGAACAAATTATTTATTTTGCGGGAGACGACTTCATAAATTGTGGAGTTTTGTTGACGTCACTTCTCATCGCGGTGATTTATGGGAGACGAAATAATGCTGCAATCAGAAAGTGAACTTTTGGATGATAAAATGTCTGGGATGTTTTATGGCGGAAACAGGGTGGATTTTTAGAAAGGAAAAGTGTCGGTGCCTACCTACTTTTCCTTAGCGGTTGTTAGTGGAAAAAATAAAAAGTGATTTTTTCTAGCCTTTGGAGAAACTGCACTTAAGAAAAGAAAAATAAAGTTATAAGGATAAGGGTCTACAAAGCATCTGTATAGAATCAATTGAAGTTCAAAAATCCTACTAATACCTACTATCTATAGGCTATCTGAAAGTTTGTGTAGATGTACGGATGGATGTTTGTTTGTTATTCTGTCACGAAAAATTATTTTGAAGAAAATAAATTTTACTCACGAGTGAAGCGGCGAGTAAATTCTTGAAGTACTAAAATTCTTGAATACCGCCATGTAGAGTATTGTAATTACTCAAAATATTAAACAATAACGCACTTGTATTTTATTATTTTGAACATCCAACTTCCTGGGCCCCTAAAACGAAAATACCAGTGGTTTATCAGCATCATCCCCCATAATCCGGGCGGTAAATCAACCCCCAGTCCGGAGTCCGACCCGGTTCGACCGACCCTGACCAGTTCAGGGAAGCTATTCTTTAACACCGCTAAAGTATTTTCGATTCTGTCACTGTCACTCATTAAGGCATCTAGTTTTGAATGAGAGAGATGGATATTTTTGAAAATTTGCTATCGGTGTTGAGGGTAGCCCTACTGGTTTACGTTTGTTTAATATCACGGATTAAGAGTACATTTGTTGCTGTCTACCTTTAAAACTGTATTAATGTTGATAGATTTATGGGAAATTATTAAATAGGCTTTACGTCATTTGTTTCGTCACTTAACGTATATTTTAAATTTACGATCATTCACATTTAAAAATGGGTTTAAAAAGGTTTAAAAGTATTTCTATTCACATAATTTCTATTGAATATCATATGGAGGGAATTCCCTTAGTTTTATGAAGCTTTTACGTTTCTTTTTCGACAAATTACTCAATTGATTTAAATGCTTAGGCTATTGATTTCAAAGAAAATATACATATGTATACTATTGTATACGTATATCAGGCTAAAATAGGTATGTAGATATAGGTAAATGATGTCTAACACCCAATCAGCGCTTCCATCCGAAGTCGTCGCAACTAGGCGTATATTCATAAGTTTGTCTTAATTTGAGTCAAGATTGGCTGCGTGATTGTATATCACTTACGGGACTATTCCCACCTCTCGTTCCCACCACTGCAACTCCTGTGTAGCCAGGATCTACAGCTTGACCGCCACAAAAACCCAACCAATGAAGGTCAAGTTTGTCCCGGGGGAAAGTTAAACTGTCATTGGACCCGCAACGAAATTAATCAGAAGAACATAGGAGGAGTTCGAAATTAAGGTTCGACTTCCCTCCATTGCAAAGCGGATGACAGGTGACAAACAAAGGTTTAAAACCTTTAAGAAAAAGATTATGCACCACGGACAATAAATTAAATTAAGGGGGCCTATCTTATGAGCAATTAGCAATTACCTGCCAATAATATTGTTCACAAAATCGCTTAAAAGCACGGAAATTTTTCCTTGTCGCGACAAGATCGGTGTAATAAATTGCGGAAACAGATGTATGTTGTATTGTATTAATGTATATCACTTGAATAACTTACTAATAATGCTAATAATTCAATATCCTCCAACCAAACAATAAACCTCATAGCCCATTCTTCACTCCCACTGATTTACCGAAATCTATTTCAACTAGCAACTACCCACAAGACGGATCGCTTAGGGTGACCACTTCCCAATAAATAGCGGGCCAGTCCTAATGCGGTGGATTACAGCGATTGTCGGGATAATCCTCAATCGACACGGGATTAGCGGCCAAATTGTCCTGAGCACCCCCTAATTTATAGACACCCTTAATTGGTGAAGAGATTCGGAACATCTGCAAAGATTTTTCAAAGCATTTTCATTGATTTAGTGTATTAGCTGATACAGTTATAGGTGCAAAGTCCATAAAACACCTGACGCCTTTACTGCCTTTATTATGAAGTCTCACAGTGCGCGTGGACGCACAGTGTTTTGAGCTCTGTTCAACTCTGTGCGTTCGATTTGCTGCTTCGGGCGACGGGCGTGAGACCTCATAGTAATGTTTGTGAATACAGGCGTTATTTTGTCTAACGATTCTTTAAAATTGTCAAAAGTCAACTCACATACGTTCTTTATAAGCTGCTATCTGCAGGCGTTACAGCTGAAAAAACATAATTATCTAGCTCACCGGACAATGTTTATTATCAATATTTATTAGAAAAACCTTAATAAAATTGGCTTTTTCAGGTGGACACAAACTTTTGGCAGATTTGCATATCTCTGTTACTCAGTCTGCAGCCAGTCCCGAATTAGAAGTGCAACTGTTTCGCCCGTATTCACAAACATTATTATGAGGTCTCACAGTGCGCGTGGACGCACAGGGTCACAAACGAACCAATCACAGAGCTCTATTCAACGCTGTGCGTTCGATTTGCTGCTTCACTTAAGCAAGCATCGTTTGTGAATACGGGCGTTAGACCTTATAGTAATGTTTATGAATACAGGCGTTATTTTCTTGCTTAATTGTGTAACGATTCTTTAAAATTGTCAAAAGTCAACTCACATACGTTCTTTATAAGCTGCTATCTGCAGGCGTTACAGCTGAAAAAACATAATTATCTAGCTCACTGGACAATGTTTATTATCAATATTTATTAGAAAAACCTTGATAAAATTGGCTTTTTCAGGTGGACACAAACTTTTTGCAGATTTGCATGTCTCTGTACTCAGTGATTACTACAGACAGTCCTAAATTAGAACTCCTAATAAGAGCAAATCATGTTTCAGTCATCATCACTTACCATCTGTGTGCCTACCATGAGTTTACGTTAGGTGTGCTCGCTAGCGATTGCGTAAAAAAATGACATTTGTATGACATATTGTGCAGCGCCCCTAGTGGCTACTTTCAAGAAATAAGATCTTCATATAATTTTTTGTAGCCGTGTGGTGACGGCAGAGTAGAATACATTTGTCACCAACCCCTACTCTTCCCGCGGGTGTCGTAAGAGGCGACTTAGGGACTACACATCAAACAGAGAATGGGCAGCAGCGCTCTCTGAAAAACATCAATCTTTTAAACTGCGATCTCCAACCCGCCTGCCAAGCGTGGAGATTATGGCAAAACCCTCCACTATAGTGGAGGAGGCTCATAGTCCAGCAGTGGACTGTAAAGGGCTGTTGATGATAATTTTTTGACGTATTCGCTAGCGAGCTCACCTAACGTAAACTCATGGTAGGCACACTGGTAAGATTTACAGGCCAAGAGCTTCCTCGTTGTGGTTAAAAAAAAGTCATCCTATCCACTGCCTCAGATGAACTACGAATTAGTAGTAGTAAGGCTACCTGCGTCTCAAACAGTGTAGTGTAGATGCCAAGTTTGTCCTTAGGAAACTTACTTTATATTTCAGCTTGACCTGAAATACCCCCAACACCCAGGATCAGTATAATATTTAATATTTATACCAAACCCGAGGTCCGAGCCTCATTCGCTAAGTGGCGCCGTAATGACAGATTAGTGCGGTGCCGCGCCACCTGAGCGCAGGCGCCATAATTCACCGGGCCCTCCCGAACTCGATAAATTCGTCAGTGTGATTAGCCGGTGTAGTGTGCAACTAACTTTATTTGGATTTATGTGTGTTATTGGTAAAGCAAAAATTGTTATTGTCCTAGCAGCAGCGAATATTCTGGCCCTAAATGTAGGTATGTATTCTGTACGATCACCTGTAATTGTTACCTAATCCTATTTATGTTACCTTTAAATTATATGTGACGGCCGATGGAGCAGCAAAGTTCTGGAGTGGAGCCCACACACACAAGGTGGACCGATGACATTATAAAGGTAGCAGGAAGGCGCTGGACGCGGCCGCTACCAACCGGGCAACATGGAAAGCATTGGGGGCCTAAAGGCCTATGTTCAGCAGTGGACGTCCTATGGCTGAGATGATGATGATAATGAAGTTATAGGTAATGAAAGTGTAAAAGAAAAAACAAACACCTGGACTCCTAAAACCAATATATTAACACCAATACAAAATAAGATTACACTATACGTAAGCTAAAATTACAAAGTTACATTTAGTTTACTATCTTTACGCCTGCTCGAAGGCCTACGTAGTTGCACGTCAATGTCATCTACAGGTCTTTTCTTCAGCTGAGGTATTTGGCTCTTCATCTTTGGCGGAGGGGACTCTTTTCTTGGAGGTGACGGTGGTGTATTCGTCATCTGACAAGTGCTCGTCTTCGGAAGCCTTTTCGGGATCTTGCTCCGCTTTATACCCTTCAAAGGATCAAATATGCCCCCAATCCCCACGCTTATCTCTGCCTGCGGCTTATCAATCTTTATCTCCAAGTAAGGCCGACCAGATTCTAGCCTCAGTCCCACGTTTTTGCACTTCTTATCCGGCTTGGCCTCATCGTCCATATTTATCGCCACATTCTTGTCAAAGCACACCTCAGGCGCTTTGTTCTCCTGATTCACGATGGTTATCTCACTCCCAACTTCAGCTTCCAACTCTAAACAGGCAAGACAAGGACAATCTTTAGCCATTTCACCTGAAACTACTGGTGTAGCAATATGTATAGAAGGTATGTTTTTACGTTTAAGGTCACTCGAGGATTTCACGTGGGTAGTATTGGATATTCCTGATATTGTTGTATCTAAAGGCTCATGCATTTCTTTTAAAGATGAAATAGTTTTACCTAGTTCCGTTGGGATAGTGCTGTAGCTGTTGGTGGTCGCACTCTGCTGTGGAGTGCATTTTTTGCAATTGCACGGCCTCTTTCCCGAGGCGCAGGTTCTGTCTGACCTTGACTGCTTCATTGATACAGTTTGTTGTATGGGAGCTGTATGTGAGCTGCGTATCTTCTTCAATGACGACTTTAACGGCGGTGGCCTAGTCTCATGGATCACGCTCACAGCGGAACAAGCATTCGACCCGAAATATGATCTTGTGTCCGTGGCGATGGAGCCCCGCGAATCAGATGGGATGAAATGAGATTCTAATTCAAGGTTTTCTGAACGTGGCCGATTTTCGATCTTGAATCCTTGATTTTGATGTTTCATTTTGTATGAGATGCCTTGAAATACATTGTCATTTTTGGTCCTCTTTGCTTTATTTCGGCAAGCGTCCAGGAGAGTGTAGATGTTGTTCTGCTGCTTTTTCTTCTTTTTTCTTGCAAATGCCAAGTAAATTAAAGCTGGGATACACCAGGCGATCTCAAGAAACAATATCAATCCAATGATCCAGGTTTTCTTTGAGGTGAAATCTATAGGGAAACCAAATAACACGTAGTGGCGATTTGTCGGTTTGATTTTGGAATCGTAAATATTCAAGACTCTGTCACACAGGGCCCTCGATTTGTTGACTAACGTCAGTACACTGCCCAGAGGTAAATAGACGTTCTCATCACTGAGATGCGGCACGACATCTGAGCTCAGCCATGATTGAAATCTATCATCGAATTCTGCTTGGTCAGCATTGTTACTCTCGTCTATACAGTTTTTGGCTGCATCGTAGTATTTGAATAAGGTATTGGGGTAATTAGGTGAATCAAGAGGAATCAATGACTGGTTGCGAAGAGGCACAAACATTGTGTGTGAATCGTCTTCCCAATCAATGTGAGGGGTAGGAATAGATAGACCATGATCTGTTTTCTCATAATACGCTAGATGCTGACACGCATTCTTCATACTTCTAGTTATATGTCGTGGTGGAGCAATGTTTATCGTTATAGACTTGAGTAGAATCTTATCAGGACTCCGCCAGCCTACACCATCTGTCCCCATATACCTTTTGATCTCATTGTGAAAATTGTAAAGTTTTACAATGTTATCCTGGGACACAGTTCCTCCGTAGAACGATAGTTTTGAAATAGGTAGCACCCAAAGTTTTAGATAGCCTCCCAAAGCATCAGAGAATGCTGTTGTCATTAGGTTGTCAGAGACTGGGCATTCTGCTTCTCTTTTGATGGTAGCATAGGTGTCTTTGAAGTATTTGAGCAGCGTGTGTATGTAATCCTCGTTTGATGTATCTATGAAACTTGGCGGAGGTAGCAGTTCCTGAAAATATCGTCGAGCTCTTATCAGCCCTAACTCAGTCTTACTCCAATGAGTCTTACGTCTGTCCGAAGGAGAGAATAACACAGTTCCAACATTGATGGAGTACTCGTAAGCATGAATTACTATTTTCGTAGGGAAAACGAACATTAACAATATCGTTAAAACATACATTTTGAATAAAGCGACTATAAAATAAAACTGTACAAAACACAAAATGACAATGACACCAAATGAAGTTTGTTTATCTTCTTGCTTGTCAATTTCACGGCAGTCAAAGATGAATGAAATCAATTAAAGAAATTGAAACAAGGAGGTTTATACGTGTCTTCAAAGTCTATTTAAAGTTTACTAAAATATTAGCTGTGCCTGCAACTTCGTTCGCGTGAAAACCGTTTGAAGTATTTTCCCGTTTCCCAACACTTTTCAATGATACTTTGCTCCTATAAGTCGCATATAGCCTATACAGCCTTTCTGGCTATCTAACACAAAAAGCTTTATTTCAAGTAGGTATGTTACTAGTATGTTATCATATCTAAACATTCGAAAGAAAGGGCTAGGCAGGGTATATTGATATGCGTAAGCTTAATATGTGTGTACTATGTATGTATATATGTTACAGTTTGGCTTCAGGTGTGCCCAATAAATCAACGGAGGGTACGGGAGCGTGTGCCAAATTGTTTCATTAGAGAATCTGTCGGATGACTCGAGTGCAAGGGATCATGTTCTGATAGGGGAGAGAGGGGAGCGTTCGTTAGTACCACCGCTAATAAGTAGCAAATGATGTGCGTTATATCCCTTAAATCAGGGGTCTCCAAACTTTGAAGCCTTGGGGCTATAATATTTTTTTCGGTATGTTGCAAATGCCATAACAATTTTAATTTTTCTGTCCACCTATGCAAACATAGACTTAGTCTTAAGGCTTGAAACTGCGTTAAGCGGACGCCCGTGCGGTTTCATACGTAAGTCCGCGACGAAGCACTTTTGTTTGAAACCGCTAAGCTGTCGCGGCCCGATTGATGGCAGTGGCGGGCCGGATATAGCCCGCGGACCGTAGCCTGGAGACCCCTGGCTTAAAAGATGTGGCAAATATTTTTTATAGTTATGTCATTGGTGCATGGTCTAGCTAGTGGTTTATGTACCGGACTACAATTCCATCTTATTCTGTTTGCATCTGAAAAGAGCCCCGCTTATCTGCGCACCGTTTCATGGCTTCGCTACATTCTCGTTCCATTCATCTTCTTAGGACATCTCTGGTGGAAACTTAACCAATCTTACGAGTACGAGAGAATAAGATTGGTGTATCCGAAAATCCGTTAAAAGCAAAACTCCGAAGATAAGCCTGCGTTTTAATTATAAATAGATGATTTAGGTACTACGAATGACGGCAAGTCAAAGTAAATACTGCGGCACTTTATCTGGTTGTAATAAGAGCGATATTGTAACAACAATGGATAGCCTGATGTGCTGCTGACGATAGTACAGCCAAGGAAGTATTAACGAGTAGCGCCATTAGCTGAAGAGCTTTTTATTTAAACCGATAGGAACATTGAATTGGAACTTCTGGATGTGTCTTCAAGACTTTATTGTCTTCTTTGTTTCAAGATAAACCTACTTCAGTATACAAACATAAAATATACCTACCTAGGGATGTATTAAGTGAACGACCAGCACAATACCGATCGTTGTGAAAATCTTTGGAGGAGGCCTTTGTCCAGCGGTGGACGTACTTTGGTTGAAACAACGACCTTTTGTGTTTAACTGATATCACTTCCAGCAGCTAGTATAGGTACAAGTTGTCTTTTCTTACTGGCTCTTAGGTTTTCTAATTTGTGTTAGCTAATTTCTTTTTGGTAAAAGTTAAGGTAGTGTCTTCAAGAATACTTTACAGCCCTAAACCAAAACTTAAACACATACTTTTATATGTTTAAGCATAGGCACAAATGTATTCTTCCGAGATCGAACCCGCGACTGGCATAGTAGTCCGGTACTCAAACCAATAGTAGTCGTAGTCATTAAAACAGAACATTCGTCTAAACTCCCAATTAATAGCCGTGTAATCTTCCAATTAAGAGAGCAACACGAAGCGTCAGCCGGACACGCTAGCTACATTTTGTTACGCTCGCGAGCGTTGGTTATCAATGAAACAATAGCTGAGAAGACAAATTAAAATGTACTTTATTTTGTTTTGGGCCAGTTGTAGTGGTCTTTGACAATGATGTAGTTATCTATCAGATAACAAATAAGCTGCAGACTACCCGTATTGAGTTTTAGGCTGAGTTGCACCACCTAACTTTAACCGTGACTGTACAGATAACCGGTGTATTTTGTATGGAGTTTGACAGATTTTTGACGTTTGTTAAAGTCTAAGTAAGATGGTGCAACCCAGCTTTAATGTACCTACAGCTGGCTAAACTGGTGACTATCTGCGAGATATCTCTACCTGTGAACAAAAACAAAACAAATTGAGTTGAAATTTTTTATGAAATGCACTTATTAATCTACTATCAAACTACTATCAATTCCTTAATCCTCTAGTTAAGAATTTTCAATAACAACGCCTGAGGTATTATTTACAGCAATATGTTTAAACTGAAGGTAAATTTTAAGATAAAGCGAAGGTGAAGGCGATAATGGTCATTGATTAGGATGCGAACTTCATGAATAAACACAAAATTATTTTGAATTAATTAGTATTATATAAAAAATAATAGTTAATAGATTTCCATTTAATAAAAGTCAATGAATATTGAAATATTCTACTGGTGAGCTTTTTAGAGATTTCTTCTAGTTGACCACGGGTACAGGATAATGGAGATTATACATTTAAGAGTATAATTGAGTCAAATAAATATAGAGAATATATAAAAGTAGAATAGTAATGGCAAAACACCGTGTCTCCAGTTAGTCTATCTGTCAAAGATTGCTTACAGCGGGGGCGACAAATTGCGGCGTCCCGCGGGAAATCTGAGTTATTAGCTGTCAATCATCCCCATCGACGCCGAGATTTGAGGGTAGTCTGCCATCGGACCGCTTATTGAGGTTATGATTATTTCCTAAAATAGAGAAGTAACCTTTATTTAAAAACTTCGAACTCCTCCTATGTAAAGCTTCGAACTCCTATGTTTTTCTGATTAATTTCGTTGCGGCTTCAATGACAGTTTAACTTTCCCCCGGGGAAAACTTGACCGGCACTAGTCACATTTTTATTGGCGTCCAAACTGTAGATCCTGGCTAAACAGAAGTTGCAGCGCGTGGGAACGAGAGGTGGGAATAGTCCCGTTCCGTAGCCTTTTTAAGAAAATTAATTTGCCGCCATTCGGCATCTCAACTGATGACCGCAACTTTACCTACTTGTCAACCTTGGTTACACAATGTAAAGTTTACCAGAGTATAGCAGATCAAACTTACCACAGTAAGTAACAAGAAAGGAGTAAAGGAGCCATTTAGAACAAAACTGGGTAATAGAGCGACTGTAGGAGATTTCATATTATCACGGTAATAATATCATACAGTATTGTAACTTCATATAAACCGACGAAACGCGAGCATTCCTTCGAATTTCGAATCTCGGTACGCGGTCGAAAGTAAAAGTTAGGGGTGTCGCGAATGTGCCGAACGGACGTCGATGGCCTAGTGTTGAAAATGACTAAGTTGGTTGAATTTGACTTACCGTCTTAAACGGTCAAATTTGTCAAAAACTACCTAGTCATTAACTGTCAGAAATGGTCATTTTCAGTAAGTTTGATTTGAAATGAAAATTATATTGTATTTAAAACCAGCTTTGGCCCACGACTTCACCCGCCTGAAATTAAAGCAACAGGTCATTATGATTAGTAGATTCAAAATTATTTTAGTATATTTTTTTAAATTAAATCTACTAATCACAAAACAACACGCATTTTTATCCTATTCCATTCAAAAAGTATTTTGTTTGTCTAAATAAAAAAAAATTACAATAAAAAAACATCTTTCACGTAAAAGAAATCCAAATTAGCAAAAGCTTCATTCAATTCAAAACACTCAACGAAACTGTTGATGGGGTAATTTAAACAAAATAATTAAAAAAATATACTGTTGGCAATTATTTTTTTCATATTTAGAATTAAATTAAAAAATAATGTCATAATTAGGCATTTTTTTCCTAAAATAATGATGATATTGATGCTTTTTTTTCCGTTCCTCTAAATCTGCCGGTGTGTGTAGATAGAAATTCTAAGTAGACAGATGTAATTAGAATGGGTACTGTAGGTGAGCAGCCCTATCGCATGTTGTCATACCGTGACGTACCGCGGGGCTGTTGACATTTATTTCAAAAATATGGCCGAGTTGGAATACTGTATAGATAGTATTACCGTGATATTATGCTTCAGTAAAGATTATAACAAGAAACACCCATAGCACAGGACCATACCACAACACTGGCAGGTAATTTAACCATATCCAAAAAAAAATCAATTTCCACAATTTAAAAATTCAAAAATAGAACGTGAAAATCCGTTCGGAAACGGAGTGGATTTAATTTTTTGAGCCCGCGCGGACAAAGAGCGGAGGTGCAGATAGGCGTTAGATCGGCGGATTGCAGCTACGTGGAAATTGTGCGGCGAGCCAATTTCCGAGGGGGAGGGGCGAGGAGGCACCTGTGATACGTATCACTGGGCGCACAGTGAAAAGAGCTGCATGAAACAGTGATTTTGGAAGAAATTCGATTTACTTGCAAAAAAAGCTATGTTTTCGTAGGATGATCACTAAGGGTGGATTCGACCAAACAAGAGTAAATATGAATCTCAGAATAAATCGTCAGTTTTGACATATGGGAAATATGTCAAAACTGATGATGTACTACTACTATGATACTGAAACTGTCAATGTGCCAGTTATACCAGGAGTTATTCTCGGATAAAAGTTTGGTCGAATCGGGCCTAAGTTACGTACTCGTAATTCTAGATTATGTATCTCAATATTGTTAATATTTCTAGTCTCTTTAACTTTAATAGCTAGTTTACAAAATAAACTATTTTTTTCAACTTTCCACATACTGATAAGTGAGGAAGTCTTATCTAATAATCAATGATGGCATTTATTCAACAACAAACTTACGAAAAAGCTTTTCAGAGTGATTCTACTTACAGCAGAAATAATACTTTAATATTTTTCAACACTTAAAATTATTTTGTGATGATTTTTAATAAAAATTCTAATGTTTTGACGATATTCAGAACATTAGTTTTGGTTATTATTTAATCGGAATAAATAGGGGAATCAACAACAGTAATTTTGAAAAGAGGATTTAAAATTATGGATTCTACCAAACACATCCTGAAAAAAAAAGTTATTTTTTTATCAGGTCAATCAAACAGTCATGTAAATTCCTAATGGTCTTCCAATTTCGAATCAGTAAACAAAGGTCAGCAGGCAGGTGGTGTTTTTGAAGCCGCTGGCCGCTTGCTGAATACTTGATGCCCCCAAATGCCAGGCCAAATGGAATAACAAATGACCGCAGCCCAAATTGGCCTGGTCGATATTCAGGCTTTGTTTTGGAGCATGGATTAAATGGACATGGGCATTATGTGATAAATGACCGAAAAAATATATGGACCACAGATCTCTATGCAATTGCATTGGAACATTAAATAAAAATAATCAAAAAGCTAGGATAATATTTTTTTAAATGAAATTAAACGCACAGACACACCTACTTTGTGCTTACAGACAATTTAATGAAATCCAACTTATTTTTTATTTTCCTTAAATCACTATTTTTTCTACGACTTTTCTATGTAACACACAAACAAAAAAAACTAAACCATTACCAAATATGAAAGCTCATTAATTAATCTATTTTTTTTATGCATAACAAGGCAGGTATTTGACCACAAATTTTATTTATAAGTTTTATCCCAATCACAAAGAAATTGAAAAGAAATATACTATCACATAATAATGGATTAATAATGCATAAGTTTTACAGTCAAACAAAAATAAAAACCAAAAAGTTCCATGTGGAGGTGCTGGGATTTGAACCCAGGACTTTCAGCATGCGAAGCAGACACTCTACCACTGAGTTACACCCCCCGATAATAAAGGCGACGAAATTATCGTTTCGTTTCCAAGCGTTTGACGTCAATCGACTAACTGGAAGGATCGCGCAGTGAAAGTTAAAATTCTACTGCGCGCGCAACTGCGGTCAACACTTGAGCTCAGAGAAGAAATAAAGTTAATGAATTGAAAATGTTCTTAGTAATCTAGCTTAGGACGTAAATATTTCTTAGTATATTATTGTACTGCTTGTAATACTACATAGCTATGACTGTTAAGTAACAAATAAATACATAAACTTTATAATTTTATTATTACTAATAGGTACGTATCTACATCTAATTATGTATTCCTCGTCCCGGAAATTATTGTTATTGATAAGTAGCCTATTTGAACTTGAACTCTTCCTATAAATAATTCATTTATTTCTATTTGTTTACAATAATATTTACAATTTACATTTATAATTAATCAAAAATATGGTGACAACAATTTCCATATTCAATTAGCACTCGCGCCTATTCGGCTTTAGTGCGGGCGTAATCCACTAGATGGCGCTGAACTAAAAATTAATAGTTATTTAAAACAACTTGCGCGGTTCAATGGTGCCGTATCAGGGGAATGTTTATCCAGGATTCCCTTTTAATTAACGAATGAAAATATTTAGCCCGCGTTATGGTGGATTGCTTTTGACTTTTGTTGAAACGTAGGTTAATTGAAATACAAAATGTGATTGAATGTGGTTGAGTCATGGTTTTCATAAAGCTTTTAAGTAAAAGGTCACAAGCGATTATAGGGTTTTTAATAGCGTAGTAAAAGAAGTATGTGGTGGTAATGTTGAATAATCATTTTGGGCGTTTGAGTTTCGTTTATTAACTTACTGGTATTTAGAAAATATTTCAATAGAACAATAAACTTTTGTGTGTGATAATATGATTAAAAATATATTAGAATGTCGAAAAGACCTAGCTGCATACCTAATGCACGCGATAAAGTATGTAATAATCTTGAATTGAGAGAATAACAAATAATTCCAAAATTGCAGAAAAAAGACTAAATCATTTTGCTTAACTACCTTATTATATTAATTGTCACGATTGAACTTATTGTTGAAATCTAGATTTCTTAATATTCGGTGGCTGCAGTAATTAAGTAAGTTAATGGCCCACTTTTCAAAGAAATAAAATCAAATATTATTCAATAAACTGCAGCTCTGCAGCCATCAAGCCCGATGGCATTCAAAGCAACGCCACACGCATCGGTGCGTGAAAATCACATAAAAATCATTACGTAGTATTTTGTCCCCTTTCCTACCCCACCACGTAATTATACGGGACCGTCTCGCTGACGGCGGGGGTAGGGTTGTCAGACGTCCAGCTTTAGCCGGACATGTTTGGCTTTTTAGGGGCTTGTCCGGCCAAATATTGTCTTGTCCAGCCTGTCCGGCTTTTGTTAGGTTTTTTATGTGGCTGCCGCGCCAGTCGAAACTCGTGTCACAGAATAATGTTCATTCAAAGATGATAGTACCCACTCATGAGCTATGACGCTTATTGCACCCTCCCCCGTGACATGGTACGTTAGCTATTAAAAAGGTATGTCCGGCTTTTAGGGTAAAATGTCCGGCCAAATGAAGCACAGAGTCCGGCTTTTGTGTTTTTGGTCCTGGCAACCCTAACGGGGGGATGGTCACCTTGTTATTACAGCGAAGGGGTTTATTGTAGCGGTGTACTTTTAAACGGGCGTTATTAATTTTTATAATTGATACTTTTGGTCTAAATTGTCTATGGATGGCTTGGTATTGTTGTTCTGTGTTGAGTAATTATTGTGACTGAGGGAGTGCGAATTGTCCAGTTTTAATTGGGCTGAAATAAAATGAAATAGTAAAATATGAAACTGCTTACATTTCAAACTGGGAAAATACATGCAGTGGAAAATAGAACCACCTCCTTTTTGAAGTCTGTTAAAAACCCAAAACTTTTTCAAAGGAGAGAGATGTGTTTTTGTTTAGTGTTTCATTTATTTATGGTCTCTGCTGATTCAAGTCAGTTTATTTAGTCTCCATTGTAGGAGCATGACTGGTTCTAACTTACTAGACATATTTGTAAGGTAACTCTCAACTTCTCAACACACACTTGTTTACCCTAACTCTGAGTTCGGACAGAAAACGAACCCGAGACCTTAACCTCAGGTGACTAATCCAATTGTCGTCCAGTCCCTAAATTGCAACAATGGCGTTACCAGCAAACATGGTGTAGTTAAGGATATGGGCGCTGACTGCATGCAACCCGGAAGAGTCCCGGTTATGACGCCAACAATTGACAATCGCGCCCCGCTATCCTGGTAGTGTGGCCACACGTCCCGAATTCCAAGGACATTCCTTCTAAACAATAAGTCGTCGTTTCAGCTAGGCGGGAGGTTTTCCATAATACGGTCCTGCGCTGCCCGCATCCAGGTTCTTCCCGCAAACAATAAGTCACGAAAAATAAAAGGTCTCGAAAAAGTATGGAGTGTAGACACTCAAGTTTAATTAGAAGTTGCCGTAGTATATCGGCACGTTTGTAGCTATTTTTCGAATCGGATAATGGTACCAAAAAGAGAAATACTGAAGTACCAAACATAATAGCAGTAGCAGTTCAGTTTATTCTAAACTCTTACCATCCTGTGACATGTTGCGTTAACCAAGTTTTAAGCTTCTATTTGCCTAGAGCTTTTTGAAGACTGTCATTTAATAGGTAATTTGAGAAAAGCTATGTATATTTGGGACGTATATAAGTGCCCTGGAAAGGGCCTATGTACTGAATAAAATATTTGAATTTGAATTTGAAAAACAACTTTTGTAGGTGAAAAAAGCACCTTTAGTTATCATGTTTTAAAACATAAGTATATCCTACAGTCTACCTGATATTTTTCGACCTTTCTGATTCAGATTTTACAATACATTTTAACTGTTTCATCGAGTTTCTTGTTTTAATATCTCACATTGCTCGTGCTCGTTTTATTTTGTTGCCTATAAGCTGTCCCGGTTTGAACACACGCGGTAGTGCGCTTGCAAGCGGCTCGTGTGTTAATAGTGTTGCCAGTGTTTTGAATGGGACGGAAGGTATAATCGGGACTTTGGATTTAAAAACGGGACAGATATTTTTTCCTTAGGTTTTTTTTGTGTTTACTAGACTTCCTAGTAAAATAGTGATGTATTCTTTATAACCCTTTAAAGAAAGCTTTAAACCAACAACAACAACAACTTAGCTTGCAAGTCACTTTCCATCAGGTGATCCGTCAGCTCGTTTGCCTCCTGTCACATAAAAAAAACCGGCCAAGTGCGAGTCGGACTCGCGCACCGAGGGTTCCGTACAAACCTGCAAGGTTTACAAAGTTCGTTCATTACGACAATCGAGTCATAACTATGGTATTTTTATTGCAAAATGAAATTCATAAGTTTATATTTATTAAAAAATATATATTTTGTAATGTAACTAAAAATTTAAGGTTTTCGGAATTTTTCCTTTATGTGTGCTATAAAACGTTGCTTCATGCCAAATTTCAAGATTCTAGGTCGACTGGAAGTACCCTTTAGGTTTTGATTCCCTTGCGAGTACTTGCGAGTTTCAAAATATGCAGCTTAAATTGCTGTTTCTTTTGATTGCGTTGACATAGAAGTTTGATTTTGTTACAGCTTAAAGGTATTATAGACCTGAGTATTTGGTATGAATTTCAATTTAATACCTCTACGCGTTTATGAGGAAATGGGTAGTAAGTTTAAAATTATTAAAAAAATATA
This sequence comes from Ostrinia furnacalis, assembly GCF_004193835.3. Taxonomy (NCBI): domain Eukaryota; kingdom Metazoa; phylum Arthropoda; class Insecta; order Lepidoptera; family Crambidae; genus Ostrinia; species Ostrinia furnacalis. Next base: position 134,003 of record NW_021132340.1, on the reverse strand, counting down.
TATTACTAGCTGACCCGGCGAACTTCGTACCGCCTTAGCGTAGAGATTTTCTTAATATTTTTTTCCGTAAGAACCATCCTTGGACTTCCACAAACATTTAAAAAAAAGAATTATCGAAATCGGTTCAGCCGTTCACACGTGATGCCGTGACAACGCGAAACGGGTTTCATTTTTATATATATAGATGTGATGTAACTAAAAATTTATGGTTTTCGTAATTTTTCCTATTATCTATGCTATAAGACGTTGCTTCGTACCAAATTTAAAGATTCTGAGTACACGGGAAGCACCCTGTAGGTTTTGATTCCCTTGCAAGTGTCGAAAATTTGCGGCATAAACGGCTGTATCTTTTGATTGCGTTGGCTTAGAAGTTTGATTTTTTCACAACTTTAAGGGACAGCAGACCTGAGTAATTGATATAAATTTCAGCTTCATATCTCCACGCGTTCCTGAGAAAAAGGGTCTTGACAGACGGACGGACGGACGGACAGACGGACAACAAAGTGATCCTATAAGGGTTCCGTTTTTTCCTTTTGAGGTACGGAACCCTAAAAAAAAGTAAACTTTCAAGTAAAATTAGGCTATATTGTCGTACTTTTTTCATAACCCTTGGTTTCTCTTAATTTTGCCGTTTTTCGATGATTTAAGCGTAGACTACGAGTTTAGTGACAACCGGGACTTTGGCGTCCCAATCAAAGGTAAATCGGGATGTCCCGCACAAATCGGGACACCTGGCACCGCTAACGGGCTACAGGTAATGCGGCAACAGAGAGCATCTTCTCAGTTTCAATTATAGCGCGGTTCACGGATTGTGGAATTGTGTGTTGCTATTATATGAGAGGAAAAAAGGCGGTGTCAATTACTTTTCAAAAATGCGTCTATTAAACTCGATATTTGACTGACATCTCAAGATCTCGTAGTAAGCGAATTTTTGTAGTTCTTAATGAGAATAAAACTTAAACCATAAATATAATTTCGATTAGGTAGATGTCCTTATCCAGACCAAGTAGACTAGACACACTCCTCCCTTTCGTTACCCTTTACTTTTGTGTAGTGCATTATTTGTTATAATTATGGTAGAGTTTGGTACTTGAAAAAGTCTTTGCCTACGAATACTTATGTGTCATAAAACTAAATAACTCTACAATCCACATAGCTGGAAAATAGATGGACGCTGCCAAGTCGCGGACTTCATTTAAAGCCATAACTTCTTTGCAAAAAGTCAATGGCAGAGGCTGGATGCGCCAAAACCGAAGACAGGGTAAACTTACTAGGGCGTGGCCTACTATGTACCAGCTGTAAGCTGATGATGATGATGATGATGGTACCACAAATGAGAAAAAATAGAAAATTATAAAACGGTAAAAATGAAAGCCTCAATTCTTGTACCGTCTCACCCAGTGCAATTCTGAGGACACCCGGATCCACGCGGCGATCGAATCGTGCGCCGCTAGAGCAGTGCGCACTTATGTGGACTTACACAAGTGTGAGCGGGACAGCAGACGTCTCGAGATGACCAGCGGTCGGGTCAGGGGTGAACGCTCTCGGGTGAGATGTTAGGCCGGTATGCCGCGACTTTGCCGGGGGCTAGGCGCTCCAATGTTTCCATGATTACGCTTTTAGGGTCTACACCGGTCCCCGATAAAGTTCCAGACAGTTATCTGGCACAAAAATTCTTTATTCAGTAGTATTATGACCGTTTTCACCATCAATCCCTAATTTTTAAGTGACCCCTATGGTAACACAACTGGAATTTTGAATTTTGTTTTCATAGGGGTTTCTTAAAAATTAGGTATTGATGGTGAAAACGGGCATTATTACGGGTATAATGTCCCAAAATTAAATTCTTTATTAGTACACAAATAAAGGTAGGCCCTTTTTGGGGCACTTATGTAGGTATACACGTCCCAAACTGTATGCTTGCTCTACCACCACTTCGGGACACCATATCGGCTGCTTCTGAGAAATTGCGGAAAAAGCTCTGTCACATTTGTCACTTTCTTATTTATTACAGGAAATACATTACAGCTCTTACAAGATAATATAGGTTATAACTTAAAGCGCCAATAGTCCAATGGTGTCGGTGGCGGAATAGCCGAATCGAGATCCAAGGAACGTGGGTTCGAACTCCGCTGGACTATTGTGATCCACATACAGCAAATACATAATAATATACATAACATCCATATTCAGCAAAACAAAAAAGAACATATAACGATCTAATAAGAATAAAAAAATATCTAATAAGAAAATATTTTGCTGTAGTAGATTTTTTAAAGATGTAATAATAAATCTTATACGAACCTAACGTTTAATCACAAGCTAATTTTGGAACCCTTTTGGGGATCTATCCCGATCGAATACCAACATCTAATACCAATGGTATTTGTTTTAAATCTTTATTATTTTTTATTCCGAACGGATGGTCTTATTTAGTAAAGTTCACAAAAGCAAAGTCATAGACTAAATAAATATAGAAAGTAGAAACCACAAACAGGCGCGCTGGAGCTACACATGTTATTAATTTTCTTGAATATTAAAAAAAAACTAGCAAAAACAAAAGAAAGTGCCTAATCGAATTCCAGTACTGGATTGTAACGACATCTCAAAATACAATAATCGTATCAAATAAGGCCTCTGACACACCTAATGAATCAATGTGGTCACTCAGTTTTGCATGAGTGGTTGAAAATGTTCTATTCATCATAATATTCATCATGAATACATCTTTTTGGCAAAATATCTCCCCCATTAGAATGCATATGCATCCCCCAGGTAGTTATCTAAGAGGAAAAGGCCATATTACATTATAATATACGATATTAGTGTAATTGATTAAGGCTTGATTAAATTAACATTTAAGTAAAGCCCAGTCACAGATCACTAATCCCGGTTTCCACCATGGTGGAGAGGAGTATCTCATCTCTGAGAGGAGATAAGCTTATTACAATCAAAAGCACACATCTCCGCTACGAAAAGCTCACATCCCCGCTCCTCTTCTCTGTTGTAAGAGGCCCCATTTTGATCAATTCCTGTCTCTTATGCTGGTTTTAGAATCGCGCTGGTGTACGCTGACCATCGACGCTGATAGCCGAAATGTATGCAACGTCGGTGTTGAGCGACTGACGATGATCGTCAGTCAGGAACGTTTCCTTTAAACATTACATCATTTGATCTGTCAGCACCGATGATCAGCAAGCGGTCAGAGCGATTTTAAAACCAGCTTAAAACATTTGAGCGTTTGCGCAGCCTTATTTTTCCAAAGAAGCAATTTCGGCGGTATTAACGAGGTCGGTCAAGCGTGAAATTCGCTGTAAGCATCGCGACATTAGTGGGTGTTTTATGACGGGTGATTTATGGCGGTCCCGGGTTCGATTCCCGACTGTTTTTATTGGAGCCGTTTACAGTTCAGGTGGTAAGGGCGTAAAGTTTAGCGTACCTAAGTATATAGGATTTTCGGACTTAGAACCAGATTCTTCAATAAATTAATGTAAGTTACATGATTTTTAAAAATTCACAAAGTGATATGAATACTTACTTGGGAAGTATTAAAGTGTTTAATGATTACGTATATTTTTGATTTTATATTAGGTCTGTTAAGTTTTAAAAAAGTTTAATTTTATTATTCTGGCACGGATGCCATTGCACTTACAAGAAAGAGTCCACTAGATTATTTGTAGTGTTTGATAATGCAATAAACATTCTTCATTTTCATTTATTTTTTCTGTAACAGACGTGAAGAATGCAAATAATACACAATGTAATCAATCTACTCGTAGCTCTAGGTTATGCCAACGCAAAAGATCTCATTAGAATATCTCTACTTCTCAGATAAAAGGGCCATAAACCTCAAGCCTTTCACTAAAGTTATTCAAAACAACCGGTGAGCATTCGCGGAGAATTTTATCAAACCAAATGTAAATTACGGTCCCCATGAACCCCCCTCCGACCCCATTGTTTGTTTTCTTACTAGATTAGGCCGCTACAAAAGATACTGGAAGCCATTTGTACAAAGAAAATGATATACTAGTCATCCGTGCGTGTTGCCACACATCACTTTACCAACTTCGAAAAAAATATAAAAAGGTATCAACAAAAAAGTTTTGCACCTTATTTAGTTGGGAACAAGAACGAATTTGCCAAGAAAACTGTAAATCTTGCCGGCAAAAGAGCAATAGGAAAAGAAACCACAGTGAAAGACGAAAACAGAATAAAATATGGCAGAAAAGTGGACCCCGGCCGCAATAAAATATCAATTTTTTTTACCTCCCTCGAATAGTTTTAGTTCGAATGTTGAGTGCGGAGGGAGAGACAGGGAAGCGGTTTTTAAAAAGTTGCCAAATGGTACTTTATCTGTATGTGTAGAAATTGGAATTCTTTATGATTTATTCCTATAGCTAGAAAGATAAGTATGCATTTATTTTATTACTTTTAATGTGCTTTGTAAGACAAGACTACGTAATTAAGAATAATGATTTCAGCCCATAGGGATTAAATAAAATTCAAAAATGTATGCGGCTAAAATTATAGTTTAGTGCAAGGGAAACATTATGATGTAATCGATGTTCCTTACGATGTCATTGCTACATCAACATACATTTTTCTGTAAGTAGCACTAGCATCTCAATAATTTAAAAGTGAAAAATTTTCTTACTTGACTGCCAACCTGTAGAAGTGATTTAGTTCAGAACAGCTAATCTAGCTCTATAATGTAATTTGACTATAATATTACCTAGACCTAGAGTGTTAACTGTATCATAGACACTGCATTGAGTATACACATCGACCATAGAGACGCGATGGCCACAGTTAGTGCTAATTGATGTCTGTTTGCTCTATAATTGTACCGCACTGTGATGCTCTCTCTGGTTCTATACATTATGCATGCGCTATTGACATGCATTGATTGTGCACCTAACACGGATGATATGTTTTTGGATTGTCAGAGAGCATTGTAGGAATTTAATATGTTGATACAGCTAGGAAAATGTATAAATTTAAGATACAATAAATGCTATAACATTTAAACGACTGAACGAACGTTTGTTAATGAAGGATATTAGCGATTAAAAGGTAGCCTGAAAGTTAATGTCAGACAATTCAAGAAGATCTCTTGCGAATAACTCAGATGCTGAGCAGGCCTATATTTGGCTCTACTAGGTACGAGTATATTAACGCGTAGGTCAATATTTAATACTTTATTTATACGTGTAGTCGGCCGTTTGGTGTAGTGGTTCAGAACGGACTACTATGCCGAGAGGTCCCGGGTTCGATTCCCGGCCGGGCAGAAATTGAAATGATGAATTTTAATTTCTGTGACGGGTCTGGGTGTTTTCTATGTATAATATGTATGTATTTACAAAAAAAAAAGTATTTAAGTATGTTTATATCCGTCGTCTAGTACCCATAGTACAAGCTTTGCTTAGTTTGGGACTAGAGGCGCAGTGTAAAATGTTCAAGGATGTTATTATTGTTATTATTATACCTTTTCTATCTGCAAAAAATAGGTTTTATAATATAAATACATAATTTAAGACCCTATAAACTCTATTTACAACATCGCATCTGTTTTATACAGAATCACAATACCGGGTGTACCCCTACACGTTCTCACGCTACTTAAAATGTATTTAAAGTCGTCAAATCGATCAGAACTTTATTTCACCCACTAAATCTTGCGGCTAACCGAAAGGTTGACCTTAAACTTGAAATAATGGCCGATCTTATGTTTGGACGTATTCGTGCACAAAAGGTCATTGTCATTTGAACCTCTAGATCTTGCTGAACGGAATTCAATGCTGATCAGAAGCAATACAGATGGTTTTGAATAGATTTGTATTGTGTTTTGACAATGTTTTCGGTAGTTTTCGATTGTTTAGTGTCGTGGGAAAGAAAAGCGGTGGCGTATATCTCGTAAGGTTTGTATTGACCGCAGGACATTGTCGGTTGCTTTATAACATAGTATTTAGCGGACTCGGGAGTGTACTGGGACTGTGATTTTTGATAATTGTATTTTTTTATTAGAAGACGTTTGTGTGACAACCACCTGGCCTGTGTAGTTTGCGTACCGATTCGGGGGTACTTTGAAATTAGTATATACTAATTTTAAAAATCATCAAAGGCTTGATCAGCAATGAGAAGATTATGTATCTTTTCAAATAGACGCCTACGGTCGACTAATTTCCACTCGGAGGTCCTAGGTTCTGAACATTTCAGGCTTGAATCAATTTAGTTGTGTTTAAAAGTTCAAGGCTTGGCAGCTAAATAAGTTTTGAATTGAGCATTTGTAAATAAAATAATTCGGATTTCAGATGTAGTTTGTAAAAGTATACGGGACTATTCCCACCTCTCGTTCCCACCACTGCAACTCCTGTGTAGCCTCTACAGCTTGACCGCCACAAAAACCCAACCAATGAAGGTCAAGTTTGTAAAAGTATCAATACCGTTCAAGCGGCGTACAACGCGCAAGCGCCGCTCGCCACTCGATCGCTATTGTCCGCGCATGATATATCACCGCAACAAACCGTACTCGAGTATTGTCTTCTTACTGGGTGAGGTAAAGTAGAACTCAACATCTAGTTCTTATTTTGAAAAAAAAAAAAAAAAAAAAAAAAAACTGTACGCTGTTTTATAAAATAAGATGTTTTTAAAAGTAACATAGCTAGGAAAAGTTCAGTATACACTCTTGTAGTGATCGCGACAGCTGAAAGAAGGACTAATACTAATCATGTATCAGAAACATTTTTTGTCTACTTTTCACGATAGAAGAAAAATATACGAAAAATTTGCTTTACAGTGAAAATTTAATAACTCTCATCAGTTTATGTTGTTGTTTTGAATATTAAGTATAAATCTCTTTTACCTACATTCCGATTTCTGTAAAAACGAAAATTTTATTTTACAGACATTGCTCTATGTTTAGTAACTAAAATAAATAATCCAACCACCACAGACTTATTAAAACAAATCCCACATTTGCCAATAATTCATTACACTCGGAATTAGGAGCGAACAAAGGGGCAAGAGCGACAGGAGCCGTGTTTTTCATTACCCTTGCACAAAACGGTGGCTCTTTGTGTTTTAACCACCGTGCTGCGGTCGGCACTCGCGTTAAGGTTAGGGCGTTTGATGCCCCACATAATTCACCATAGTCTACTATGCGGTAGAAAGAAATACTGAGTTTATATTTGATTACTACTATTATTAAATAAAATAAAATTTAATTATTTGATCTTCTTGACTTTATCTATTCTTGGTTTCATGTAACTTACGTTACTCTATAAGAATACGAACAAAGTAAGAAACTTCTACACTCCCACACTATCACACACGTTACACCTTACACCTCACACCACCCACCACACAACTCTCACTCACCACACTCCACACGTTTAAATTATGTCTTTTCTAACATAATCAGTAAGAAAATAAACCTTATATTGCATTAATTCTTGTATTGCCTTGTTAGTTTAGTTTAGAAGCATTCTTTCTATTGTGTTATTTTCGGTTTAAGAGGTGGAGACCTGGTGTCTTGTATTACAGGTTGTCTCAACCCATATCAAGCACCAGTCTTCACAATAAGTAATATTGATTAAAAAATGCGTTTTATTGTTAGTACATGTAATTGGAAACTTACTTGTGAAGAAAATTAATAAAGATTTATTTATTTATTATTTATTATTATTTATTATTATTCGATGACTCTTTTATAATGTTAGCTAGGGACTGGGAATTCGTTGCCTGCTGCTGTCTTTCCCGAAGACTATAATCCGGGCGTTTTCAAGGCGAGAGTGAATAGGCACTTACAGGGCAGATATGTACCATCCTAGACTGCACCCCATTTAACATCAGGTGCGATTGTGGTCAAATATTTGCCTTGTTATGCATAAAAAAAAAATCTTATGCGAAAACTATGATTATATTTTAATTCAACTAGCTTAAGCGCATTGCATACCTACATCATCAATTTAATGATGTAGCAAGTTACTTAGCGCGAATAGTGAGTATGTGCACTTCGTAGTCTATGGAGCACTTGGAGTTCTAGAGCACTTTGCGAAGTAGAGCCTATAAAAACAAGCGGGTGATTTTACGGCGGTGAGCTTAACTTAAAAGCCTAGCTCATTAACTTAGTCAGTATCCCCAATGAGCTTTTTAAGTCTGCGTTAAACTTATATGAGTCAGCTAATTCTGATGCTTTGAAGTAGTAATAAAATTATCGTGACCCACGCAAGCTGAAGTGGCAATGGGCAGCAAAGTTTTGGAATGGAGGCCACGTATTACGTACGAGGCCTATGTTCAGCAATGGACGTCCTGTAGCTGATGTGTGGATGATAATGACCCACGCAAGGGGAATGCACATTGTCGTGTGAATGACAAACAGTATCTAATGCGCCGTCAGCAATAGAAAAACGTCTCATCAGAAAATAAAGTTTTCCCCGCGATTAGACCGAGTTCAAAGTAGGAGTTTTGTCATCGAGGCATTGTTCCGAGATGGGTTCTTTAATATTCCCGGTTTTGTACCTTGTACCTCCCGTACCCTGTACCCCGTACTCTGTCCCGATGCACCTTTTGTTGTTGATGATTGACTTTCATGACGTTTCCGAGTTTGAAAACATTCACGCGCTTTTGCAATCGATTGATTTCCTATTTTTCGACTATTGTGGTGAGCCCACTCGTAACACAAGCATAATTAGCTTAACACGAGGGGCTAATGGGACTATTAGGTAGTAATTTGGGCAATACAAATTGCTAATAAATCTTAAAAAAAATAGGTGAAATGGTCACATGTGAAAAGCATACTAAGATGAATTTTATATGAAAAACATCGGACTTTTCACCCAAAAGCCATACAAAATAAAAGCCATTTTTCCAACTTTCCGTGCCAACCATACCCTCATCAGACAGTGTTAACCCTTAAATTGGCACTCATTGAACCCTTGCTTCAAAAATGGTCAAATTTGGGATTTAGGTATTGTTTTGATAGATTAAGAAAAAAATATTTACTTTTTGAAAAAATTTCAATTAGTATAGAAGTTATGACATGTCACTCAAAACGGACATTGCCAATTATTTAGCATTACAACCATGTCACTTAGGGCGGACATTGCCAGTTTAGAAAAACAAACGTAAAACAACTTTTCTTAATAACAATACAGGAATACCTGATAATCATCCTCTGGCTAATCCAGCGCCTTTTACAATCCATCTGGACTATTTACTGTTGATTTTACATAAATTTATCAAAAAATACCCTGACATTTATAAACAGAAAGTGACTGCCTGATTTATCAACATAAATCCCAAACCGGTGGGTATAAAGACACAAAGTTTGGCATGTAGATTCCTTATTAGGGTCTAGGGGTGTTATCAGAAAGGATTTTTCCAAAATTACCCCCTAAGGGGGTGAAATGGGGGTCCAAAGTTTGTAGGGCGAAACAAAATTAGTTACACTATTTAATTCGAAACTTTACAGGATACATTTCTATCGATAAATGAATAAACACGTGTTTCAGGTTATTTCAGAATTCAATCCCTAAAAGGGGGAAATTGGGTAAAAATGTCTAAAAATCAACATGAGTATTTATTACTAATACATGGCATTGTCAGTTTTAAGTGACATAACATTTGTAACCTTGAAATGAATGGAAAAAAATCGATATTTTTTTACAGTTTTGGCAATAACCGTCAGTTTTATTCGTTAATATTCTAAAATCAATCAATAAAGCACAAGAACAAGTGTAATACCTTCAGTATTGCCACATTTATCAAAAGTGAAAACTTGACATTGCTATTGCTTTTATTCAACTGTCTTTATTTTTAAAATTCGCGGCTTTTTATTGAACTACAGCCCCGTGTTTCACATAAAATATCATGCTTTTTATAAAATATCCCTTGAAAGTCGATAAATTGCTTTAATTTAGATTCTGTAAGCAATTATTTGACATGTCCTTTAAAACGGACAAAAACAATTTAAGGGTTAAAACAAACAATACTTAAAACGGATCGCCGCAAAAAGTAAATGTAATTAAACATTTGAATGAGCGGCCACCCATCAATTAGCGGCCCGATCCATCACTGCTTGCTTTTTGGGGTTTTAATTAAAGAATGTCCCCTGGACGCGCTCGTATGGTGTGATAGAAACCTCCCTCGAATATGCAGCTAGATGAATTTTTAGACACAACTAAAAAGATACAAGCTCGTATTCACAAACATTACAATGAGGTCTTACAGTGCGCGTGGACGCACAGGTTGACACACGAACCAATCACAGAGCTCTATTAAACGCTGTGCATACGATTGGTGCTTCACTTGAGCAAGCGTCGTTTGTGAAAACGGGCGACAATGACATAGGTAGGTCAGGCGAAATTTTTTTTTGTAAAAACATAGATTAATAACTGGAAAAACCCGGTTCGATTCCAATCTTAGGCAATTTGATTTAAGTTGTTTAAAATTTAATTTGAGATGCGACTCTTAACTCTTAACGCTGTGGATTTAATCTGTAATCGTATTGGACACATTTTTGAAGACACTATTTTTTACAAATTAAGTTAGGTACATCTCACGATTGCTATTTCATACATTAAGTATATTATTATCTAAATATTTTATATCATATTATTATGAAATATTTGGATAAGTTTGTTCAAACCCATTGTATAAGTAAACTTTCCTATCTCAAACAACCGGCTGATTATGCCAAAGCTCGAAGATGCCGTCGAAATCTCGATTCGACCTAATTAAGCCATATTTCCGAATAGACAACCTTATCTTTTGAACTTACCTGCTTTATCCTACAACCCTCCTTAGTCTGAACACTCAAAAATCAACCCAATATTTTGGATGTTACAGTTGAATATCCCTTGCAGGTTTTCGGAGGTAAGGTGCAAGCAACCCTCCTTGGGCAGCATTAATAAGGAGAATTAAGATTAGAATGATATTAAATTTTGATATTGTGTTGTGTTCGGATTATTCTCAAGGAAATTTTAATATGGGCTTCTTTCGCTTTGAGTTTACGGCTCTTTGTTGGCAGAGGGCGGAGTTGCTCCGTGTGGTTGGGAAATGTATGTGCAGGTATTTTAAAAGAGAAAATACTATGTAGAGGGCTAATATAGTGAATGTTCATGTAATTTTTGTTTATTCTGAAACATTTTCTTGATTTTTGGAATAGAGATCTGTTCTGCTGAAAGTGAAATAAGGGATGAAAGTGTGTATCGGACCTGTAGAGATATGATAAAGTTCAGTGTCAGTACGAAATTAAGATTTTTTCAGAATAGTCCTACTTATGTTCGTGCTTTTGGAAGGGGGACTTAAGAGCGTTTACGCGAAGCGCGGCGTTTCAAGGGGAATCATTGGAAATGATTCGCGCGCGGCGTTTTTTAATAGTTTTCAAATGTTTATAGCAAAACAATAACAATGAATTAAATATCGTTTTAAAGTAAATATTTTAAAGAAGATGTTGTTTTATTATATTAAGCTATTTTTATGTTGAATAAAGGAAGAATATTGATGAAAAAATCACTTTAATTTTTGGGTATTTCACGTTCTTTTAATTTGTGATTTCTTATTGTAAAATGCTTAAATCTAAAAATTTTCTGTGATAACTATTTGCCCAAGGATCTATGCAATAGGATATAAATGTTTGTTAAATCGTTTTCACAGTATTTTTATAAAAATTTCAGCTTGTAAACTCACGGTAAAGTGGAAATTTACAAAACCTGTGTGGACTTATCTTGATAGAATTCTTAAATACTAAACTAATCGCAATATTTTCTCAATTAACTATTTAGACGACGAAATTGCCTAACTATTTATGCCTATAACATATTTGTAGTATTACTGGTTAATGATTGTAACGAGTTGAAAAAGTACTGTTTTTGCGCCAAACGGCGTAAACGCTCTTAAGCCTGAAACTAAAGTCAGATTTCCTTCCAAAAACCTAGCGGATAGAGTCGTGGGCAGAAGGTACTCTAACATGAATTAACGTTGATGTTTTTGTGTTTTCAGTAAATATGATAGAATGTTCATTAGTGCTAATCATTATCTCACAACAAATAAAGTACTTTACTTTATAAACAATGAGGGTTTTCGCGATTGAAAAATCCGCCAGATGGCAATACGTAGACGGGAGGTCCAAATGCTGCATGATTGGTTATTTTTGACATGACATTGACATAATATATGTATGTATCCACCAATCATGCAGCATTTGGACCTCCCGTCTACGTATTGCCATCTGGCGGATTTTTCAATCGCGAACACCCTCATTCCGAACGACTATAATTAATTATAGAGACAATCTTATATAATTTTCGCGCTCTTTTCTTCGTCTTTGCGAAATAAATGCTCTAATTTTATACAAGAGTTGTCAAAAATCAAGATTCCCGTCACAAAACAATAAATTGAACAAACATGATCATAGCAGCGTCTCGGAACCGCGTCCAGCTACGTACTTTGAATAATTAATTCTGTGGAAGGGTCACTTGTGCGTAGGGCTGACCATTCTTGAAAAAAAAAACAAATAAGAAAAAGTTATTGTACGCAAAATAAATATAATCAGCTTAATCACGCGTGGAATTTTGGATTGTTATAAAAGCCTCAAAAACACTTTTCTTTACTACCAAAGCATGATAATCTGAACATCTTAATAAAGGTATGATTAGGAGACATGGGTGAAGCATTTTGAAGAAAAAAAATCAGGAAATGAAATTTTCATAAAATCTACCTGACTAAACAGAAATAGAACTTGCAGAGTTGATAATCTAAAATATTACTTAAAAATTGATAAATATTTAGTCTTTGAATAATAAAGTTTGAAATGAGCTGTTTTTATCCTTAGAAAGATTTTTAGTAATTATACCTAATGCAATCTGCCACCTTATTTTCAGTAGCTTTCTTTTAAAACGAGAGGATCGTTTGAATTAGTTAGTCCCGCTGAAAGATTAGTTCTTTATTAAAGTGTTCAGCTAACAGATGGCCATACACAAGTAAGGTCACTTGTCACTTGGCAGCCCTGCCCCTCCCCCCGCACCAATCATCGCTAATCAAGCCCTATTGAGCGCTTTTTACAAGCGCTTCACGCTCGCTTGCTCCTCACTCATTGGACTAAGATCAATGTCTTTCAAAATCAAATATCAATTGTCTATGACTGCAAATAAAGGTGGAATGAAGATCTCACGGTTGAGTAGACTCAGTGATAGTATTATGTTTACAACCTACTTTATTTTACTAAGCCAATGATATTTTAGATAGGTACAATATTTTGATCGTTATGTGAATGCACCTAATTAAAATGTAAAGCTTCAATCTTTATTAGTATTTAAACCTTTTCAGGGCATTTATGAAGCTCTAGGAATCATAGGTTGTACATTTTTACTGTCTGTCTTTTAGCCAATGCAGTTACTGCTGGACTATACATATTATCTGTCGCAGAACTGTTTTTATATGATACAGAAGTAGGTATATGGAGGGAGTTATTGAGCGGAGAGATTTGACTAAAAAGTAACTTAGAAAAGATTGACATCTCTACAAAATTGGGGTCAAGTTTTTACACGGAAAAATAATAACATTACTTCAATTTATACTAGTTCATGCCTATTACTATTATACCTAATTGTTGTCACGATAAATATCCGCCGATCGCTATAAAGATGCTACTTGATCCACCGACATGATAAACACGTGGTTCATCACGACTGAAATTACTACTCAAGGGTCACAAGATTTATTAATACCGACCGAGTATTATTAGACAAACGTACTGATCCTATTTCCGAAGATGTTAAATTTCGTGCTACCGCGTACCGAGGCAAATCGCACGAGATTTTATCTAGGGTTTATCTGGGGTTATCTCGAATCGTCCCCTACTAATCTCTTAAAAGTCGCGATAGAAAAGCGACAAATTTCCAATAGTTACATACATAGTAGCGGGGCTTTACCAGTTCTGCAAAAACATTCAAAGACAACCAGCAATGGATGATTAGGGATTCAGTTGGGTATGTGGACGATATAATTTGTGTTATCGGCACGGGAGGAGGGACAGCAAAAGCGTGATTATAGTTACATAAAGGTATTCATGTAAATCTTATGGTTATCGGGGGATCTTCTCGAGCATTGTCAACGAGGAAGTGAACATTACCATCGCTATTTGTAGCTGTTGACTATTGACGGTATGGATTACACGTATTGGAAATTAGAGTGACGTATGTTAAGTAGGTGTAGAATTGTAGAGCTTAACCATATTGTAAAGTATGGTTCTTTAATATAATCGTAAAGGTATTAATTTAATTTGACTAAAATCATTTTAAATCAGATACGAATACGATACTTAACCTTCGGAAGGCAGCAGAAAAGTCTTCACACGTTAAGTTGCTGATATTGTGTCTTTCTGTCGCTTGTCTATTCTCTAATTGGGAGGAGAGCTATCAATCGCGTTACATTTTAAACCAAAAATATTCCATCTGTTCATATTTTCTCAAAACAATAGAAACTTTGTGTACCCGTATCTTTATTCATCAAAAGCAAAAGTTAAAAGTTCCAAACTCGCCTCATGGATCCATCATACCGAAACAAAACTGTTAAAAACAATCACCAGCAATAAACTTCCAATTGAAATACCACTCAAGAAGTTGGAGCAATTAGAAACGGTCCCGACTGATGAAGGGCCTAATAGAAAAAACAAAACAATCAGAGGAGAGCGGGGTAAAAAGATGAAAAAGTGACACCGAATTTGTTCGCTGACAACATCCATCTCAATCAATTTTGGCTGCCTCCCTGAGGAGTAACCCTTCTGTCCCCTGAGGTGCGGCCCTCCGTAACCCAATTAATGGTGGGGTAGTGTTACCCCGACACACTCGCATCAACCGCAAAAAATGTAAATTGAAATGTTAATTCGATATGGAGGATGCGACATACGGCCACTACTCTTGCTTGTTTGGAAAGCTCAAAACTTTTTAGCAAGTTTGACTTCAAATAAAATCGTCTCTAAAACAGTTACTAATGTAACTAAGAGAGAATTTTTATTTTTGTCTTGTTGGTTACACTTTGACGAAATCCACGAGGGCGAAGTCTGTAAATAAGCTAGTTTTAGGCTGGGTTGCACCATCTTACTTTAGCAAACGTCAAAATCTGTCAAACTGCATACGAAAATCACCGGTTATTGTTACAGTTACGGTTAAAGTAAGATGGTGCAACTCAGCCTTAAATTAAGATAAAAGCATGTACAATTTGTTGAGTTATTCCTTCCAGTGTGCATGTTGTCTTCATCTATAGATTGCTAGGTTTTGCTTGTTACTTAAGTGATGTAAGATGAAATTAGGTGCACTTACTATGAACACATCATGTTGATGAATCATAAACATACATTAACTATGCAACGGCCATTTAAGATTTTACTGCCGGCGCTAGCATCAAGATTTACGTATATATACATTCTGGAATCCGGCGACATTACTAATTAATAAATTAACGTCAATTAAAATCGAAAACACATAAATTGTGGCGTAATTCAAAAGACATAACCTTTGCTAATAAAACTCAAATTCTGTAGTCAAACTTGTCAGCCATCAGCTTAATATAAACCAATAAACCACATGAAAGAGTCGAACGGTCGTAAAGTGGTCGTATAAGCCTCTAAAACATTGGGACATACAGACAATAAAACGTCGTTATAAAGCAACAATAAACAAATGAGATGTAATTACAGAACACTGGCTATGCGTAAACGCAATAAAATCAGGGAAACCTGTTCGGGATAGTTGCAAAGTATAGACAACACATCAGACTATACATTTTTGTTACAATCTCACCCTTATTACAACGATATAGAGACCTCAGTATTTAGCTTGATGCTGTCGTCCGTACATTAGTGGTGTGGCCGGACGAATAAATACAGAGTGTAGCAGATTAACAGTGTAGTCGACAATGGTTCACATTACTTTAACGCGACAACTGGATCTATTCTCGATCCATTGCTGCTTTTGCTTGATGCTTGTACTTCTTATTCAAACCAAAAGATCGATGGATACTTAATAGAGGAAGGTTTCGTAATATCCCCAGGTGTGAGATAAGAAGTTGAATTACAGTTCTTGGTGTAAACTTCGAGTGTGGCCGACCAGCTGACAGCGTTCTCTATCAGCCGGATTGATGGAGGGGAAATGAGGCGATTAACTTATTAGATAATGAAGTTATTATGATTCATGTTAATAACTTTGCAATATAATATGTTAGGAACATGGACAATAAATGAAATATCGTTAAAGGTAGCTTGATATAAAGTCTTAGAAATTTTACTAGCATTTAAAATCGTAATGCTTGATGGTGTGCATGATAAGGCTCGGATTACACTGTATCTAAAAGAGGACTAAGGAGGGCACAACAATGTAAGTAACAGGTTTCGGCGGCTTTTGCTTTGCAGTTGCTGTTTCTAAAGGGCGCAAAGAAAAAGAGTAAAGTAGTCTTAAAATTGACAGTTAGAAGTCTTGTAGATCTAAATAGGCGCCTTAAGGTTTAAATGGTTAGTTTAGCAACCTTCGTCTAAATAATGTGCACTACTGATACTTTTATTTGCTTTTGACTGGCAGTTTCCAAGTTTGTTGCTGCTTATGGTGCTTGGTTAGCCTTATCTTGATATTGAAACAAAATGATGGTTGATGATTTGTAAACTACGTATGTGATAAATTCATTAGATCACACGAACAAAGCAAATGTCGAATGGAGAAAATTTTGAAATGTGCTTCTACTCGTATCAGTAAGTCTGAAAAGCTCTATGAAAGTCCTATATTTTGTCCTCGCTCAAAGAGCATCTATAAAAGCTTATCAATTTATTAAGTTAGTGAAAAGTCAAGCCTAACACTTTGGTGGACAATACAAGATAAGAATTACTTCCCAAATGACACTACTTATTCACACACACTGCCTATGGGCGTAGTGTCAACGCAAAACGAGTAAAAACTATGACGTCTATAAGCATTCTGTCGTATCATTCTTCGTGGACGTTACTGTCCATCAATGTGTTAAGATGTAGCGTTGCCAAACAAACCATTCGAGATCCAAACTCGTGTTTTTCGAGTCTAGTAGGTACGTCATAAAATTCGGCGGCTCGCGGTCACAGAATGCGTTTTCCATCAATCTTCGACGACAGAGATAAGCATCTTGAGTGCCGTTTTTACTATCTCGCATAATGTCGTATAATACTTTCATTATCGGGATGTCGTCTCATCATTTGTCAGGGACTGATTGACTACACCAAGACACCTGTACGATTTATATCTGGCTGGCTTTATGAATATGCATCGGTCATTAAGTCAAAGCCAAGATTTAGCAAGTAAGCTGGCAGTATAATTAAGTTTTTAATTGGTGGAACATAGGAACTTCTTTAGAACCATTAGTCAATGGTAGTAAAAATATTGCATTAACAACATTGCATCGCATACTTACACTAAAGAAATCAGATGAGAATATGCTGGATTGAATAAGAATCACTTTCAGCTTTCTAAGGCGGAGTTGCACCACCTAACTTTGACGGTAACTATAACGATAACCGGTGCTTTTCGTATGGAGTTTGACAGATGTTTGACGTTTGTCAAAGTTAAAGTAAGATGGTGCAACCAGCTTAAATATCACACTAAAATATTACAGGGACAAGCAAAAAAGAATCTTCTTACCACAGCTCTCCTTTCGTTGGTCGCGCCACTTGGGGGCGAAAGTACTTTCCTAGTTCTTTCATGAGCGTGAACATAATAATATCCGTATCAATTACAAATATTAAACTGCAACCCACTAAAACCACCCGCGGTGCGATTGAGAGATTACACATCAAAGTCAGGCCAAAAACTTTTCTAATTTCGCGCCAAAACCAGGATTTGCATGCACCGGACAATGAGCGGGTATTTTGCCATATTTTCAATACCGCAGCATGGGTCCTTTCTGATCCGGGGGTCGCTGCTTTGTCCCCCACTTTAATATCTGTGGGAATAGACATGCCGCGTCCACTTCGGCAATTTATCATTCTTAAACGAGTGTAGACTATTATGCATAGTCTTTTCGGCTGAAGGGCGAAGACTCACCTATTGTGCGGGCTTGTTCAAATTAATGACGGATTTGCCCCAACGGGTTTCGCCAAGGAGTCCGATGTCCGATTTTATGAATTATTAGCGATTTTGGTTCCCATAAAATCGAAGGGATGACCAGTCCGGCCGCTTGCGCGGGGTCAGTTTTGATAATGGATAGTTCAAAGCTATTAATTATAGTTTTGGAATTATGACGTTGCTTTAAAAAATAACGGTTATTGCAACGGCAACAAAACATAAACTGCCAAATAAATTACATAATAGCAATTTTAAATTATAATTGATAGACAAAAAATTTATTAGTGTTTAAGTTTTTTATGACCTATTAATTAAGAATGCATGGAATGTACTGTATAAGAATCAATCAATTGAGAAAATAAACAAATTGAAAATTTGGGGAAATATCGGTACACGGTAAAGCAACACAGGTTTGACACGCTTCTAAATCAACCTGTTCGCTCGATTGCCTTATTAGCATTTGAATAAACACGTTAAAAACCGACGCGTCGCACGCGCAGCATCCCGGTACTGACCCGGGGTCAGCGATTTACACTTTTTATGGGAGTGAATTAACATTTGAGGGATGTTATAAGATGTGGTCAAGCTCGTGCCTCTGAATGATAGGGGAATTTGTAATGTTTAGTCAGTTTTTGTTGAATTTATGGAGATGTGACGGATGAAAGTAGTTTGTGTTTTCAAAATTACCAGTTTTCAGCCAGGTGGACTGACGTCGCCACGAGCCAAAGGCGATTACGAATAATCTCCATCTATGAATATTTAGGAGACAGACTGTGTTAAAGAAAAAACATCATCATATTAACAATCATTTATTTTTCACAATATCCAGTAGGTACTAGCTGACGCGGCGAACTTCGTACCGCCTATGTTCGTCAGAGATAACGTTTTTTCAAATCGGTCCAGTAGTTTTAGAGCCTATTCAATACAAAAAAATAATCAAATCTTTTCTTTATAATATTAGCTTAGATAAAAACATAACTCTCCTTTTGTCGCAGTCGGATAAAAAATCACAACAATTCGCAAAATATCTGCAATTTAATGCACAAAAACTATCGTTTTCTGTGTTTTGAATCATCTTTTACAGTAAAAAAATAAGATGTCCGCGGCATCCTCCCTTGAGGTCAGCGAGGTGAGCACCAGTCGCCACGTGCTGAAGGCGATTAAGAACAATCTCCATGTGATCATGAACATTGAGAATGGGGATTATGAGGCTGGCGTGTACACGCGACCATTTTTAATAATTTGGGGACGTTTTTAGAGGTGTGAATGTTAAAAAGTGTAAAGTTTTGTGGGGATGACAAAATGATTAAGTTAGTATATTGTAATCTCGTATTATTAAAATTTTTTCGAAGCGCACTGGTTTGAAAGTAGATGCTTCCCTCTCTTTTTATTATGCCAGCTACTAACTGTGTGGGTACCTATTGATTTTATTTGAATGCATTTTTCAGTTGTTCAATCTATCTTTCCGTTTCGTCTTGGCTCTATGTAGGGTAATTTTTTAAATTTTCATACAAAATAAATTTTATAAAATCCGATTTGTATGAAAATTAAAATAATTAAAATTAAGATATCAATTTTCTGACTTCACCATACCATTTATATGCCCATGATAACATGGGCTAGTGTCGGCTCATATACCCATTTACCTAACACCCTGTATATTCTGAAAACTAAGCCTCTAGTTTTTGCTTTGTCTAAAATTTTTCAAAAACATGTTTCATGCAATGTGAAAGAGCTTACTCTATGTATTCAAGGGAATAAATAAAATAAATCACAGCAAAACCAGAATCCTTGAAAAATGAAATCTATTGGAGCGCACCGTGTCGCTAGACAATATGGCCCCCAGCGCGAGGATATTAATGATAACATCGTCTGTCTGTCCGTTATTTATACGTAAACAGCACTTGACCGTTGGTGTGTAGATTGTAGATTATTCCGACTTCTAAGTGTAAAAGTAGAAACTTATAATGTCTGTTATTCTAAGCGTAGAATCGAAATTTGTATCTCTGTATAATTTTGAAGGGTACTTTCCTTAAAAATCTCGTTATTAGGTATTCATTTCCGTATATTTTTATTGAAAACACTTCATTTTCACGAGTTTTTAGTAAAATTATGTGTTACTGTGCATAGAAAAATAATCTTTAGAATTTTCTTCCAATATAAAGTTTTTCAGTGCCTAATTCAGGTGGCGAAAGCTTAATTTCAGTTGGAAGTTAAAAAGGTCTCTTGACTCTACAATAAACACAGCTAGGAGAAGAAATTATTAATCTTAAAAAAAATATGGACATGCAAGAACACTGGCTGAAAACAGCAAAAAAACTATCATATCAAGCCACAGAGAAAAAAACAAAAACTAGTGTTATATGTATCAATTGAAAACCATTGGTATACCAACTGAGTAAGGATTGGTTTCGATTGTACTTCGTTACATTGTTGTTTACGTTGGAGTTTGAATTTAGAAGACGATGATCAGACAAGTTGTGTGCGTGCTTGATTGACACCTGCCAGCAGAGAAATGTTACTAACTCTGTGGGACCAGCACGGGCACGCATAATGATATTGTATTTATTCAAACATTTCTTGCCACTGTTTTCACATAGTTTATAATTCAGAAGTTTCAACGGATTCTATGAAAAACATATTATATTTGGTTAAGAACTGCACCAAAGTGTGAATTTTGTGTGAAAAGTGCTATCTCTGTTATAGGCCTAGTTTTTAAGATGAAATTCTTATTAGTATTTAAACTTATTTTTAAGACTTATTTTTAAAATCATCAAAACTAGGAGTAAATTCCTGAACACGATAAATAATAAAAAAAATATCGAATAATGCAGGTTTTGTAAGGTTTTATTTATCCACATCGCCTCAACATATTTTTCACTAGATAGCAGTCGTTATGTGGCTTGAAAATCACCCAGCAGGGTATATTCTACATATAAACCCAGACTCTGACAAATATTATAAACTTTAAAATTTATGACAGCCTCTAAAACATTTTAGCTACTCATCATTCCTTCCCAACCGCTGTTAAGCCCAATCCCACACAATAGGCCTGAAAAAATAAACAATGCATAATTACCACAAACGCACTACTGGACATTTCAGCTGCCATAGACAACAGCACAAAGGTGACAATGCGCACAATGGTGTCTATGGGAAAGGG
Organism: Ostrinia furnacalis; assembly: GCF_004193835.3. Classification (NCBI taxonomy): domain Eukaryota; kingdom Metazoa; phylum Arthropoda; class Insecta; order Lepidoptera; family Crambidae; genus Ostrinia; species Ostrinia furnacalis. The sequence continues at coordinate 112,757 of NW_021132340.1, read as the reverse complement.
ACAAAAGTCGCATGTATTTAAATATTGTTTGTTTAACCAGTAAGGTGACGGCCGAAAACAAATATCTTAGACAACCCTATCTTTTTCGGCTGGTATAACTTGACACGCTGTCGGCAGGAATACGGTGGATTCTGAAACGAAACAGAAGGGTGGCGGGGCTCAGGGTAGAATGGTCCCCGTGACGTTTTTAACAGGTCTAATTGCCTATTATAATGACACTTGATACGTCTAGCCCGGGCAGATTAAGACTAGATAAAGTTTCATGGCAAAGAACCGTTTTAATATGAAAAAACCGCCAATTCAAATAATATAGGTAAGTACCTACCCACCGAATCGAAATGGTAATTACAAAGCTGCAAAATGTTAACATAATAATAATGATTACTATAAAGCAGTTGTAGTTTGAGTGCGTTTGATGACAGCTTATTATGATTTTGCTAGATAGAACTTTGAACAGATTAATAGACAAAGTATTAAAAAAAATTGCGTTCAATACTTATCATATAAGGATAAATCCTTCTTATTCCGGTTTGTATACTTATGAAATAGTTTTAATATGTTTTAAATATTGTGTTTACTTTGAAAAATTCGGGTCTCTACCTAACTACAATACCGGATCTTAAATCCTTTCTAGCGTCTTACAGCGTAACCGAATAAATCTTCCTTATACCAACACTGCAGTCTTAACACCTTAATAGACTCGAACCGGTCTAACGGACCGCGGATGATGCATTCCAGATATTAATAAACCTTTTATTGTTCGTCTTTTGTTTAACCCTTTTGTGCCGAGGTGCAAAATTATGCATGACCATTAACTTCTTGGCCATTGTGATTTTTGCATATGCTAATGCAGCCCCTGAGGCTTGGACTGTGACTGATTAGTTTGGGACTCGTAGGGCATCTAATGGCTTTCGGTGGGAATTGGCCAAGTTACGTAAGCAGATTTTCGAGTTTCGTTTGTTTTTTGTTTCTGACAGACCGTTGGAGATTCGGTTAGTAAAAAAATAAGCTTCTTGATTATTTACTTTGCAGTTTAAATGGCAAAAGGATCTGTTGCGGGTTCAAATCCTGCGAGTAGTAATGATCGAAAAAAAGTAAGTTGAAGTGAGTTTAATATGAGTCTTGTTTGATCCACTATCACTGAACTACAACAGTTTTAACATCCTTGTTATTGCTGTAATAAAATATAGAAACTGCATTATTATTTTACATCAATATGGATGTTCCACACAAGTCTTATGGCGCGAATTTAATAGCACCGTTATTAAAATGAGCTCAAACAAACATCAATGCATTAACCGTATTCTGTGACGCCATAATCCTACCCTTTAATAATACATCGCCATTACTTAACCCACAGATGCCGGCCGTCTTCGAGTATTCTAATTGCGGGGGCTGAAAGGATTACTCTTACGAGTTTTCACCGGCATATTCCAGTGGCGAATTAATTTCGGGATTGTACGGGTTAATGAAATAAAAATATGGAAATTTTCGCTTTGAGAAAATTTTCCGAGTTGGAAAAGGTATTTTCTTGATAGAATTGCCCAAAATTCTAACTGCACTTTCTTAATTTTTGCCTCAAACGCCTTGCCCGACTTCCAGTTTCCAGACAAGAGTGAGTATTAAACATTTTACATTTCTCAAATCGTATGACAAGTACGCATCAAAAGTCGCTCAGATAAATCCAAATCTGATTTCTATTTGCAAAAAAGACAAAAACCAAACGTATCTAGATCAACGGACAAGGGCGTATGATATCTTTTATCATTCCAAGCTTAGCGGGCGGACATTACAAATCCATTAGCGCGCAAAAACTTCCTTTTTACTGGCACATAATTAATATTTGACGGCGTTGTCGGTGCTTTTTTAAAAGCCGATGTCAAGCCACAGAAGGTGCTGGGCGCAGCTGGGACGCGCTTATCTCCACCTCACTTGTTAAATATTAACGCAGTCTAATTACAGCGAAAGGGGGTCCCCTCCTCTAATGGCTTTAAAACTGATTCCCGTCCTGAGGATGCGTATTTGATGACAACTCGCCTCGATCCGGGTGTGAGTGCGGAGCCACTTTTGCACTTTAGTCTGAATTCTTTGCGATTCACTCTACATTTCTGCTTTTTAGACATCTCTTTTATTTATCATCAAATGTGGTCAGCGATGTATACAGCACTTGGGAAGGAGACATGTGGCACGAATATGGTGTCTCCAAAAGAGGGAGTGACACTTAGCGAGAAATGTGTCGCGGAGACCTAATTGACGTGCGGGGAAGTCTTGAACGCTTTGAGATGTGAGCGTTTTATAGAGATTGCCGTATAAGTGGCACGTCCTATTATAAGTGCAGGGACATGGAGTTAACATGATAAGTGCTTGATGTCTTCAAAAGTTTGATATGTTACATAAGTTTCTAGCTCACATACAAGTGATTATAATAATTTATGATAACTTAAAACTATTTTTGGTAACGGTGATAATAATTTCAAATACTCGTATTATACTTTATTTCTGTGAATAATTTTTGCTATCTAGGAATTTACAGCATCATGTTCTGCTATGTTTGGCTGGGCTATTTAGCCTATTTACATTACCTTCGCGGCATAGAGCAAAGATATTTTGATTTTGGATTCCAAAATACGTGTCATAGTTAACGGCAAAGCCGGTTATTTTATAATTAATGATGTGGCGGCACTTCCGTATTTGTTCAACTGGTCCAGCTCTGTAAACAGGTCATCCCGAAAAGGGGATATTTGTACCTTTTATTGCTAATGGTTTAAGCGACAATTATTCTGCACGATTAGACGTATCATTAGCGTTATCCACCCGGTCGCTTGGACACCCGTCGCCGTGCAGGGTTAAAACGATTTATCAAAACGGGGAAGTTTCATGACTGTTTCTTGACAAAAGTTTTTTGATTAACGGTAGGCAAATATGGGACTGCGGTGGCGTCGCCTATCTCTCTACAGCTTTTTGAATTTCAACCATAGTATCTGGCTACTAAGTGTCAGATTTGGTGAACTATTATGGGTCTATTGAACAATGACATGTGTGTTGGAATTCAAATCGATTAGCGTGTGATAGCTTCAATATAAATGATGTTTGCGTCAAGATATGTCATTGTATGATTTTTTTCGTGAGAATTTTTGTTTGATTTGGTCGCCCGGTAGTTTAAGCTCTGTATTTGAAATAGCCAGTATCCCCAAGTGATGCTCCATTTGCAAAATAAAGCTATTTCATTTATTTATTTAATTAACAATCGAATATATCGAATTAGTTACCCCAATTCGATAGATAGGTTAGATATTCATAGGTATAACTAAATTTACTAATCACTAAGAACATATCACTATGGTTAAAATATATGAACTTCTGTGAATAAAATTGAAACATTCAAATAAGATGTACCATTTCATTTTATAATCCCAATACCTTTCATCCAAACACAATCTGCACAATTTTTATTTTCCCCCTCAACATTGTCACCGTAAAACCAGGAATTGTTGTGTCAAATTGCCAAATCCCGCTTTATAACCTCGTGACATCTGTCAAGACGTGACGTCTCTTATCTTAAAATAAAAAATCCCTCGGGGTGAGTTGTACCCCCGGGCAGGACAAGTGTTGGGGTACAGAACGTATTTATGACTATGTAAATTCGTCGTTCGCCACCAATATAGGTAAAATTGTGTAAAAAAGAAATATAAAATGTTAAAAATTAAAGGAATTCTTTTGCTATCGTCATTCAAAGTCGCATCGCATTATTTTCTTTCGGCTAAGTGGTACCAATCTGTTTATTCTAACATACACGGATTATAATAGCACGTTCATAATATGTATGTATAAGGTCTGAAAAAAAATATAACGATCTTTGCAACCTGTCGAAAAGTGGTCAAAAGGCCTTTTTTATGGAGTTTTGACGGATTTCATTTTCGATTCAATCAAAAAGTGCAACTTGTCTAGCTTTCCGCTAGACAAGTTGCACTTTTTGCGCTAGCACTTCCTCTTAAGGCTAGCAACCTTCATGAATCGTTAAGTAATTGGTAGTTTAAAACTAATAACTTACTTTATAACTTGCGTAATTCACTCTATCAATACATTTTATCTTAATAGTGCAAGGATGTCACTTAATACTTTACGTCGTCTATGTTTAATGACTTACTGATGATAGATTAACATTATTACAAAGTATATATCAAGCTATATACCAAAAGATATGGTGGCTATAAAACTTTAGTGCATATTTTAAAACGTAGTAATTTCAGACATAGGCTGTGGTCACACTATTATTTCCTACATCCTATGACAATATGAGTATTCACTCTTAGATCTAGTCTAAGATAGTTATGTAATATTTCTTTTTACAATTGAGGATAAAAATAATGTTGCGTTGCAGTTAAGACAATGGTGCTCGTTTTTGTTTTGACCTAATTGTCCGTAGGGAAATTATATTTCTAAGGTTCAGAGGGCATATTAAGCAATCCTGAAGCTTCTTTATGCCTGAAGAACAACAAAATTCAGATAGTTCATTAGTAGTAAGTTTCAGGGCCCTACACTAAACTAATATTATAGAGAGAAAAGATTTGACTGTTTGTTTGTGTTGATAAGATTCCAATACTACTGGACCGATTTGAAAAAAAAAATCTTTCAACATTGACAACAACTGATATAAATAAGCGGTACGAAGATCACTGGAACAGCAGGTCAAAAATAAACGTACTCTACCACTGCCACAATTAACAGTAAAAATTACAAACAGAGTAACATAGAACCTTTTGAAGTCGGTTAAAAGAGGAAGAAATTAAATAAATGCCTTTCGCCATGATACTAGTCGCAACGTGTAAAGTCCGCAATCGTAGATACAGGATATAAGTAAGATGACGTCACGAAGCTAAAGAAGTTAGGGGCGTAAGGGGAGACGTTTGTTTTTTCACGTCCAAGCCAATTCGCCGATATGAAATGCACACGAGATTGTGATTTCAAGATGAAAATACATTTTCTCCTTCTTCGTATCTAATTCTAGATTACTGGAATATTGTTTATTGTTTACTTAATTGTTTTTATTACCTATGTTCTGTTTCAACTCCTACTCAATAGGGAAACGAGAGACACATTATTTCGTAAATTCTTTTATCAGTGACTGACTGAGTTCCTGAATTTACTTGTGTTTTTTGAAGTCGGGGAAATTATCCTTTCTGTGGTCAGAGCAGAAAGTAGTGTCATTACATAATAGGGGGAGGCCTATGTCAAGTGAATTGAAATAGAGATATGTCCTAGCTTTTAACAATACCTTAGTTACATTGTATGTAGTTACATTGTAAAAATAAACATGTAGTTGACATGTTTATTTAAATAATTTTAGTTCCAATAAAAATAGTTTTTGAAGCAATAACAATATCTTTGTATTTACCTGTACATTTTTATTGCTTATTTTTTCAATCTCAATCTTTCTTTTGCACTATCTTAAGATAAATCCCATATCTATCCACCCCTGTGCGTCAGTCGCCAATTTCATTAGGGTCCGGTCCCGCTGAAACAATGTGCCAAAGTGCGCCACTTTAGATAAATTGACACTTCGCCCGCGGCTTATCTGTGGCAAGTTTTTTGGCGCGAGATTTACTTGAGAAAGCTGCAGGGGGAAATGTGGAATAGTGTTTTAGTGTTAATGAGATCAAATAATATTGAATGAAAATCGGGCCACATATTTTGACTAAGATGTAGAGTTAGTTTAGTTAGGGTAACGAGTGATATAGTTAGGACGTGTAGAGTTAGGCTTAACTTCATAATATGAGCGCCTTACCTACAGTCATAGTTTCGTCTTGGTAACATTTTACATGTAAATGTTTTCGGGCATTTTTGCGGGGATGTAAGGTCAACAAAATTGTATAGTCTAAAGCTGTGATGTGAAGACTAGCGCAACTTGATGGCCGTGGCCTGGTCTTGTGGTATGTATTGATTCCGTTAACGCCAGCTGTGGGTTCGAATCTTGACGGTGACAAATGTTAGTGTCTTTGAGATGAATCATCATGGACTCTTAAAATGTTGGCGCTTATGTTTACTTTGTGTCTATTTAAGTATTTATTGTCTAATTATTGAGCCATTACTTAGAGCTTGTATAGCGCATACAAACTGTATACTACGACGTGTGCAGATTCGTAATGCGAATCAATGCCTAGAATACCACAAAAAATACCAAATTTATCTTTTTTAACATTACACCTTCGAGTTAATCCTAAAACATTCCACTTCCAGGTTCAACGCACTGATAACCGAAAACAATGCCATTCAATAAGCGTTATATCAAAACTCATACATTCACCGCTGTCACTCCGTCCATATGTATCAGGCGAGCAGAGGCTTTCAAAGTGTTTGAAAGGCTCGAGACGAGCCGTCTGTGCGCTAAGGGCGGATGCTGACTAGAGAGTTCTCGTGTAACGTTACGCCGAACAACTCAAAGATTGTGATTTGTACCGAGACAAAAATATGGGTTGGCAGCTGGCTTTAGGATGAGGCAGTCGTAGGCTCGTAGCATAGGTATGTGACAGTTTCCAACCGTTGAAAGCATGGTAAAAAACTTAAGTAAAGGAAACACACCTATACTTAGTAAAAGTTACAGAAATGTTTGCAGTTTCATTTTACAAGTCCATTTTCTTATAAATAAATACCCGTATGCTCTACCTTGAGCTTTACGTTTGCTTTTTTTATAATACAAGATTTGGTCCTCATTGACATTTTCCAAAACTCATTACAAAACCATAAAACGTATAAAAATTAATGATTATATTAAACATGGTCACCCATAAGTCACCTGTACAATTTGTGCGCACCTTTACTTACCCCACGTTGCATCTCCACGACGTAAAACCTTGCTTGGGGCTCCATTGCGGCGTGGCCTTAGCATTGCTTGTTTCAACTCCTACTTTTCAGAGTGATGGATGATGAACCACAGTTGTGGTGGTCGATGTGGTGGTCAAACTAGTGTGACGCGCGACTGTCAATCACAATCAGGCGCGACCACCCGCGCGATTAGGCTGGGATATGGAAATGTGGTGGCGTGGAGACGGTTGGAAAGTATTTTATGGCTTCGAAATCTAATTCAGTTAGGAGTTTTAAGGTTGGCTTTAGTCATCAATCATCATATTACTTACCTAATGAGCTCTTCTTATTACAGTATAGTATTGTGTGATAGGAGGTAGGTACCTAAACCAATATTTTTTTTATTTCAAATGATACTCTACAACTTTACAGTATATGTTGCGTCTAAATATGAAAAGCGATACTTATCTACTTAGATATTCCACTCTTTGATAAAAACAATTGTAAGCATCTGATTGGAATCAAACCTACGAACTATAAGTCTACTAAAAATATTCCTATTATAAAAAAAAATATATCGTTTCCTTCATTTTTGTATATTTGATTTAGAAAATCGTTCTTTCACCATTATCGACTTCAAACAACCATAAAAATCCTAAAAATGCTGAAAACTTTACCTAATAAACAAACAGAGGCTACTCCACAGTACCCCTGTCCGATAGCACAATCGTCTAGGTGTACAAGCACACGTTTACCAGATATCTGTCCGGCTGTCTATCTTATCGCCCCATCTCGTACACCTCACAGATGTGATGCTGAGAAAACACGAAGAATATATCTGGAATCAAATTAATAGGCAATTTGACAACCTAAACACAATTTATTATTTAGTGGAAATAAGATTTCACGTCAAGGCAAATTACGCTGTAAACAATGCTGAAAACTCTATTCTAAATCATTGTCTACAATGTTTGTCTAGTCTACCAATAATCTCAACATTATGGCTGGTTTGCACCATTTTACTTTAACAAACGTCAAATCTGTCGAAACCCATAATAAAAACACGATTATGACGTCCAGTGTTTTTTACTATGACAATAGTTACTTTAAGTGATGCAACTCAGCCTAAGACTAGGTTGCCCCATTTAATTTTAACTTTATCAAACCTCAAGTCTGTCAAACTCCATAAAAACACCGGTTATGGTTATAGTTACGATTAAAATAAGGTGGTACGACACAGCCTTATTATTTATAGTGAAATTCAAACAGCAAAAGCCGCAATCTATGCTTGAGTTTGAGTCGAGTTTTGAGCTTCGTCTCATAAGTTACGAGCTCTATCTAGTCTTTGATTTGAGATCTTGATAACTAAATTCCTTCATTGTTATTGAAGAGTTACGTAATTTGTATTCAATTGCTCGCGGTTACTGAAAAAAAATTGCTTTTAATTTTGGCAATTTCACTTTCTATGAGCATCACAGTTTATAAGTACTTAGGTACCATTTCCACAGTGGCTAAAAAAAAATTCAACAAAAACAACTATTGTAATTTTACATTACAACGATTACAAAGTACACACAAACCGATTAGCCTCCACCAATGACTGGCAGCATCTCAGTGGCACGCCCAAGGATATCGGTATACACTGTATACTATACATTGCGTTTCAGTGAGTGAAGCCAGGGGCGGTGAACTTTAGGCGCGAATCAATCGAGCTCGCGGGTCGCAACCTCGTGACCTCCGACCCCATTGGGCGACCCGGCCCCGCCCCCCGCCTATCCTGAAACACCTGAAAAGGATAGAATGAGGATGAAGACGTAGGCTAATGCTAATTGTGATTACAAAATTACAATGCGTTATCAGTAGGTACAGTGTTGCAGTGGCCGATTCGCTTGAGGTAACGCAGTTGGTTCAATTGTAATAGGGATTTATCGAAATTAATAGTCCTGGATGCGGGCAGCGCAGAACCGCTTATTGTGGAAATCCTTGGGGAGGCCTTTGTCCACCAGTGTACGTCATTTGGCTGAAACGAACGAACGCAATCGGTTCAATTGTAATAGGGATTTATCGAAATTAATCGAACATCTTTGCTAGTTTACAGACTGTCTGCCACATATTTACTTAAAATATCAAAGGTCTTTTGACATGGATTTGAATCACTTGGCTAATTACTACTAACTAGTCTCTCAATGTCTCATTAAAATCTAATTCCTCAAAGTAATCTTTTAAATTAGGTATCAACTATGAATTTCATACACTCTGGCCTAGAATTAACGCAGGTCTCGAAACTTTCAACTACATTTCATGCACTTGACAGAGACATTAACGTCTAGCGGTCTCAAACTCGGTAAATCCGGTCCGTGAATTATCGAATCTGCATTAAAAACAAACCAGTTCCAAATGCCAAAGCGTCGCAAACAGGACACAGCTGGTGCAGGTGTGGTCAACAGTTCGGCAGTCAGTGAGGCAGGTCAGGCTGGTCACGCGTGGTGCCTCCTTTGTACTCGAATGTTCCAAATTCGTAAATATTTAAATATCGAACTGTCAACGTTGATTGGGGCAGATGGTGCGAATCAGTGCAAGAGGGCAGCAACGGCTGCTTGTTAACGTGGTAGATTGAATGGTTGGTTATTTTGGATTTTTTGGATACACAGCCGTTACCTATTACATATCACTGTTAAACGACTTAAATCTGCATCTAAATAATTTTTTTTTTCAAGTACAGTGGGGCCACAGTTCCAGCTACCCATTTCCATTTTCTCTCTCTCTCTCTCTCTCCTCTAATGGTGATTCTTTGAAATAGAACGAGATGACATGACCGAAAATGGGTAGCTGAAACTGTGGCCCATAGCTAGTTCTTAAAAATAATTTTTAATTTTAAAATACTTACCTACCTAAAATTTCAATCTTAATTTTAAGATAGATAGGTAAGCTTTGGGATATACATCACCTACCGACGGCTAAAGTTTTTTTTTTTACTTTTAAGCCCACCAGCAAAACAATTAGTATAGGAGTCTTTTTGGAAAGTTGGGCTATATTGTATCAGACGACAAAAAAATTTACACATCTCACAGATGAGATTTACACCATTAATTTATTGGCAATTGACAATTCATAATAGAACAGTTATGCTCATAAAACTAAACTATTTATTCTACCATTACCACACAATCAGCATAATCACCCACACCAATTAATTTCCCTAAACGGGGTAATCGTGGGAACCCTAGTGTGACGTGATTGAATTCCGGCACTGGCAACCCTGGCAGGTGTGGCCAACCGCTTCCGGGGCCGTAATGAGTCGTGATTGACTTTGATTGTCATTGTTTTGCACATCTGTCCGCGGTCGTAGTGGGAAAATGTTATGCTATGGTCTAGCGCAGTCAGTGCCTGAATAGGGATGTTTCCTGGGTCAAAAAGCAAGAGTTTTAATTAGTCCGTCAGTTAACTTATCAAAAAATACTCTACACGTATTTTTCACTTTTTCAAACTAATGAAAATTTAAAGAGATAAAGCGCGCCAAAGTTCAAAAGAAGAGGCCCGTGACGTCAATGAGTGCTTAAAAGTGCAGCACTTTGTGACGTCGCGCGGAACTTCAACGCACCATAACTTTGTAATTATTTGTTTGATTGACAAATAAAAATATACGAGTCCAATATTTTTCGATTATAAACATGACGGTCTAAAAAAAATCTTTAGGAAACTAGCCTATTATGGGAGCGGTACGGTTAAAGGTGATATTATAATAACATAATAATATGACGTGACAGACAGATCTTCTGTTAATTATTTATAAATTAAGCTAGTTTGCGCCACAAAAAACTGGCAATTTTTTTACTAAAATTACCAGTTAATTACATTACTATAATTATGTAATCAAAGATAGGTTTATTACTCACCAAATCACTGGATATAAACAGCTCGGTTACAATTATATTAGGGAAAATTCCAGTACCTATCTATTGGCACGAACTAGTTTGTACATACAGAACAAAAGCAATGATTTTGTAAAACCTCATTATAAAGAACCCTTTAATTCTAAAATTATCAATAACATGACTAAACAAATCAGATCGAACCTGACTCACACCGCAATTAAAAGCCAATATATCCGGCTATTAATTGGCCTGTTCCTCCGTTCCCACGCGTGGGCAGTTGGGACTCCAAATCACGGATCGCGTGCGCAATACAGGTGACTCCTGTCGCACGCAATGGAATTCATGGTAACGGCACGTAAGTAAGCATGTACCTTATGTGGATGTGATAGGGGCGATTTTGTGACAAAAATGACCAGTCTGATGTTGTTGATGGTTGAGTAGTAAAACACCTTATACAATTAAATTAGGATCTTCAGTGTTTCTGTTTGATATGCAAGGCATCTGAAGAGTCATCATCATTATCATCACAACTAAGGGTGGATTCGACCAAACAAGAGCAAATATTAATCTCAAAATCGTCAGTTCTGACATATTTCCCATACTGAAACTGTCAATGTGCCAGTTATTACCAGTTATACTAGGAGTTATTCTCGGATAAAAGTTTGGTCGAATCGGGTCTCTTCTTCTTCTTCGTCGCTACACTCTTGCCAGAGTGGTCGTGGTCGTCACACCAGGTCCGGTGGCAAGCCTCACAATCCGTCGCCATTCCTCCCGCACTGCAGCCTTTCTTGTGCACTCGTGTAGTGGACCATTGAGTGCGGTGTTTATCTGGTCAGTCCAGCGCATGGGCGACCTGCCGCGTGCTCTTGTGCCCTCAACCGAATCGGGTCTAAAGTATATTATTACCTACCCTATTTTAGAATAAGTAATTTCGCGTACATATTTTTTAAAATTTTATTTTTTATCTTGCAGAGCGACCGGGTTCCTGGATTGGAGTCTACGTCTCGGTTCGTAGTGGAGAACACCCAGCTCGAAGGACCGACGATCTCTAGAAGTTGTGTCCTAATCTATGTGCGCGGGGTTCGAACCCGCAATCTCTGGCAAAGTAAACCAGTAGGCGAACTTCTAGCTTAGGTCAGGTGGCCGCCTTTACCAGAAAGGTAAAAAAAAAAAAAAATAAGTTTAGGTATGTATTGTTATCAAGTTACTTTGAGACTCTACATGATGTTTTTTAAAAATATAAGCTTTACTGGTTCAAATAAAACATCTAAATTAAATCCATAGAGACATTTTAATTCCTCAATACGTCCATACATCTCATACACACGACGTATAATACAACCCACTGTACATTATTGCGAATAAATACACTGCATCTCTTTGCATTACACCAGTCCATACATTTGGCAAGTAAAGAAAAAGAAAAGTACAGAAAAATAATGTTTTTGATGAACACTTAGAGAAAAACATTAAAAATTAAAACCTTTTTAGAAATGAAAAAAAAAAGAAACTGTATTTACATTTTTAGAACTTTTTTTTAAATAAAACATAATTATTTTCTTCTTAATGGCCAGTATGATTGAACAAATTTTTATTTTTTCCACACACTTGCGAGAAAAAAAAGAACTCATAACCTTATTTGTGGTTACCATTTTTTACAAAATTATTGTAAGCATGCCAGTGCCTTTTTTCTTGCAAGTGTGTTGAAAAACGTCTAAACAATTTAATAATCTTTTTTTAATAAAACGACTACGGTGTTGCTAGAGTCATTAATTTCTAATTGACACGAAATATTGTTTAATTTGTCAATATTACTTTGTACGATAGTATACATAAAATAAATCTTTTATAACACACAATCTTTGTATTCTCACAAACTTTGTTTTGTTCATACGTGAACAATATAAAAAATCTTTGTTTACAATATTTTATAGAAAGTCCACTGACTTAACCAATCTATTTGACAATTTGGTAAAATGCTCAAGTATAAAACAATAACTTTAATATTACATAAAAAAAGGTTAAATTAGAATATAATTTTAGAGTTATTGTTTGTTACAAATTATTTCTATACAAGATAATTTTGTAAATAAAATAGATAAATGCTTCCAAGGAATTTTATTATTTACGATATAAATAAAAACAATATGAGTAAACCTAATTGTAATTTCTTGTAAGACGATATTCACTAACATATTAAGTGAAAGAGCACCAGTTTTGAGAAAACTTTTAAATATACGCGAGATTTTAACTAAATTCAAACAAGTATTTCACAATTATACAAAATTACGTTACAAATTGGGACAAATGAATTGAAACTATTTTTATTACTTCACTTTAACGATGATAGGTGGTGTTGTATTGCATTCAATTGTATATTTTCAAATTTTCAATTTAATTATATTTAAAAATTTCTGTCTGTGTCTCTATTATTCCAAATAAAACGAATTCTCCATAAACAAAGATAAGTAGAGGGACGCATATTTGAAAATCTGGGGCATGTAAACCCTTATTAAATATTTATCTCTATACATACATAACTACACAATTCACACCAACATTGCACGTCCAATGTACAATTTATTGCGCTTCATCAATCCAAGATTGATACCTAAAGATAACAGTTTAAATAAAAAAACACTGAGTTCAAACACTTTGGAAACACGTAGTCTGGACACAGAAACATTGTGTAAGAGCGTCCACAATTGTAGAAAACAGTTCTCTCATACCTTATCACATTAACTATACATTTACAATAATAAAAACTTTTATTTACAGTATTAAATATTAAATCTAGCCTATATTTTTACAGAGGAACAAAGGAAAACTTGAACTAATAGACACTACTGACCCCACTTATGCACTAATCGTCTTATTTCATGTCTGGCACCACGCATGGTTCCTGGCTCCGGATGTTCAGGAGGTTGTCGATCGTCATGGAAGTCTTCCCGGTCTTGTCCGTGCCCGCTGAGGTCGGGGGCGCCTCAAAAGATTCTGGTTCGGTCGTCTTCGGCGCGTAGAACGCCGAAATGGGATCGAAGGTCGGGCAAGGGTCGGCTCTCTCGCTGTCTCTGCTGGTCCTCGACCCGAAGTACTCCTCAGAAGCGGTCGCGTTCTCAGTGCTCTCGTGGAACTCGCTGGATGACGTCACCGCGTCCTCTGCCTCTCTCTGGTACCTCTGGAACGGGTCGAAGCGCTGGCTCGGCAGGTACGGCGGGAAGCCGTAAGGCGTCGATCAGGCCGCCGCCAGCTGTCTCCACATCGTATGTCACATGGTCGCCATGTACGGCCACGAGAAAGAGCTACCGGAGAGGAGCATGTCCCTAATCAGGGTCTCGATGGGAGTCTTCCCTACGAGCCGGACGAAGAACAGCTGTTCTATCACTTGTGAACTGACCGTCCGTAACGATGGTAGCCGCAGGAGCAGCTTACCAAAGCGCGTGGGTTGGTTCGGGTACTGACTCCGACAGTACTCTTCAAGTGCACACTGAGACTTCTCTTGTAGACTCTCTATGTGTGGCACGTCTGATAGCCCGCAGGCATCTGCAAGAAGGAAATATAATCGTTAGGACCACTCAAATGAAACAGTTATGGTATTTTGTAAACACAGACAGTTGATTCGCCAGATATGGTTGAAGAAATTGCGACATCAACGGAATTTAAAGTCACAGAAAATGTTCATGCTACATTAAATTTCGCGTCATCGGTAAGCTTTGTTACTTGCCTTGTTTGCGCATTATGTAGTTAAAAGTATTACTAAAGTCGAAATCTTTTGCTGAACGTTAATTAACACCTACATGATAACTCGTCACACTAATAGCGCAATATTTCGGAATGCCAGCAATAAAACTTGTAGTTATTACGCTGGGCATTCTTCTAAATTGTCCTAAATAGTCGGTTGTGACATTGTTTATAAGTTTTAATTATCATGAATGTTGTCATCGTCTCAACGTCAATGTTATATAAATTGAGGCCGAGTAATGTTCCTTGCGTGACGCTCATTCAAACGTCATCTAAGTAGATTTCCACAATGGCGCAATAGAAGAATGAGCTAAACGAGTAAACGCCAGATAAGAGTAATCCTTTCCGGCCGCAACCCCCGGAATAAAAACGTATAAACATAATAACCCGTGAAGAGTCGCAGGCCGTCTTAATGCGATTAGGGCCCCGGTACATTTGGCTGATGTTGTAGTGCGCATTAATATTTTTTATGGTCGCGCAGAAGGAAGAAATGACGCGGTAAACAAAAGGGTCATTATGATGCCGAGCAGATGTGACCGTGGTGGAATTCCGCACGGCTTTTGTGCCTCTCTTTATTTGATGTCACGAGAATGAGAAGTTACAGTGGGTTTGAAATTTCTTGGTTGGGGCCAATCATCCCAATTATCTAATTGACCAAATATGATGCTTTTGCTCTTGGGAATACCGAACTTTATCGAATAGCAGCGTGGTAATGCTAATTGATAAATGATTAATAAGGATGGTAATATTGTAAGTGTAACTCTTAAAATTGCAATTTTTTCAATGTCATCGTCTTATCATAAGATTTTAAAAAGATTGTCAGATGAATAACAAAGTTTTAATAACAGTATTGGTAAGAACACTGTCAACAATAACCTGAATAGCTTTGAACGTTTCAATTAACTTTATAATTGCTTCCTAAAAAGCTAGAATTACGCTGTATAATTAAACACGTGGAGCAATGTCGTGACCACTGTTCTTGGAATGAAAACTGACAGTGAGGCTATTTAGTGGTTATTAAAAATTAACCCACTTGTCGTGGGCGTGCCTTTGTGAATATTAATTGCTTTTTCAAGCAGTCATTACTGCGCCTATGATATGCCAAGGATGGTTTGTAGAGTGAGTTGAATTGAAACTGAAACTATGTATTTCACTATGTGGTTTTTTTCTGCTTTTTACTAGATTTGTTACTTGGAGAAAACAATATAGACTACATTATGGTATGAATGATGAAAATGACTAATTAAGGCAACCCATAAGAAAGGGACCCGCCATTATAGGAAAATGTTCAAAATATCAAAATAAATAAAGCACTTTTTTAAGTTGAGAAAATCTCAGGAAAACCTTACAGAAACCGTCACAAAAGTGATAGAAATTAGAAGTCATACAAAACCACAACACAATTAACTCTGTTGCTTATGAAATCAAACCAATAGAGCTGAGGCGGCGTATCTTCAATGTCCTGAATTTAACAACTTGTGATTCTGTCATCTAACCAATAAGAGTCGACCTAAATTTTCATTCAGCGAATAGTTCTAATTCGTGGCGCAAGGTGACGCAAGCCAGTAATTGGTCACTTGAACTAATTGTTAGAGCGATGCCCTGGACAGCTGCTGGCATAATTGATACGTATTACGCAGTTTTTAATGAACGCACTCAAGAGTTTGTTTAGAAGAACATAGAGGCATGGATGATATCAGATACATGAAGATATTATGATGGATTAGGAATAATTCTTTCTATAAGTATTTGTAGATACTAATACTGCGTGGCGACAACGCTACAAAAAAGAAAACATGTTTTGCGTCTAAAAAGAAGAAAAATCTAACAAGATTTTAACCAGTAAGTGGTTTCAAAAGGAGATTTGATTCTATTTAGATGTTATGATGATTATAAGTAGTTTGTATGAAGTAGTATGTATATAGAGTATTATTAGCCACCTTTTTTGTCAACAAATGTATGGAGGTCATCACTAAATTATAACTCTGAAATAACTTAATAAGTCAGCCTGTTAGATAAAATGAACCGAATCTAAACGATTAAAATAATGCTTGTCAGAAAACTTTAAAAGCTAGTCCTCAAATATAAATACTCCACTGTGTTATTCTTTATTTTCTAAAAATTCGCCCAAAATGTTATTGGTTTCTTAAAAATCAGGTCACATTTTACAGATTCCCCAGATTAGCTGAAAGAATCACAAACAGGGCATTGGGTCTTAACCCAGCTGCAATCGAAAGGTGTCCGACTCTGGTCTCCGAGACCAAAGATCAGCGGAGACGGCCCAATAGCAATTAACCCTCGACTGCCGTCGTAACAATGTAATATACTTTAATTGAAACGACCCCGGGGAGATGGGCAAACATCGATGCAATCATTGTCATTGTATAGACGAGTTTAGAGGTGACCGCATTTGGAAATACTTTTTTGTGTTTGTCAGTGAAAAAACTCAATAGAAAATATTTTTTAAATTGTTTTTTTTTTTACGTCTGTGTTGTTTTCATTCAATCGAGTAGGTAGGTACATTAGTATTTCCAAATAATTTGAATTTGAAATACATAAACGAGAAGCCTTTTTCGTTGCAAAATGTTAATAATTACGTGGCGATTACTTTTAAAAAGATCAAATAATAAAATTGCAACTTTAGAATCAATTGTTTTGTTTTGTGATTTTTGGTATGTAATGTTACTAGATCTGTTTTAGCACTGGCAACCTTTCGCTCTTTTCAGATACAATTAAGATTTATCAAGGAGTGCATTAAAAAGAAAAGTAACTACCTACTTAACGATATTTGTTAATCAATCAATTTGAAATACCCCAAATAGAGGAGTGAATCAGTCTGAAACAAACGCTTAAATAGTATTGATGGTGGTGTCAACAGATTTGACCCCTGAATCAATGCTCCATCAGAGGCAATGAGCGATCATTACTGGTGCTGCGCGGGCGCCGATGCGACGAGGGACTAATGAGCAGGCATGACACGACACGACGCGATAAAAACTTATCGTTTAATCGATTTTTAGCGACAAACGTATGGGCTTATCGTCTGAAATCCAAACATTGAAAACTTATTCTGTATACGTCATATTGTGGTTACATAGGCACCTTCATAATTTTCTTTTACTGCTTCTTCCACATTATTTTCAGTAGCAATGAACTTATAAATTTTTAGGTCAGATATCTTTGTGTGTAGATGCAGACTTACTATAGAAGTACTAAAATAAATATAAAACCGATGACTGAACCATAATCGTTGGAAATGACAATCAATTTTATCAGCGTTGATTGTCATGTTTACAATTTTTGAGGATGATTTTGAAAGAACAAAATATGTTTTTTTCATTTAATTAATAATAACTAAAAGACATTACCATTACACAGGTTACTTTCTCTCCTGCTCTCCCATAAAATAAAATGTGATTTCGTGTTTAA
Source organism: Ostrinia furnacalis (assembly GCF_004193835.3). Lineage (NCBI taxonomy): Eukaryota > Metazoa > Arthropoda > Insecta > Lepidoptera > Crambidae > Ostrinia > Ostrinia furnacalis. Next base: position 94,911 of record NW_021132340.1, on the reverse strand, counting down.
GTTTTTATTAAACTTTGTCACCAAAGGCTGGTGATTAAATGACTTACAATGGCGTTACAGTGACCATTCCATTACGCCTCATCAAATCGAGTAAAGGGTGAGAATCGAGTTAATCGAGCCCGCATTCGGTTCGCGCCTTATTATTTATCTTTTATATGAAAATAAAATAATCGTACGTTAATAAGCGTGGCATGCGGGTGTTTAGTGACCCCATTTTTTAAATCAAGACGATGTGTTTACGCGTTTTTGAAGTGGATGACTTTACAGAAGTGAAGGAATCGTTTTTTTTTCATTTTATTGAATAGATAGAAGATTCAGCGGGAAAATTATCATGTAAATCAGATTTTATGACGTCTTTTTTGTAATTTCATAAAAAAAGTTTCATAATATTAAGGTACGAATTTTGATAAAAATTGTTGAACATCATGCTAACGAAGTCTCCAGAGTATGGTTTATTCACAAACACTACTGTTGACGGCATTGAGGTAAAAATATTTTTTTACCTAATAATCAAAAAATATTTAATTTTAGTTCGGTTATTTTAGAAATTCCGTCTCTCAAACTCTACGTCACCCCGCCAAAACACGAAAAAAAAAACAAATGACAAAATTTTAAATTCTGTCGAACGTTTACAATGGGTAAAGGCGTTCGACAACATTGTAGGCGGGCGTATCTTCAACACGACCTTATCACAAAGGAATAAGAGTCATCGAGACAAAAACGGTGCGGTTACAGGCAGATGTTTACACATCTATTGAGAAGTATGAACAGTATTTGGTATTAGCAGTACAAAGATTGAACGGACATAATGGGTCTTTACGACCGAATCTTATTATAAGTGACGCGAATGGGAAGATTAACTTTTTTATGAATATTTTTTGAAGTAGATTTGAATTAAAAATAAATATAGAATTAACGCCTTTAAACCAAACCGATCAGCTGTTTTACTCTACAAGAGTATGTTCGTCGTTATGCAATATCTAAACTATACACGTGACACGTGATGAAACAGCTGGGGACGTTCCTTGAACCCTAGACATCCCTGAGCTGTAGAATCATTCATAGTTCGCTAACATCGGCCTAATTTGACCTGGCCCAATCGCATAATCTGGGCCGATGGGAATCCGCGCGACATACGTACACTTACTTGTATATTTAGCACTTACAATAGAATCAACTAGGGTCACCACGGTTAAGCATTTCCGAAGTATCTTCAAGACGTTAGGCTAACCAATCATATTAAGTCTACTAGGTACTGTACGAATTCTCTTGGTATAGATTTTCCCTCTATAGTGCCCCAATTTTGTTACGAAAAGGCTTGCAGAGAGACCTAAAAGATAGATCAATATTGCAAAATAAAAAAATATCAAAATTGAGAGAATGAAGAACGTCTCAACACTGACCATTTGTTGTCCCGAAGCAGTGGCAGGGTTAAAATAATACCGGGACGTGTAAAAAAGCTTTTTATAAGTCTACTTGGAAAATAAACGAATTCGAATTTCTTCCATCGAATCATTTACCTTTCCCAATGACAAATAACAGTAAAATCAAAGTAATTTGTTCACCCTACTAGCCCCAGAGTTTGTCGCAAGATTCCAATCTTGAGAATAACACCCCGCATATCTCGATCGGCGTATATTTACGGTCACAAAGCTGAAATTTCATTGAGTGTGTGGGTAATTTTACACGAGCCATTGTTGAGCAGATAGAATCTACATCCTTACATGATTTGTAGACTTTGCTCACAGTATGAAAATGTTAAATGCATTGCAAAACACGTTTGACGTAACTAGCTTCAGACCAGTCTAATATTATCCATTAATGCAACATCTTTCCATTGTTCAATACATGAAAGATACAAAATTATCTTGATAATAATAAAATAACATTGAAAGCCATTGAAATGTGATAAATTCTAAACGACAACAACGACACAAAGCATACAAATTGGATACCTTGGACACGTGTCCGATGAAGTAAAAAAAAAAGAAACGGCCATCGCGATTACTTTTCTTTTTTGCGAAATTCGAAAATTCAAATTTGGATCTCTTTACGACCGTAGGAATAAGGTTTTGAATCGTAGCGAACGAAGTAAGAGTTGCAACCAAAAAGTTTCTTTGCCTCCGATTTATGAAATAGCATTAAATGGCGCGAAAAGAATGAGAGAAAAAAATTGACATCGGTTATTGTGTAGAGAAATTTTAAAATAAACACCTTTTGAGTGGGCGGGCGAGCGAGTATTTGTAAATAGGTTTTTGTTGTTTGCACAATAGCTTTTTTGTTGGACCCCCGATTGTCAATGCGATGTCGCGTGCCTTTTATGTCTTGACGGAGCCCGTGATGGTTATCAGCGTCAGCGTGTAAAGATTTTTTCAAAGTTATTCGCTCTTATCAGAAATCGTAGCATGCCTAATTCATTTTCTATGCTAGAAAACGATTTCTAAAACCATTTTAACTACAACTTTGTTATCGTGGTACGTTTTTCGGTTTTAATTTTTTTTTTCTGGGATCTATATTAAGGTTTAATCTGAAAAATTTACTTGTTTGTGGTCTCGGCTGAATATCAATATGCCTTTGCCATTTGCTGTAAAAGGAAAATATATCAACTGTAAACCATTAAGTTTGGAGTTTTTTGTACATGACTTGGTAAAAGGCTTGTCCATAAACATGTATCGCCCCGTCGCGTCGCTCGGAGCGTCAATCTTTCGATTTTCAGGTCTTTGTTATTCAAATGGACTTGCCCAGATCAACAGCTGGGGAATAATTAACTGATATTTTTACACGCGTTCATTGTAGCTGTGTACTATTGATAATGAAAGAAAAACAAATCAAAATACTGTCTGATGACAAATTAAATCAAAGATATTAAACCTTTTAAATTAACAAATATTATGTAGAGTCATTGTTTTGACTCTTATCGCGAATTTACGTTTTATTTATTTATTTATTCAGTCAAATCTTAAGACGTTATTGTATGTGTTATTCGAATTCACAGGCATTTTTCTTAAAACAGAAATCCACTTTTCAAGAATTTAAAACTGTTGAGGTCTATGATAATAAAAGCGATGCCGAATATTTAATAGAAAAACAACGCCATTGTGTTTTAAGATTTGAATATTCAAGATAAAATTTACTTGGAAAGTTACTTCTTACAAAGCATGCATAAACATGAACATTAACATACCCAATCCACAGATAATATTAGTCCCGAACGTATTGTATTTAATTTTGTAGATACGCATAAATACTGGCCCGTACGAATCAATGCTGGCCGCAAAGAACGAGTTCCCATACAAATCGTTTGATTTAAGAGTATTTTAAATTTAATCTCGGTTCCAAAGAGGTTGCGATCGTTGTGATTTACTCCGTCGTTAGTGGTGGCTAATTCTTCCGCGTTCTTGCATATCCGCGTTCTTTCTATCTCTCTCTGGCGATCCGGAGAAGTTTACGGCGTCATTACGGTTATCACGGTGCGAGCGAGCAGGTGAATGGGATTTACACAGCACGATATAGAGATTTTATTGCGAGTCTGGAATCTGGATATTATCGGTATCCAATTAGTCTTAACAGAATTATTGAAATTCGATGACTTTACTGCGGGAACGTCCCAAACGAGGAAGCAACATCACAACAACATAAGAAAATCAACAGCATGACGCTGGTAGACGTAGAGTCAAGTCAAAAATTGATGATATACAAACTTCGAAATTTTGAATTAGGTAGATGCTTTTTTCGCTAAAGGCTCTTTTTTGACTACTATTTTTTACATGTAAAATATGGTTCTCATGTCGTCGTGTGTAAAACCCGTATTTGTGAAATGCGCTGCGAATATCGGCGCAAAGTGAAACGCCTTGTTAAGGGTTTATGCGGCTCCGATAGTTCGGCGATGTGCTTAAATTAGCCGTGGATCTTGTCCCTGAGCCTAGAAGGTAATGTAACGAGAACATTACTTGTGTGCGAATGCTCTCGTAACTTAGAACGCTATTTGTTGAGTTAGAAGAACAAAATAATTTATGGAGTAAAACCTCCTTGTAATTAAAAAATAAATAAAAGCGCGTTGTTCTCAGATATTTGAAAATGGAACACAATTTGAATTTTGTTTTTAATCTTTTTCATAATTCGAATGCTGTGTTCCAAACTTGAACTCCGAAATAAAGCAGTGTACACAATCGCGGCGGTCACGTCAGCCGATAGGCAGCGGCAGTGACACGCCGCATTATGGGCCCGTCTGAACTCGCTATCGCGGACACCTCTGACACCGCTGCCGGCACTCTGACCCACTTGTGCTACTGCTGACCGTATTGTTCTTTTGTTAACTTGCTGTTGTTGAATCGCGACTGTGACCCTTTTGACGACGGCTCGTTATAATTGAGCGTGTTTTGTTTGCGGAAATTGTGTTTATATTTTAAGTTGGGATAGTAGTTAAGACTTAATATTATCAATAGTTAAAGAAAGTTTCCTTAAAAAAATCAAAAAATCCTATAGCTTTACGTCTTAGGTCTCAAATGGGGCCATAGTATCATAGTACCATTTGTTATTCCCGAGCCCACCTCAAGAAAGTGGCCCCACCTCGTCCACTAATGATCATTAACAGCGGTTACAATATTGCCGGGAGCAGACCTTAATTCAAGCCTACAGTAGCGAGGCGAGAATTTTTGTGACGTCGTAAAGTGCGGCAGTAGCGCCACCCGCGGCGTAGTTTATGTCGCTCGATGCCCGATAGCGCGTGTACACGCACCTTAACGGGTTAGGTTTCACGCTTTTGCCTGTATTCGTTTGCTATCTGTGCTGATCTAGCTTTTTTAAATAGAGCGAAGAAATACTGTTATGATTTAAATTAGGTGTTAATAACACTTAAATGTTATTAAGTACTTAATTTGGCTCTTATGATACATTGATTAATGCCTGTAGCTGAAAACCGTTTATTTTTACGCAAGCAAGCGGACGATTTTTTAAGATCTTCTCCGAAGGCCAAGGTTAGGTACTGTTTAAGTGTTTAATGTAGATAAAGTCTGTTTTCATGATTAAAATGAAACGTGATATTCTGAAAACTTTTCCTGTAATTATGAGAGAAGTAGTGTAGACTTTCATACAAGTCTCGAGGAATCAGGTTCACACAACGAAGCGAAAACTACAACCGCATGGCATATTACAAAAACTACATCTAAGACAGTAGAAAACTCATCCCTTTCCATCCCGCGGCGGCGAGTGACGAATGAACACATCACGCGGCTGACGGGCACACAAAGGGCCGATCTTTGCACTTTGACATTTCGCGGTTTAATCACGTACTAGACAGCTTAGAGGGCGCTGCCTGTGGCGGATTACCGCGTGCTTGACACGGCGCCTCTCCACGCCGCTTGGTGTGAGAGCGCTTATCGGCGACACAATGCCGATCTTTGATTATCGGCTCGATAGGACGATAGCCGCCAGTGTGCACCCGGCTTAAGAGGATATTAGTTCGTTAATGATCGGAACAGGAAGTCAGGGTTTTGTTTTTAAAGTGTGGTTGGTGCTGGCATTGGGTCGTAAAAAAGTAGGTTAAATGACACAGATTATGATGACAGTTATAAAAACTAAATTTACCTCCACTGGTTGATTGGCAGCTAAATCATGTAATCTAAGTGAAAAATAATAGTTTAGGAGTTATAGTCAAGTCTACGTCCTGCTCTATTGATATATTGGGTGAGGTCTACTTACAGTAATAGAGTGATTTGGTATGAATGGCTTTTGACTTGGCAAACGAGTTCCTAACAGTATTTCCCAAAAATCGAAGTCCATCAAAACCTGGAGTGAAGTAAACTGGAAGTAATTCAATCCCCCCACCCCTAAAATAGCCTTTGTTCCCTGAAAATGGGAATTAAAGGCTGAAAGAGCATTTATTATGTACGAGCAAAACAAAACGAACGGCGGCCAGCGAGTAGACGCCACTGTCCAAGTTGCAGAACTAACTCGCCGTAGGGTTGCCATATTGATGAAGCAAAATCTCCCTTTGTTGTGTCAAACAGACTTGAATTTTAACATAAATTAATACAACACAAATTCCTTTGTCAGTTTTAAGTCAGTTAAGAAGTATTGATACATAGCACTATACTTTGATAAAAACAATAATAACATTTGGTTCATAGCGATGTCAACTCACACGATATGGAGAGGATATCGCATGTTACATGAAGTCTACTAATACAATAAAATAATGGATCTAAACGGAGCCCGAAAAACAAGAACAACTTCGAAAGTTCAAACAACATAAATCTATGAAGTACCTATATCGTCTCATAACGGTCAATATTTTTCATGCAAAACTATCTTTGACCTCAAACTTACCTATGTTTAAAAAAATACGATCATTGTATTTAAGAGTGTTAACCCTAAAACGCTAGCGGGGTGAATAAAGCCCGCGCACGCTCTCCGAATGGAGTGAAAAAATTCCAGTTCAAAGAGTACTGTGGGCCGCAAAAAGTCGGACCATTGTCGTACGGTGATATATGCGCCGAACTGAGGCGTTTTGTTGCTTTTTGGTCTGGCAGACCGGGACGATAATATGTAGTTCATGCCTAAGCATTTTCGAATGCAAATGCATGGGATAAGTTAAAAAAAACTACACTAAATAGCAATTGAATAAATCATAAAATTATTATCACCAAAAAAATCTAGAGCAACGTATTTTTGATGTAACAAAACGAGAATATCAATTACTAAACTCCCGATTACAACAATCAACCGCAAATATCAACGCAAATCCACGCGCACCGTATTAATGATTAAATCCAACCTTTCATTGTGCAACACGATACTTAATGATAACCATCGATAGGTTTATTAAAAAAGGGACAATAATAATACGTGGCTCAAAAGACCCCAAACGCTGGGCTTTTGTTGACGCGTGTCGAAATATGACACCCTCTAACATCATTAGGGTGCGACCTGATTGTTTAATGAAAAAATGAGGATTCCAGTTGGAGATTTGTAAAAAATGATTTTATTGTTGTGAGAAGCTGACCCGAAAACCACGAGATGAACTATTCAATGTGACAAACGACAGAAACGGTCTCCACTATTTTCACAAGCTTTTATTTCTAACCTTTTATAGTTCAAGCAAGTTAGAAAAGTCTCCAAAAAAAAAAATTAATGGCCAGTTACATAAACCACACCCTAAGAAAATTAAAATTAATAAAAATATATCATGTTCCAAATTCGAATTAACAAGACGTCAGGCGTAACTAGCCGTGATGACGTCATTGGCTACGGCCTACGGGCGCTACGATAATAATATTATTTTGATAGCGATTGCCACCGATCGCCTTGTAATCGCTATTACGATATTATGGCGCTTGGATGACCTAGAAAATTGTAGTTCGAGATAAGACATCTAGAATAGGTATATTTTCCTTAACCGAAAGACTGAAACATAGTTTAACTACTCTAGCTGTTATTAATAATACAAAAAATGTGTATTTTAGTTGCCTTAGACATAGCCATAGTCAAGGTTTTTTTATTGACTTGAACATTGGAAAAATTCGCATAAAATTCGTTGAAAATACTAAGTCAAAGGTCACGTTACGTAATACAGGCCGGTGCGAAGAAGCGTTTATCCGTCAAACCGTGAAAAAAAGAAAATGGCGGTCACCCTCGCGGGCGTCGGTGCGACTCAGCACTTTCGCGGATCGGCTTAACACTGAAAACCCAATTTAACGGTTCGATCAACTCGGCCCGCTCGATTGGTGTGTTGCACTGATTGATTTTATGTATCGACGCTTCACTTTGTTTAATTTTGAGGTTCGACGCTTTTGAAACGGCTCGGCGAAAAATTCAGAACAATGATGTGTCAGTCAATGATTCATACTGACGACGTATCAAGCCAGAAATGGTAGTATCCTATGTGGTCGTAGTAGGGGTTATTTTGCAACAACATTGAATTGTCTCGTAGTAGTAGGTACTCTAATGAAGGAATAGCTTCAATTATCTTAAAAAAGTACAGGCCAATAATTTTCCCATTAAAATTAAATGCAAATTAGAAAGGTTAATCCTTAATTTATGCTTAAATGATTGCCACGGAAAAAATGCTACGAAATTCGTAGCTACAATACTACAGAAGCGATAAAAGTGTTTTTTTAAAGTGTGTATTAATTTAGTTTTCATTTTTGCGAACTCATAATTTGAACTCTATCTTTTAATTACATCTTTTGTCTAAAAAGCTGCACAGCAATGAGAACCATTGGTCTTTTTAGATATTTCTTGCTTTTCCCTAACAGCGTTGTCGTAGCAGTCGTGCGACGCCAGCCATTGTGCACATTCGGCCCGTTAATTGTTTTTAATTCGCCAGATCTGTATTGTAACTCTTTAATTACGCCCACAGAGTGCGCTAATGGCGATATCGTGACGTGTGCGCGCGATTCTTTTGTTTTGTACAGTTGGCCGATGTTTGGGATCTACAGGCAGGTTAGGGTTAGATGGGAAATGAGATGGTGTGGGTTTTAAATTCTTAGGTTCAAAAATTAACCCAAATTCAGTAATAGACTCTGTCCGGAACTCTGGATTAATCTATATTGTATTGAAATTCAACCAATTTATATCGTCGATAAATAATGAATAAGATTATTATGTGGTAACTATGAGAATGGTTATTTGGTGCTATGATTAAAGAAACAATGAAGATAAGGATATGCGGTGCTTACGCCTGTATTCACAAACGATTCTTGCTTAAGTGAAGCAGCAAATCGAACGCGCAGCTTTGTGATTGGTTCGTGTGTCACCCTGCGCGTCCACGCGCACTGTGAGACCTCATAGTAATGTTGGTGAATACGGGCGTTAGTTTAAATAGGCTGTTGCTGCTGTTGGCATTCTGATTAATAAAAACAAATGACAGGCATTATCTTATATCAGTGTCAATAAACAAATGATAATCGTACATTTTCGCAGCGTCTACTTACACACAGTGCAATCACAGAATCGAAAAAACAAAAAAAGCAAATCGCCAAAAACAAATGAAGATCTATACTAATATTATAAATGCGAAAGTAACTCTGTCTGTCTGTCTGTCGGTCTGTCGGTCTGTCTGTCTATCGGTCGGTCTGTCTATCGGTCGGTCTGTCTGTCTGTCTGTCTGTCTGTCTGTCTGTCTGTCTGTCTGTCTGTCTCCTTTTCACGTCTAAAACACTAAACCGATTTTGATTAAATTTGGCATTGAGATAGTTTGAGTCCCGGGAAAGGACATAGGATAGTTTTTAACCCGGTTTTTGAAACAGGGACGCGCGCGATAATTTTTTTCTGTGACAGACAAAATTCCACGCGGGTGAAGCCGCGGGCGGAAAGCTAGTCAAATTATAAACAAATGCAAATCGTGAATTTTTGCTTTCACCGCCAAACGCGACCGACTGTACCCGATAGAGCGTTCTCATTTGGTTAATTCGCCGCAATTAAACGCACAAAAGAAGTCGAACCTCGGACCTCGGTCGGAAATCACGACGCGAACAACCGCTCGCGCACAAGTTTTAATGAGCTTTTTCGATAATTACTTCTGTCGCCGACCGGTAATGCTCGGCTAGTTGGGAATGGGGATTTTATTTGTTGATACTTCATAATTTGTTTTGAAAATTTTTGTACTGATGACAGCATAACAGACTATACATTTCGTTGCAATATCGACTTAATTACAGACAAGTATATAAAAGGGTCTTAATGTTTCGCTTGACGTGCAACTTTGTACTTTTTAAAGTAAAAAAACAGAACAGAGAGAATTGGTAATTGCAAGCAAATGTTTTAAATTGCTGTCGTAACAAGCTATTAAAATAAAAAACTAGATAAACTTGACATGTGTTTTAAAGGATATAGAGACTCTAAGAAATAATGACGATAGTCTGACTTAGATGTCATTTCAAGGTCTCGGATGCAGCTGGCAGGAAACTGCCAAAATGCAATTGAGCTTAATTAACCCTAAACACTCGAATAAATCACTAAAACTCTTCACTACACAGATAAAAAATAAGTGATAAAAAATAGGTACTTTTATCCCGCCCGACTTTTCCGTGGAGCGATAAATCCCGCATTGCAAGGGTTGATTTCCCGAAATGTAAACCACCAAACAACACAAGCGGTGTAACCCTAAACGGGCGACCCTCCGGTCTCGTAGACCGCACAATCTCGCGACTTCGACTCAACCCTCGTGTGGATTACACGGCACTGATATACGAGACGTGTCCTCGGATATGTATGTTTAAGTTTTGTACATACAACTGGCAAGTCATTCCTGGCTGAATGAAGGCGGACGAGTATTTTCATGAAATTTTCAGGTATTCCAAAAGGAATACCTGAAAATTTCATGCCAAAAAATTGGCATTTAATTTTATGAATTATAATAATATGTTAGGTATGTGCTTCATCTTCTAGGTTGGGTTAATAAGAAATTAAAAATATCTGTCTGAAACCCATGCTATATTCAAAGTTGTCACTTTTTTCAGGCAGCGTATCTATTAAGCTTTGAAGTCAAGCTAAACACTTTAGAATTTTACATCGTTGTAATAGAGGCGAATTCGCATCAAAAATGTCTATTCTGTGCCAGTCATTTTCTAAAAAAAATAGTTTTTATTTTTTGCATTTATCGAAAAAGCTTTTATTCTTTTTCATCGTCAGGCTAAATTATTGGACATCTCATGTGTTCTCGTAAGCCGAGGGGCGCATAATCGCATCTGCACGCGTCACTTCAGCCACACATCGGCGCCACTAATCGATGCGGAATTTTAAAAAGTACTCCATTGTAATTGTGTTAACAAGTGCGTAAGTTGATTTGGGAATAAAATTGAAGAATCTTGCCTGATATTTTATGTAATATTTGAAGTAACTGTCATATTTCTATAAATTGTATTAGTTGTAAAAAACACTATGAAAGCTTTTGTGCAAAAGTTCAAATTAAATTTAAATTCCAAAGGTCTTTGTCCAGCAGTGGACGTCTTTTGGCTGAAACGAACGAAATGCAAATATTTACATACTTTATTTAAAAATTAAAATAAGTAGGCATCCTAAAGGGCTAGAGCACAGCTCTACCAAAATATTATTTTCTAATTGCCACTTCAACGGAGAACTCATAAAAAATATTAATAATATAACACGAATAATCAATTTAATAATATTCGCCACAATACAAATGAGTTCATAAACAAAACAATCCTTTATTAAAGCCTCACCTACCGTCAATTTCCACGCAAAATGTACTATTATGTGTAAATCAAACACCCTCGCACGAGGGAAGTGTGAAACATATAACCACAACAAAACCGCGAAACCTATGATCAGCCATTGTGGTAACCCGACTCCGGCGCACGTGTCAAAAAGACCGCTAAAAAACTAAATTACAGCTTTCAATTTGCTGTCATTACGGGGAATGTCGTGTGATTATTTTTGCGAAGTAAGTATCAATTAGGCAAAGCTTGGGGAAGCAGAAAATAATTTATTATTTGTTGACTCTTTTATTTCTTTTATTTACTATGTGGATAATTATTAAAAAATAATCGAGATGAGTTTTCAAAATACTTAAACTACTGCATCGTAACCCCCCGGGCCTGTGGGTGTCTATGGGCGACGGTAATCATTTACACAGTTATACGTCTGCTCGTTTGCCTCCAGTCCCATAAAAAAAAACTACTCAATGTTACAAAAACTGTAACATTACTGTAACTGTGATGAAAAGTTACTTGACTAAAAGATGCCAAGCCAAAATGTCAAAAATCTCAGTTCATAAGCCGGGCTTATGTCATGATAACTAAATAAACTCACTCTACTTCAAAATCATTATCAATAACCAGAACACTATGATTGACTTATAAACTCCATAATTATAGGCAGCAGATGTCGCCAGCGGCGCCGGGCCGTTATTACCGAACAATGCGCGCGCGCAGCTCCCGGTCTAACCACATACTTATAGTTTTAACACTTGCGAGTAATGGGCGTGAAATTTTTGCTCTTAATTGCAAGTGGTTTATTTTTTCGATAACTCTTTTTTGGGGAAATATTTATTTTAACCGCGGAATTGATAAGTTTTTGTTTTGACACTTTGGTTTATTTACTCCAACTTTTAAGTGAGGGTTAAGTTTTTTAAGCATAGGTTTTTCTAGTCTTTGGGCATTCTAATTAAATGAATTCACCTGTTGATTATTTCTGAATTACAGTTTCAAGCCTATTTGAACAGAAAAAAAAAGGAACTCTTTGACTCTTGGTACCCAAATTGGGATATTTTATGATCAAATGCAGCATTTGATCTCGAACCTCAAACAAAATGACAAATGACCCTCAAAATGACAAATGACTGTGTCAATTCTCGATAAAGTCAATAGGTATTTTTCATAAAGGACTCATCGTTTAGGTTATCACGTGACATCAAAAACCCTACAAGTATCGCGGTGGAACGACAAATTATTAAATTACCCGGTGGCATACCGTTTAATGAATCCGTCGCGTGCATATTCATGTGGTCACAGCTCGTTAGGGCCGGTCAGTATTAACACACCCGCGGTGGAGGGTTGACAGGTATATAGGGTGTCGATTTATCGAGTGCTTCTTTTCAAGTAGGTATCTATGTCTATGTAGCTAGGTACTTACTCTACTTAAAAGACAAAAACTGATTGATTATACATAAGTGGCTGAAATGCTTTTGAAACGAAGAACTTTCCTATATCAAAACTTTTTCATATTTATCTTTGGCACAAAATGGAAAGAGGAAAGTTTGTCAAAACTGTAACTGAAATTGGTTCACGTCCGAGCTCTATTTATTTGTATTTTTGTATGTTCAAAATTAAAGTTCATTAGCGTTTACCACACACCGTTATCTGGTAAATAAAACTACGGTCAGCTTTTTACTAAAAATCTACTAGGTATACCGCAATACATTTTTCAGGAAAACTGCAATCAAAAATACGGTTCTAAGGGGATAAACATGACGAATCTATAAGGGTTTCGTTTTTTGCCATTTGGCTACGGAACCCTAATAAAAAGGTAAATAGGCACGAAAAGATCACCTCACCGTCGACTCATTGAACTTTTCTTATTTACCTCTACCTATATACCCAAGTAGACCGTGTATGTTACTTCTAATTGGCGTATCCCTATCAAAGCGAGCCTCCAGACTGTGATCACGTCGCCTGTCCTGTTTGCTCATTAGCGTGCGAAGGGAGCAGCGACATTTGATCAAGTGCTGGCAAACAACATTGGCATGTTTGGACTAATATTGGCGGCTCTTTTAAGTTTGTGGAAATGGAATAAAATTTTACGGTAAAATGAGCATGATGAAAGTAAAAACAACTTTGAAATATAAAAAAAGACGATCCAAGACAAGACAGACATATAGACAAGAAAAAGAATTTTATCTTACCTATATTCGTAAGTACATATTATAATTTCATACGTTGAGATAGTATGCTTATTAAAGAATATTGCTATAGGTATTTAAGTACTATAGACACAGAATAATAATAAATCTATAGATAGGTATCCTACCTATACCTACCTTCTATTACGTCGAATTCTTCTACAGTTCTCCCGACATTTGGTACCTATACGTACTCAAAACAATTGAGTTGTTACGTTGACTAACTAACCAACAACACTCAATTTTAAAACATTTAAATTTCAGCCATCTCTCCGTCTTATAACACGGCAAGACAAAGAAAAGTCCCAGTTTGTCGCATTGCAGTCAAAATAGCGAGGCTTATGATCCCATCAACCTGCACCGGTGGCAATAATTAGCGATTCATTTATCCCAAAAGTCCTGAAAGTCCCCAACGAGATCTGGTTAACAAGGTTTACAAATCAGAGATAACCCTCCAGAGGGGTCTTTACGACCGGGGACTTATCCTGTGACGAAGTTGTAAGATTCATGTTTTTAGGACTGGCACGCTCCATAATGTATCAATTTAACCCATAAAGAAGACACTAAACTGTGGTTAGGTTTTTATCTAAGCGGTATGAATTACTGATTTAGACTTTTAATTACAGATTTTCTTTAATTTTCACGTAAGTAGGTAGGTATACAACATAACCAAGAACTCTTTAAGCTATACGAGTAGGTATTACAAGTTGCAGCTAAGGTTATATTACACACAACATAATACCTATTAATAGCGACCATAAATTAAAAACAAAAATTCTTACGTGTTTTGTTTCAAAAAAATACATTGCACATTTTTTTCAAGCATACAAAAAGTCAATAATTTGTAAAATTACGTAACTAAGCGTAAATTTGTAGTAGGTGCCTATTGCTTCAAACTGACGCCATAATCGATAGCATGGCAGCATTCTACACCACATTAGTCCGTTCCATTAAAACTTTACTTCGGCGACACGTCATATCTATCCGAAATAATTATAAGCCGTGATCCCCTGACAGTTGGCCTGACATCCCCCGGGCCGGCCGTCTTTTTATCGGCTGGGGACCGCAAATTTCTATTTGCATATCTGTGCGGTCATAAATCTGCGTTTCACTTATTAGCCCTTCGGGTCGAACGGACCCATACCGCAGGGGCAGGGTTAGTGGTCGCGGTACATGTTTTATCAGTGCTAGAATATTTAGTGATATTTTAATATCTGTATTTGCGTGAATTAGTAAAGCTTTGTTAGTTAGCATGGATCTTGTAAAGAAAAAATCGTTTAATAAGCTACTTGCTACTGAAATGCGCATCATGTTATCTACATTTAACAACAACACATGAAAATAAACTACTAATAATAAAATCGTTAATAAGCTTTTAACTACACTACGCATTAAAATTATCAACATTTTAACTACAAAACCTGAAATAGAAACAAATAAAAATAAGCAAAATAAAACTGTGAAAAACTTCTACCAGGCCAAAAAATGAACATAAATATGTATAGACGGCACTTCAAGGCAATCAAGGTAGATATAAATTGCTTATATCTTATTTAGATGTAATAAGTCCTATTTTGTAAGAGGAATGTATTGTGCTGTCCACTGTACATTTATATGCCAGTATGAATTTTTCACAGTAAAAAGAAAAAAAGGTTAATCTACTTACGATTTCCAAACAGGCCTGGGTCGCCTCGGTGTTATCTTCCAATGTTAGTGGCGGGTGATACTAGCTAGTCGGTTACTTTGGGTGAAAATGCTCAGAACAGATAAAGTGTGGTTAGTAACTTTACATAGTGGTTGGAGAAAAACCATCAGTCCATCACCGAGAGTAACCAAAACCACAAACAAAGTCGAAATTAATGATTTGATTCATGATTTATTTAGCTGTATATAAGAGACCGAGGAGAGTTGTAACATGTCGATTTTTAGAACTTATTAACTACTTGCGTGCTCGCTAAAATAGTTAAGAGCGTTTACGCCGTTTGGCGCAAAAACAGTACTTTTTCAACTCGTTACAATCATTAACCAGTAATACTACAAATATGTTATAGGCATAAATAGTTAGGCAATTTCGTCGTCTAAATAGTTAATTGAGAAAATATTGCGATTAGTTTAGCATTTAAGAATTCTATCAAGATAAGTCCACACAGGTTTTGTAAATTTCCACTTTAGCGTCAGTTTACAAGCTGAAATTTTTATATAAATACTGTGAAAACGATTTAACAAACATTTATATCCTATAGCATAGATCCTTGGGCAAATAGTTATCTGAGAAAATTTTTAGATTTAAGCATTTTACAATAAGAAATCACAAATTAAAAGAACGTGAAATACCCAAAAATCAAAGTGATTTTTTCACCAATATTCTTCCTTTATTCAACACAAAAATAGCTTAATATAATAGAAGAATATCTTATAACACGCTCACTGCGAAACCATTTTTCGTAGACTTTCAGCCAGTGCGTATGAGGTCTTTTCGAGTCAATATTGAACTTCTTTACAGTGCGTATGAGACCTTTTCTGCCTCACAAAATATTGTTTCTAAAAATACTTTAAATATAGCTCAGAAAAGACAATATTGGCTTGAAACTTTTCTATTATAAACTTAAATAGATGTTTAACCTTAAACTAGCTTCGCCCGCAGTTATGACATTTTGGTATTGAATAAATTAAAAAAATATATATGACATCTTTTCTGCCTCATTTCGCACTGAAAGAAAGTCCAATTTGTGTCTCGACTAGGGATGGGAATAAAACAAAATTTCAGTTACCATAAAATTATAATATTTGTTTTTAATTTAAGTGTTTTTCATTAAAACAGGGCAAACAGTAGGATTTGTCACACAGAACACAAAAAGTTAAATTTTTTTTAGTTTTTTTTGCAGCCTGAGTGCTATTTAGTGTTAGTCTTAATCTGTCATAGCAACCTACGCAGCGCTTTCGTTGACCACAGATTAGAGAGTATGTCGTTGACCACCTTTTTTAAGCGAATGTTCAGCACATCATTGTCGGCCGTTTGGTGTACCTAGTAGTTCGAAACGGACTACTATTCCGGAGGTTGCGAGTTCGATTCCCGCACAGTATTTGTGTGCATGAACATATTTGTTGTATTGGACTGGGTGTTTTCTATGTATAATAATATGTATGTATTTCCAAAAAAGAGTATTTAAGTATGTTTTATCCGTTGTCTAGTACAAGCTTTGCTTAGTTTGGGACTAGAAGCGCAGTGTAAAATGTCCAAAAATATTTATTATTATTATTATCTGCCACTAAGAATACCTGAAATAAATACGTACGTTAAGTGTATACAAATGCCATTTTTAGTTAAAAAGTCAGTGTTAATGTGTCACCGGCTAACAGCGTGCGTTCGTATCGAAACTAATTATCACATCACTACTCTAAATGCGCGGCGCCCGCACCTCACCCTGTGCGGTTATGAGGCCTGCAATTTTTGAGGAAGTTCAGACCTCACGGCGCACTGAACGTGATTAATTTCTATCCAGTGCGTATGGGACCTAATCGACCTCATACAATATTGTCTACGTCATTATGCTAGGCTTCGTAAGAGAAGCAATTTGATATATTTGTCTCTGTTGTACTCATAGAAATGTTAAAATAGTCGCACCCCGCACAGAGTGAGAGAACGCGATTATGACTGCCGCACCTGCGGTAAGTTCTGCATGTGGCTTTTTAGACCTCATAACGCAGTGAGCGTGTTAAAGTCTGCCATCATAAGGTGTGCGGGCGGAAGATAGTAACGCACACTGCCACCTGCCCATGGTGAAAGTGTGGTGCGAGCTTTTAGGGGGTATTTAGTGCCCCAGGGCTTTGCGGGCCCGGTGTGGTTATGCGCCGCCACGGTTCGGCTATGTAGGGTGTGGTGGGTGGGAGACTGGAGAGGAGTGGGTTGATGGGGAGGAGTGAGGATTATTGAGGTGTGGGGGGAGTGGAGGGGGATGGGAGGATTACACATGTCGCTTTCCCAAGGTGACATGGCCATGCTTTTAGGAGGGATTTAGTCCTCCTTGGTTTATGGTGCACCAGATGGTCAGGTTATTTAACCGCCGCCTGTTGTTCGGCGTTGTCGCTCATTTGGCACCACCCAGGGGGCACGTGTAGGGTGGGCCTCGGAAAAGGTGGTGTTTCCTACGGACGCGAGCAACTTCTGCCCCCCGAGATATTCTCAAAAGAATATACTTTCATATATTTTTTGCCGAGTCGCATTTACATTTTGATACTTAATTAGCTCTAGGTTGAATGCAAACAAGCGCTCACAAAAACCAGTATCATGGATACACAATCTTGTTTTCTTAGTCACATAGGTACACAATATTCGCCAGATACTGTTTACCAATTATATTTTTAGAAAAACCAAACATTTAAGGCTCAAAATCACCAAGGTTGCGAATTTCAAAATCGGTTTTATGACAAAAAAAATTGCAAGCTATAATGATGACTATTAGTTTATACTGTTGCTTAATTTGTATATTTTTAAACCTTGACAGGGCAGCGCACAGAATTCTTTATTTTTTTAGTAATATTGCTTAGTAGTAAATATCTTGCAGAAAACCATCAATTCGGGAACGTTTTCTTAAGTTTCATAAAACCCGGAAAAACCAAACAAAGCGCATAATTTGAGCTTTGTTTAAAACATGGGTATATTATGTATCTATTTTGAAGAAGCAATAATGAAATCAATACATTCAAAATTTTCTACAAGCAAAATACGTCAAAAAAATAAAGCAGTTGCTATTATTCCGCATACAATTTAAGAAATTTCATAATATTTAAAACTCTTTTAATCGAATTAACGTAATATGTACAGAACAAAAGTTCTGTAATGTAATAAATATATACATAATATTGAAATACCTCCATTTATGCGTATTTTATTGAAATATTGTAACGTTCCCGAAAATGATCAACCGTTCCCGGAATGACAAAAATGTTGTATGGATCATGGCAGAAACAGTCAGGTTTTTAGTGGGTGTAGGGGCTACCCATCTTCTGGTAGGAAGAACCCCACATAACCCACTAGCTGCCCCCGCAGCTGATGGGTATGAAATGTTATGCATTTTTCGGATAAAAAAAGAATAGTAAACAGGAAAAGTTTTTTTTGAATAGAAACGATTTGAAAAAATCTCTCACCATTAAAATTCAATTTTTTTTCTGCTGAACATAATATTTATTATTGATTAGGACTAATGTATACCATTATTTATAATTATGGAGTCGGTGTTGGAAGATTTGAATATTTTATAGTTTCCTTGAGCTGTCACTTGACAGCCTGGCACACTTTTACGATGGTGGATCAAAGTATTTTGGTTCGACTATAGAGCGTGAGAACACGCACACAGTCATAATTATTTTAGTGTGAATAAAACTAGCATCGAAATTACCTAAACTTGACATGCCACGCTAGACGTAAACGCTCTTAATAAGTTTCCAAAACTTTGCTCGGTCTCTCCTATGTACTAGGTAGGTTTAAGGCACTAAAGCATGCACATGCAACGCAAAATAAATAAAAATGGAATACACACAATGGAAAACTAACATGCATGAATCGTAAAATCGATTGTAAAATCAAAGGGTCTTGACCGAAAAAAATGTAGGTACATTGACTTCATCTATTTCTTTTATTGATGTATGAAAGAGACGGAAAAACTAATATTATTAGTAAAAATAAAACAGCTGAAAACTGCACAACGCACGTGAAAATTAAAATAAATTGCTAATGAACATTACCTACCTACCTGTTTTTGAATAACTGTAGACTATCTTTAGCATTTGGACTTTGAAAATGATTCACTGATAGTACAAGGTCTAATGTATACCTACACATAAAAACGCCTAGTCTCATATTCTGAAACCACCACAACTTGATTTCAACTCGAGCTCAGATTCAAGACGGTATACAAATTACAGGGTCGCAACGCAATACAAGTTGCCCTGAAATTAGACTTAATTGTTTTTGTTCTCGAAAGCGAAAAAACATTCTCGAATTAACCAAATATTGTGAAAGAAATTCACCCAATTTCTAGTTTGAATCTATGCTTGAGTTGGAATTAATTTTAAAAGACCTGTTTCTTGATACGAGCCTTAACTTGCCACAGCTATGGGGATCTTAATGGAGCCGTAGCCATCGAGCCATTGACCGGGTTTTTCATTTTTCTCACCGCTCGTTTTTTCCGGCACCGCCTCGTGAAACGGTCGTGATGATGGATTTCCACGTTACGTGATCGGATGGCTGAAATTCATTCGATACGACTCGCCTATTTAGATTTTCCGGTAGATGTAGTCACAAACAGTAAATAGGCTGAATATTATCTGTTTCCTTATGTATTACTTATTCAGTTATCTGTTTTACCTAAAATTAAACTTGCGATCAAAAATAGGTTTACCCAATTTTTAAATACATGGATAGTTTAGTGTCATTGTTTATGACCTTACTTATTTGAAAAGTTGGCAGTTTCCACTGGCCCAATGGTTAGAGAAATAAAGTGAATGGCCCGTGCACATTGCAAAATACTAGAACTATAATTTCAAAGACTCAATCCGCAAAGAAAGTAGCAAAAAAATCAACAATATAATTTAGACGCCAAAACACACGCTGTCCGAGGTCCGAATTAATTGATTAGCCGATAGTATCGTCGTATCGTGCCCGTCCCGCCCCCGGCCCGCCCACGCCGTGTTCGGTTATCGCACGCTGCATCGGATGTAGCGTTTCAAACGCGCAGTGTGCGTTTTGTATTATTGTAGATGCATTTGGAGGGTTGATTTACGCAATGTTAACTTTCCTTTTTTATAAGGGTTCAAAATAGGTATGAGTTATGACTAAAATAGTAAATCCTCCGATCAAGCAATATCATCATTGCATGCATTACTTGTTTGTGTAAAGATGTGTTGTTGGTAGATCTTTGTCAAATAGAAAAACCGATATGATTGGATTAATCATTCAGTTGCCTGAACTATTATGTTTTTGCATGCACGATTGATATAAATACAAATAGAGAAGTGTGCTTTTTGTTTATTTACTTTACTCGATTTCAAGCTTGAAAACACGATTTTTCGTAAAAAGGGTACTTTTCCAGGCTTCAATTTTTGCGAGTAAATAGCTCGCTTTCATCGTAAAAGTATGTAAATCAAAATACAGCTTATTCAAACTGTATCAAGCCCAAAATTTTATCTTCACAAAAACAGCGAAACCGAACTGTATATTACATAGCTAGAAGTGTAAGTGCCCCACAAAAAACGTCGAGTCAATTTCAGCACTTACAAACACGACCTTTTTATTCCATCAACTGGACGTCCCCTATGCCATCAGACTAATAATATTTCTTAAGCAATTGGTACCAGGCTAGAAACCAAAACGGTCAAGCATAAGGAAAATGTCCAGCATATATAGACCCGTGAACTCTATCATTTCATTTGAAAGAAGAGCTTCGAAGGAAATGGATAGCGGACGCATAAGGCGAAAACCTGCTACTATAAATTGACCGCTGAATGCTTGAATGTTGTTCTAAGACCGAGTTCAAGATAAACTGGAGATTTTCACGACCAATTTAAGGAAGCAGACGAGCCAACCGGAATTAGACTTTATGGGTTCGGTGATAAAGATTTGCGGTGTGTCGAGTGATTTGTAAGTAATGTATATCAATTTCGGAAATAGGTGGTCTGGCGACAAGCGGGGGCGTACGTGGCAAGAATGCGCATGAGGACCTTTTTATTGTTATTGAGTGACCGTTAGCGGGACTCCCGACGTTTGCTGATCGTAGGCGAGTGGAAGAAATATGGGATACGCGAAACGTCACACTTCGGTTCCTCTCAAATGATCAGTTCTGAAAGTCATAGGAAAATGGTTACTTAAATTCCGAAACTTGGCGGCGCACTGTAGCGGACGAGGCGAAGAAGATCGGCAAAACCGAGCGAGCTGGAGCGAGATCAAGCGAGAAGCTCAAGACCGAACGAGATGGAGGACTGTTGTGGACGCCCTCTGCCCCATCTAGGGGACATAGGACCATAAGTCAAGTCAAATTCCGAAATTACTGTAAAATCTAGTTAAGTGCACTTTCATCATCATCAGGCCACTTACGCCCGTATTCACAAACGATGCTTGCTTAAGTGAAGCAAAAATCGAACGCACATCGTTGAATAGAGCTCTTTAATTGGTTTGTGTGTCACCCTGTGCATCCATGCGTACTGTGAGACCTCATAGTAATGTTTGTGAATACAAACGTCAGTCTTCACTGCAGTAACACGACCCTCTCTAATTAAGAGAGGCAGATAGAGGATTTATGCCAGTTTTCACCATCAATCCCTGATTTTTAAGTGACCCCTAGGGTATAACAGGAATTTTGTTTTCATAGGTGTCACTTAAAAATTAGGCATTAATGGTGAAAACGGACATTTGTCTATACTCCCCACGATAGCCAGACGGGTTGGGTAAGCTAGGATGTACGATAACTCTAAAAAAACATGAATCTGAAATTATTCTGTTTCACTTACTAAACAAGAATACGGTCACAGATCGGTTTTAAAACCTCACAAAATTAAATTGATTGAGCAATAAAAATCTGACAGTGTTTTTAGAGGGAAAAAATGATGATAAACGTTTAGCACGTGCGTGCGCGCCGCAGAGATGCGACACAGTAACAGAATAAATATGACGTGGGTGAAACTAGTATTATTGATTGCTGTAAAACAAGGTTAATTGTTGATATTAAGAAAATGAAAATAATACGTTTATTAGTTTAGAGAGCTACTGATCGATTGAAAATAATTTATACGATTTTAAACGTTAAAAGCAAGTTAAAAATATTTGTTATTTTGATGACTAAGAAACTCTACATTCTTGGAAGTAATAACTCACCTTTTTAAGGGCCGATTTTTCAATCGTCAGATAATTTTTTAACTGAAGAATAAACTTGTTATTTTGACATATTTTCCATACTGGAATTGTCAATGTGCCAAACATAATCTTCAGATAAAAGTTATCCGACGATTGAAAAATCAGCCCTAAGACTAATAAAAATTATTCATATTATAAAGGTGAGACTGTGCCACTGTGATAATTAAGTAGGGCAATATTTTTTTATTTTATAAAATTGACTTTTCATAAAGTAGACTCAATATACATATAATCAATAAACGAGTTCATATTCAACTCATACTACAGCCAAGTTAAGCTACTAAATAGCTAACCACTTTTGTAGATCACAAAGCAAAAAAGAATTGGCATTTATTAAAGTCGCAATCTGCAACTCTGTGGCGCCCAGACTTTCTGCCAAGGAGGGCAGCACTTCATTTCACGCGTTTTATACGGAGGGTACGAGGTGGTTTGCGAGTGAGCCCCATAAATCTTGGACGGAAACATTTTTTGTTCGACGAAAATAGTTTCCTCCGTGGAAATAGGGGACACTTTCACTTAGGCTCGAATCTATAAGGCTGACTCAGTTTTCAGCGAAAAAAAACAAGTGAAAATTTTTAGGATTGTCAGTTTTCAGAAAACAGAACGAAAATGTAACTGTCACTTAACTTATTTTACCGGCCTGAATGAGCTCAAATTACGAAAAATTAAAATTATTTATTTGCAGAATGTGGTACTAGTACATTAGATGTTACATAAACGAGTAAATTAATATAGTAACTTAAGCATTTTTTTTATACATTTCACGACCGTAGCGTAGGTATCACTACATAAGTTAGAGGCATAGTAGGTAAATAATATTTTCTAAGACAGACATAATTCCATATTAAACTTAGGTAGGTACTTTAGCACTTTCTTAAACAATCAAAAATCTATTTTACCGGAGTCATGAGTGAGCAAAGGTTAATAAAGTACCCACACCTGTTTTCCATTTAACCTGAAATTTGCTATTAAACCAAACGTATAACAAACATTGCCTATTTGTTTCAATTTTCAATATATTAACGTCAAAATTTAAATTCATGGCTCAAACTCATTACGTATAAGAGTGTACCTACGACGTTCCTGACCTTTAACTTCCCTCTATTACTGGAATACCCGCATAGTAAAAATTGCAGTAGTTTAAAATACCGTTAGAGAACCGCCGGAGGCTACATAAAAACCTCCTAAATCTCCCATTTTCCATAAAGGATAGAGACAAATGGCCGCTGTATCGTCTTGAGGGTTGGCCCAATAAATCTGCGGGCACGCCAACAACAGAACCTTGGTCCAAATGTTGGACTTGGTTTTTTATGAATAAAATAAGACGTGAAAACAAACGCGTGTCGCTTGGAATTTGATGAAACATTGGCTACATTTTGATCTAGTACCTAAATTACGCTTGTTAAAAATAATCAAAGAAGGTATTGTGTTTAAAAGTTCAGTAGTTACGTAAAAGATAAATAACCAATATTTTGAGCTCTATAAAATACCTTCTCATGCATAAATCTAACATTTATCAAAACTATGACAGTGTTGATTTATCCTTATTAGATTACTATGTAAATACTGCTTGCCTACACAAAAGTCATTTGTCATATTTTATGTATTAGTTTAAAGTTATTTAGTATCCAGAAACACCGTTTTTTAATCAAGCTAAGGCCTTAAACGTACAAAGAAGCAACGAAAGTTGACACCACCATAACTTTGACCATAAAAACCGCTGATTGAGGCGTATCATTCACATAATTTTGGAAAATTTACATCGACCATCTATCATTGATCCCTAAACTAACCAAAATTATACACGAACGGAGACCAAGTTAAAATATCAGAGTTTGTTATTTATTACTTTTAAAAGGTGTTAAATTTTTTAACGACGTTTTAATTTCTAGTGTAATTGCAGATGAAAAATAACTTTATAATCGGTTCTGTGTGTTTATACTGTTTATTGATTAATTTAACGGGACAAATGGGAATTGATTAATAATTTGTGTTAACAAACGTTGTAATGATTTATTTAGGTTGTTTTAACGGGTGACGGGTCATTAATTAGTGGTTGTTGGTCAATTTGTTCTTTCGACGTAGAGACATTTTGTTGGCGACTTTTTCATTCTACTTTTTGTTGACGTTGTCATTGTTGTTGATGATGTCATTGACTATGGCCAATGGTCGTGCAGAACAGTTATTACATTAGTAGGTACACAATACAGGTAATTTTAAATCTTAAACATGCGTCTTTTATTGTAAAAAAAACTTTGAAATATAAATTACCTTACCTATACTTGTGATTACGAATTCAATGACATTTATCGTGGATATAGGATAGATATTTACTGCCCAAAGAAAAGCCACATTGACTCTCTATTTCATTTATTTATAGGAAGTAAAAGCTCCGAATCACTATGTGTTTTCATTAGTCGAAAAAGCTATAAATTAGTCGAACACTTCGGCGAGTAAAACGAGGAAACGTCCAAAAAGCCGCGAGGGTGCATAAGGAATAAGCTTTTAGGCCTAAGTGAGCTTTCGCTACACATAAAAAATTGTCACGTTGTACTTTGATAAAAGAACAGTTTATTTACACACTTGCTCGTAAAGTCGGACCTTATTGTATAGAATTACATGGATTTGTGTAACAAATATAAAAATACTAGATTTATCGCGCGCGTCCCTGTTTCAAAAACCGGGATAAAAACTATCCTATGTACTTTCCCGGGACTCAAACTATCTCATCAATATCGGTTCAGTGGTTTTGGCGTGAAAGAGAGACAGACAGACAGACAGAGTTACTTTTTTTTAATGCATGACCACGCAGGTATTTGACCACAATCTACAATACTTTCGCATTTATAATATTAGTATAGATTATTTTTTATTTTTACACTTTTGGCGAGCTTTTATTCTCTTTGTAAGATTACTTTGAATAATGACTGAATGATACGAAAAAGCTTGGGTCTTTGACCAAGTAATTTTCTAACTCCATCTGTAGATTATAATATTACTAGCTGACCCGGCGAACTTCGTACCGCCTTAGCGTAGAGATTTTCTTAATATTTTTTTCCGTAAGAACCATCTTTGGACTTCCACAAACATTTAAAAAAAAGAATTATCGAAATCGGTTCAGCCGTTCACACGTGATGCCGTGACAACGCGAAACGGGTTTCATTTTTATATATATAAGATTAGGTTTTTCTTAAAAGTTAAAAGGCATAAGAAATGTCTGGAGTCTCGTAGATAAAGTATCGTAAAATGTTTTGCAGTGTAAACTATTAAGTTAAGTAAAAGCTTAGCGCATCTAAATTAGCATCGAGTAAAAACAGCAATGTTGGTTTTAATTGACTCGTCGTGAAATGCATCAAGCGACCTTAGAACGCAAGGCATGAGCGCGAGCGGGAGCGGGAAGCGATTACAAATGTCATAAGTCACTATTTTATCATTTATGAACTCGAGGGTTTTTTTATTTCGAAATTCTAATTTAAGTAATGGCTATTGTTTGATATGTTATGTTAAAAATAATTGTGAGTAAAGCTAAATAAATGGCATGTTGTTACTTAAATGGCGTATGTCTGATGATCTGATTTAATCATGTTTACAATAGCCAAACAAAAAATGCCTTGATACTTTTGACCTCAAGTAGCTCGTGACATAAAGCACAGACCCATAGAGCTTCCAGACGAAGCATGCCCACCGCATGCCGACATTGCCGACACAAATTTATAGGTAAAAGTTCGCGACCGATCCAACCGGTCCTCAGACCCCAACCAAAACAAACCCAACTCTACTCCCCTCTAACACGGTCCTTATTCTAACGTCATAACTTGCGCCTTATCGGATACTTTCTTAATTGTGCTCTTAGTCCACGGCCGTGGGAATGTTGACCTTATTACGTGAGCGGTTGGTTTCGTTTTAAATTGATCGGTCTTCTCGGCCTTGCCGCCGGTGGATCGCTCTCACCTTAGGTTCGCGTGTGAACCTACATTAACCTGCCGCATTGAGTGGCGGTGTCAGGTGCATCGCTCGCTTTCTTTGTTGCGGCTTTTTTAATTGGTCGTGTAAATAGATGTTGAGATACAACTATTGGGCGTGCGAGGGCCAATCTTTAATGTGGATTTATGATGGACTCATATTGGGTCACGCCTTTTGTTCTATGGTGCCGTTGAAATGCTCTATCATTTGAACCACAGTTCGTTAAGTAAAGACGAAACTGGAAATTGTTGTTGATTGTGCGCAAAAAATAGAAAGTGACATTATGATTTACGACAAAATTAGCCCAAGACAATAAATAAAAAAAATTAACTGTTGTGATTGTAAAATAATTTCTCTACAACTTAATCAAAGGCGGTAAAATCGTTGAAGTTAATAATTTTAACTTAGGAAATATAAATATTAAATTATAAACATCAATTTATTCATTGCGATCAGAATCACATGTTGTATTGACAGTTCATGATTCACACCATGTCTATTTATCCTATTTATTATGAGGACGTAGATAAAAAAGATAAACTTACAGAATGTTAATAGAGGTCCAACGCGACGCGACGGTCCGGCCAAGGCCCGATTAGGGTTGACTGACCATATAAAAATGACATAAGTAAAAAGTTATAAATTTAAATATCGTATTTTTCCTCCCGAAGCCACCAGGCCAGTATGCCAAATCCTGCATTTGACCCTGGTAAATTGAAAATTGGAGTTTAGATGACCTGATGATCATTATCATATTTTTTTATTTCAAGTTAAGCCACTCTCAGTATCCACATAAACAACAACTCAGTCGAAAACTCGAAACTACATAAACCTCACAAATTGTAACTCTGAACATATTCTGAATAACCCAAAACCGCCAACACCTAATGTCACTTATGTCATTGAAGTAAGTTTCGCTGTCATTAACAGCCTTTATGTGACAACTGCCAACCCTAGGCCCTTCGTAACTCAAAGTATGGACAGAGATAAACACGGCGGGCTAACAACACAATTGTACTTAATTAAGAAAATACTTTTGGCCCATTCTCTGCGGAATCTCTTGGCGATTTTATTAATTAAGTGCACTTTAAGCGCGACAACGGACAGATGCTTGATGCCTTTAGGAATTTGTTAATGTAAAACTAATTTGTGAAATGCCTTATGGATCTTTATTTAAGACTCTTAAAAGTGTCTTATGCCCGTTTTCACCATCAATCCCTAATTTTTAAGTGACCCATATGAAAACAAATTTCCTGTTATGTGTTAACATAAGTGTCACTTAAAATTTAGGGATTGATGGTGAAAACAGGCATTAACGTCTTTGACAAACATTGTCGCTTTCTTTTCAATAGTGATTGAACTAAGATGAAATGATATCCCTATTCGTCAAAAACGTTTTAGATTAAACGGTCTTATGACTGATTTAATTAGGATAATTGGGTTACGATTTAATAATAGATACAACATAGTAATAGACTAGAGAAACTAAATACCAATTACACTAAACCTTCCAGTATCAAGTGACAGACAGACACAACGTAATACTTATACGGAGGACATTGATTTAACACGGGACCAGTGTGAATAGTCGCCTCTGTTCAGATAGGGTCTTTGATCTATGCTTTATGGGGTACTGTGGGTGAAAATGTGAGAAAACCAACAGTAAGCTACAACGTTAACTGAGAACTAACTTCAACTCGTACTATACAAATATTATAAAGCTGAAGAGTTTGTTTTTTTGAACGCGCTAATCTCAGCAAGTACTGGTCCGATTTGAAAAATTATTTTTGTGTTGGATATCCCATTTACCAAGGAAGACTTTAGGCTATATAAATCTATGTTACAGCCAATAGGGGCGGAGCAGTAAAGAAAAATGTTGCAAAAACGGGAATTATCAAGCTATTTTCACGCGTAAGAAGTCGCGGGCACAGCTTTTAATATAGAAAGTGGTAGCAATAAATTGTACTGTGAAACTGTAAAATAGCGTCAGGGTGACTCATAAACGATCGGGCCATTAAATATCGATGCAAGTTTATTGGCAATTTAAGGAAAACAGACATTTCTGTCGTCATAATCTCCAATAGTTTACTCTAAGGTGTGCTATTAAATATAGGAAGAAAATTTCCTGCTGTTAATACTTATTTAAGGATCTTCTTAACTAATATTATGTAACGTCTGTACCAGCTACATGTGATTTTATTTATCTACAATGATCTTTCAGGGTTTAAAAGTGAAACAATAATAATAATCTAATGTCTAACCTGACCATGGTTTGATTTAAAAAATCGGATATTTGAAATCTGGAATTTGGCACAGTTAACCATGTCTACAATTTTTTTCCAAAAATAAGTAATAATAATGTCATTCATACAAATTCAATGACTTTGAAGGTTTTTTGACTTTACGCAGTCAAGTCCTTCTTCTATTCAGAACCATTTTGATACCACGAAACTTATTGACACAACAACGCATCCTACACTTGTAATAACCGAGCATCAAAATTCCAAAACAATCGGCTCGTCCAAGAGGCTTTATTACTTAATCGGCATGACTCAACTAATTACAGGCGCGGGCGCATGCGTGCCGGCTCTACGATTTAACACCTGTCAACGTTGCTCTGACAGACGGATAGACGGCGAGCGGGGTGTGGTGCATAAGTTGTATGTTAGCGGGTGATATTTGTTTTTTTTTTAATAAACATACTGTTGCGAACGATCCTCCTTCCACCTTTATACTCTTTCGGCCTATAGATGTGTAAAAACCAAATTCTCTGTGTCATTGTCATTTTTGTACTTTTTGACTTGTCATTATAAAACTTAAGCTCGTGATTATATTTCTGTACGATCTCGCATCTGTCTATCTTTTATTCAAACGCACAATAATCATACAGTCCACATTTAGTTCACCACAAGACATACTATAGTATTTCTTAAAGAAAAGTATGTAATTACATAGTAAATATTTTTGGCTTTGGCAAAGAAAATTAATGTTTTTCATAGAGTGGATGAAAACTGATTGCGCTTTTAAAGGCTTTTCTCGTGACCACGTAGGTCGTAGGTACTAATAAACTTATGATATTGAACAGTTACTTTGTTGCCAAGATTTTTTGGGAACAATTCTTAGTTCCTTATTTATGTGAATAAATAAAATTAAAATTGTCAGGAACATAATTTTGCAGTTATAATAAAATCATATTTCGGCAAATGGAAGCATTACATGAACAAATTATGAATGTGTTTTTTTATTTTCTGAAGAAGTTCTAATGCCAAAAACGCTAACGCTTATGAAATGCGACCCACATATTTTAGACTTCATAAAATAAAGTTCGGTTGTATGCACCGATGGAACAAGATAACGTTGTTTTTGACTAATTAGTACGCACTATTTATTATTGTCTACATTTTAAGCTAACATTCAAATATTTAGCTAACTAAATATGAAATAACTACTATTTTTAAAATTAAATATTTCAATCAATCTTGATTGATAAATGTGCTAAGTTGTTAGTGGTTTATCAAACATGATTATTTTCTATAATAGATATTATTGGTAGTAATGAAATATTAACAATTACTACTCTATGTATTGTGTACGTACCTACTTAGTACTCTTCAGCCATAAGGATATTTTCAATTAACAAATCTCTTTCAAACAAATAAATTACAGCCCAAGTTAATGTGTATCGATATGGATTGCTTCACAACATCGCTTTACCGATTTTATAGACTCCAAATATGACGCAAGAATAGAAACCGCCCGTCTCTAGTATTAATTGAACAAATCGAGTAATAAATCGATAATCGGAACAATGGCTCTGCGACGACAGCTATTAATCGGTATCGGACCATATTCTCGAATAAACTTATGGATTCTTTATGTGTAATTGTTAAGGGGCAGGTTTTACTCAACATTAACAAAGCTTTGGTTAAGTCTTGTTTTGGTGTAACCCGACCGAAACGTCATTGGGGCGAAAAAAAAAAACATTCTTCTACGTAAAATAAAACTTTTTCTAACGTGATGATAGATATTTATTTAAATCATCATCATTCAGTAATATCATTAAAAACCGTTTAATAATAAATAGACAGATATTCAAATCCATAGCACTTAAAAATGTGTAAAAATATAATGACAGTATTTAATTTATTCATCAATAATAACCGTGTATGCTACCAATATTATAGGTGGTATTTCCAACACTTTGTTAAAAGTCGATCGTTTAGGAATATGCCTAGATCTCAAATAATAAACACATTTGGTAGGAAAACACATCATTACGTGGGTGGAACGTGCTGTGAACCTTTTACTAAGCAAATTTTTGATGTCCAATCGATAAACGAGGAATATTTTGGTTATGATACTACCAAACAAACGATATGTCTATCGGGTAGTACCTACTACAATTTTTTCCAAGATACAACTTTACATTCTGATCCTGAAAACTTGATCTTTTATCGATAAAAATTAATAAATCAATTTTTAGTTGATTTGGAATTAATAAATTCTTGTGCTACAAAATCAATGGAAAAATCGTCCATGAAATACCTATGTTAGTTGAGGAATTAGCTAATTTGTAAAATTTACTATAGTGAACATGCATTTATGCATATTTTAGGAGTTTTTAGAAAGAACAGACATCGAAGATCTCTACCACCCTTTAAAGATGGGTTGAAAGCTCTTAGGTTTTCACTAATGTTAGTCAATGAGGGTTTTCGCGAATGAAAGATCCGCTAGATGGCGGGTCGTAGATGTGGGGTCTGACTGCTGCGTGATTGGTGGATTTTGACATATCTGTCAATGTCATGTCAAAAATAACCAATCATGCAGCATTTGGACCTCGCGTCTACGTGTTGCAATCTGGCGGATTTTTCGCGAAATTTTTTTTTTTTTTTTTTGTACGCGAAAACCCTCATTAAAAGTAGATATAAACAAATCTTCTCCTTAACGCGATTTGTCGTCAAGTACTGAGTGTTCGTGACAAATGCAGTATCGATAAGCGGTACCGATAAACCTGAATCGAGAGATTAGATCGATATCTCGGCCCCGGATGTAACATATGACTACAGATAAGGCCTGGAGATTACTCTAGCTGAAATATTACAACTTGTTGCAGATTAATTGTGGGGGTATTTGTTTTATAATATATGGCAGATCATCCTGTAGGTATAGTGCTTTCACTGTAAATTGCAATGGCAGAAACTTTAAAGTTATTATCGCAGAAACTACTTATCGGTATAGTAATAATATGCTATGTAAAATTTTTAAGGCTGAGTTGCAACATCTTACTTTGACTATAACAAACGTCAAAAGTCTGTCAAACTCCATAAAAAGACCAACAAACAAACAAAGTGGTGCAACTCAGCTTAAATAAATAAATAATCCCATTAATGTCATCGTAACATAATTATTGTTTTAATTTTTTATTACTTAAAAAGTGATTTTGAAGAAAACTATTTTAAAGTTACTGAATTTTAAAGTTCAGCTTTTTATGTCATCGTAAATTTAATTAACATTAACGTCATAATAATATGTTTTGATTTAAATAATATTATTCGCATTGTTAATCGGAATACCTATTTGAGAAAAGACACACGTTATTTGTTTTTTATAAATTTAAAAAAAACTACATGTATCTTTACATAAACATTTACCCCCTTATTAATAAAAGTTGCACCATAGTTGAAACAGCGTTCAACTAGGGCTAGGGTGTAACTTGTTATCAACAAGGGATTTAGGTTACAAAATTCCCTTAACCCCTCGATAACCATTCTCACAAGCACTAAACAAGTGAAATAAAGGAAACTTCAGCAGTTACTACTCATCTTAACCCGTTGGCCGCCCATTACCTTAAACATGACCGATATCTTAGACAATGACCATTAGTGCGATGGTCGATTAGACCAAGCAAACTAGTTGGCGCACAAATCAGCTGATATTCAATCTCTGCCTTAGCTAAGGGCCGCATTGGAATATCAGCGATGTAACGCGGGCTCTTGGGTGTAGCGACATTACGGTTTAGTTGTGAGTTGTTACTGGATGAGGCATAGATCATAGAATGTAGTAAATCGATTTTTTAAGCTTTTATGAGCTGTAAAATGGGAGGTATAGAATGTTTTTGCAGCAAAAAAGAAGCAAAGGGAGAGTTGAAGAGCGACGAAAAAAGTTGAAGAGCAAAAAAAATAACACAATGCAGAGGAAACGAACGACGAAATTTTTATAAAATATTTTAAAAGAACTTGACTTCATAAGTTTGCTTAATTAGTTGACCATGAAAGCGATACAAATATGAGTATTAAAAGATAAATATCGGATTAATAAAAGGTCATTTGAAATTTACGTACAAATTATTTAGCAAAAACAAAACAAAATGTCGGTGTCTTTATCCACTTTCGTCTAATTTAAACCGTGTCACATACAAAGCTGATACCGTATCCATCGGCTCTTAATCTCCGTTTAACGATCTGTAAAGGGATACGGAAGGGATAGGTGAAGGGCTGGCTGCACAAATTAAGGGTTCCTAATGGTTATCGACGGATCTAAGGACGGTATAACTGGCCTTAGTGACGTGCGGGATGAATTTTAATGTCCTACCGCGTTTGAAGGGTTAACTTGTGTGCGGTAAACAATGTGTATGCAGAAAACGCGAGAGATAAAACAAAAAGGAAAACAAAATAGGTACTACTTTGATAGTCAATTTCTTTAGCAGCAAATAGTCTTTAGTAAAGATATCATATCTTAATTTAAAGAAGTGCTTTTTGAGTGTGGTGTGGTGTACATAGAAATAACTCTAGATTAAATTCAAGAGAGCCAACTTAAATGTGGTATAAGAAACCAAGAAAAAGGTTCTATAAAAGTTACTCGCCACCGCTAGACCATTGTGGTTTGTGGTAAATCCACTTGTTACACAAGCATAATAATATTTATCTTACCACGAGGGGTTAACGGGATTATGAGTAATTTGTATTTATAAATTGCAAATATTCTTTAAAAGAAATCAACTTACACTGCTTACACTTTCAAGAAAGTAATGTACTTTTTTTTTAAATCTATTTAACAAGTTTTTATATGAATAAACTCAATTCATGTTTCCAAAGCAAAAGAGACACTTACCTACATCTGAATAGGTAAGTAAGAGACATTTTAAAATTATTCTGCTTGCTCTTACAGGGCAATATGCCCATTCATGAAAATCTATTTTTTTTCACGATTTTTTACTATGAAAAACCCCATTTATGTTTCCTAAGTAAAAGGGACTTTATTTATTTATTTATGTCTGAATACATTGGTTCAATTCCAAAGCCCCAGCCACGGAGAGCGGCTAATTACGCGTACGTCACATAAATAATAAACAACGCAAATTAATAAAGCTCTCAGGCGAAATTTTGCATTTCTTAGACACATTCATCATCGCTGTGCGTCGGCGGTAATTATTCAAATCGTTTCTTATCAGAGACCGGCAGTTTTCCTTCCCCTCCTGTTTCTTGGTGTAGTCAAGTTAGATGAGCTAATTCATTTTGATGGGCACAATAGTTTAAAATGAGAGTAATGGGACTCAAGCGGGACATTTTTATGGAGTAAGTACTATTTACAGGTTGCCGTTTTGGCTACGGTCGCAAGGGGGCTGTCACAAAAAGACTTTTCAACGCAAATGGAACGCGAATGTTTAAAAAAATTTTGGGCACAATAGTTGTTTTATGTGCTTTTATAATTTTCTTTTTTTTTTCATGATTAATTATCCCGATGTTGATGTTTCAATTTCGGAAAACATACAGTGAATCAATAATAACAACTGCTTATGAAACTATACACCATTTAAAATGATAAATTCTTGGTGTTAAGTTTAGAGAAAAGAAAAAAATAATGAAAATAATCTACTACTACAAAAAAAGCTGTCAATATGTACCTGTTGTTTAGTCAGGAAGAAAATATTATGCGAAAAAATTTAATTAATTTTACCCAACTTATCTGTTCCGACTACGTTCTTTATAATTTTATGGTTTTCTTAACAGCATTCTTGTACGCGGACTAAAGTTGAATTCCAGCGAGTTGTTATCAGTTTCAATGACATTGGACTTTTTAATAAGCTATTTAGGATCCTATAAAACATTTAAATATTAAACAAAAGCACCGAAGAAATGTAAAAAACTGCTTGTTCTATCGTAAAACAAACGTTTTCTTTAGTTGTCAAATTTTATATTAGTCCGATATCCCTTCAAAGCTCACAATTTTATATTTGTTCATATTTAGTCATATAAACAATCAATACAATAACAGAAACAATTGCAATCCTTCCGCGAATAGAAAGACGTTAAAGATAAATCAATGTTCATATCACGTTACCCCAACAATTACGTTTCAGCCTAACAATGCACCTGTTTAAAATTCAACATTATCCTGTCATTATAGTTTAACCTGTTAGCAAACCAATGAGGATCAGCAACTACGATCCTCGACCTATGCAAACAATGCTGACTTAGGCAACAATCAACAACCAACATACATTGACCCCTCGACCCATTTAAAACCTCTAATCTTATTCTATGACGTTAACCCGTCAAAGGCCGCGGTAGTTTGGTCGCGCGTAATCTGTACTGTAAAGTGTCTAACAGACCATAACAATAATGCGTGTTAATGTAACCCACCCCGGGGTGCCGTCAACGCATGCTGTTATCCATTTAATTCGAGATATATCTGATGCTGATGTCACACGAGTGAGGGTGTAAATTGTCGACGAAATGAGGCACTTCAAACCGTTATTGAAGTAATCGTTGTCAACTCGATTCACGGCGATATTGATGTATTCTTAAACGGTTACATTATTGACGTATTCAAATAAGTTTCGTGGGCGTAAATGTAACCTAAATTCAAATGTAAACATTGTAACGAGCGCCGAAATGGACGAAACATGCAAATGTTTAGTTTACTCTTTGTTGTCATTATTATTGTATACAAAATAATAATGGAATATTGTCTTCGTCCGTTATTAAATCCCCAAAAGACAAGAATTCGTATCTTTCGTCCGTTTCGCGCAAAACCCAAAATAATGTGCGTTTGTTTACGGGATACTATCTGAATGATTCCCGAAAACCTCGGACAGGCGTCAGCAACTATTCGTGTCTTCCCATTGTCTTGCAGGAGAAGTTGGGGACGCCGATAAGGAGCCACAATGGATAGGTCCCAAGTTTGTAACGTGGGGTTTCAAAAGCCACGCCTCGCCGTTAGACGGTTAGACATTAGAAAGATAAAGGGATTGAAAATGCGGACGTTTTCTTAGGATCTCACAAAATGTGGCGTTGGTTGGAACATAATTTCAAAGCGAAACGCTATTGTTGAGTTTGTAAGGTTTGTTTTCTCAACGTGTAAAGGTAGCGTTATCTGATATAGTGTTATTGTAACTATGAGATATTTCTTGCTTTGAATAAAATTGAATTGGACGTTCATATTTGCTTTAGTTAATCTAACCACATTTTCTAGATTTAGATCTGGATGTATCAAATGAAATTTAAAAATGCATAAGTACTATGAAAGTATATAGTATTATTAAAAAAACTTTTACGTAATATAACAATAATTACATTAAGCCAAATGAAACCAACACATCCATAGCTAGAACTAAGCAAAGTTTGCGCAAACTAAAATCATAGCACGTGTAATGTGGAGCGACACGTAATTCAATTAATTGCGTGCGCCCCTAATGGCGGCCGATTTGGGCAAACAGGGCCTGGGCGGTATCAATGCGGTATTTGCATACGCCACTGGGCCATAGGGGAACGAGGTAGCTGGAAAATTATGAACAGGATAAGCATAGTTTTGGTTTGGCTATACTTTATTTTACTAGGAAAAATTATAAAAAATGAAAAGCCAGTAATGTGTCCTCAGCACCGTTTGATGGTAAGTACCCGATACATTTCCTGTTGTTGTTTTTTTTAGAAAATCTAAAAAACGTTTATAAAAAAACTTTTTTTTTCTTTTTTGCCAATTTATCATCTTTGATTTTGAGTCTCACAATATCAAGCACTCAAGTCTTTTACCCAAACATAATATTTACGTTCAATTTGTCCCTACACTTCGAGAATGAAGCAATGAAGGGTGGAGGGTTAAGATTAGGCGCGCCATGAACGCCATCTGTGGCCCGACCCGGCATTGTCTGGTCCGAGAGACCCCTGCGGTTCGGGATGTTGTGTACAAGGACGAATTGATGGGTTAAATTTTGCATTTGTTTAATTGTTTTTTTTTTTTTACAAAACGGAGTCTAGGGTCAGTTGGAATCAATTTTAAAAGCAGCTATGCAATACTGAGCCAATTTCAAAATGTATCAATGAATAAATAAATTTCCTTGGACTGCTTTACAATCCTTGAGGCATAAAACATTATAATTTTTTTATATTACTCTACATAATCGGGCAATAAGAGCATAAAAAATATCAAAATAACTTATGGGTGAATTATTATACAATATTATATTTGGGCTAGGGTCCAATTCGAGTGCAATAAGCTTTACTGTGTATTAAACACTCCACCGGAAAACAATAGTCAATAAAATATTCAATATATTAAACTTAACGCGTTATTGCGCCGGGAGCAAATAAAATTTATCGCTCCTTATGAAAACAAGAAATATTAATGTTGACTCGTTCAAGTGTGGAAATTAAAATTATTGTGGTGGCCATGACCAATGCTTGAAGTATCAACGTACAATATTTCTCTGAATTTTTTGAGACGATAAAATTGTACAATCGACAACTCTATGGATCCAGTGCTCAACATAGTCAGTGCCTGAGGTATGGGAGCGGCACGGGAGGGGTCATATTTATACAGGGTGGAATTTTGTAATGCCACCTGGAGGGAAAGTAGGTACCTACTCTTAATACTGTAGATAGAAAATTTTGCTCAAAGGAAACATTCCTTTATTTTTGAAAAGAAATAGAACTGCATTCAAAGATTTCTAAAAATTTGTTTGCCACACCCGGGAATCGAACCACTAAAATTTGTTAAAAATTACACCCTGTATTTTTATTGCATTGATCGTTAGGGTTAAGTATAAGGATGAAATCTCTCTAACGTACTTGATAAATCAAATGAAAGGAAAACCATGAAATCCTGAGTTATTTTCATTATGTACAGAAAATTGTATGGTATAGTAGGGAATTTTCTAAAAATTTTCAAAATTTTTTGAATGCAGTTCTCTTTCTTTTCAAAAATAAAGGAATGTTTTCTTTCAGTAAAATTTTCTATCTACAGTATTAAGAGTACTTTCCCTCCAGGTGGCTTTACAAAATTCCACCCTGTATATTATGACGTGACAGAGCATATAAATCTGAAGGAGATCTGAAGTCTCGCTGACGTTTGACGTCACAAAAAACCCTCCCACGAGACTACAAATTTTTTCTGGAAACTCTTACCTATTACAACTACGTAAAAAAGATGATTCAGTATTTAAATACTTGACTAAGACGTGTCTGCTAGAGACAACACACTATTTTATCAAAGTGTTCTCGTAGATAATGATGTAGTAACATACTATTAAAGTAACCGACAGTAATTAATATCAAGATCATTAATTTGTCTTGAGGGAGTTATGGGGTACTCCCATAACGGTATACCACGAGCCACGAAGCGGTTAGACGAAGATGTAATTGTGTGTTATACTATACAGGTTGTTTCTTTTATGGTACCAAACAGTGCGAGTGTTTAACCTCATAAAGTACAACAACTTTGCATAGTTTTAAAGTTATAAGTTTGTTCTTTGTTCTAAGATTTTATTCTAAGTTACTTTAGAAAATCGGAAAATGAAGCTACTTTATTTTGAGAAGTTTTTCTTAAAAATCTTGTTCTAACATATTTTTAAAACATTTAAAGTCGAAAAATATAGTGCACGTAGTAGACAGGGTTTTATTAATTGGCACAATAGTAATAGTCGTATATTATCTTGCACATTAAAAGAAACACCCTATATGTATAGTTATCTCTCGCTTGTGAGATCTTAGCAACCAATTAATATAAATTTAACGATCGGTTCCTCGCTTTAATGAGCAAACTACCCGCAAATATAATCGCGAAAGCTGCGATTTAAAACCATAAATATCAAGCATAAAACCACACTATCAGACTATCAGTATTTGCATTTATATAAGATATGTCACATACATAATATTTACGTAAATTCTGCAATTATTTACATAAGTGTACGTTATTAAAGTTTCGTGATTATTTAAAATAATTGAAAAAAAAAAATGAAAAAAAATGAAAAATATTTTATTGACACTTAGTACGAATGTTACAAGTAGTTGAGGAATTCCTCTCTTTAAGTTTAAGTAACCTGTATTGAGAGGAATCCACTCATTCGTTACATCCATAGATGTTCTAAACTATAATTCACGTATAGAAAGCGGTCAAATGGTCATTATATTGATCGTTTGTATGCAAATTGGTGGAATTTATAAGCGTGTTAGTACTAAAAAGCCATAAAATGTCTAGAATTTCGTTATAAGAAGACTAAAGCATGTTTTTATCGCCATTAAAATCAAGTGAACAGTCGTGTTTAAAATGGTTTGTTTTTTTAACAACACGCATCCCTTCCGATAAGGTCGCGGAAGCGTCGCTCGTGTCACTAACCCTCCCTTTATCTCGGAAGCATCAGATAAACAACAAACGGACGATCGCAGTGTCTAACACGAACCTAACTCCGACATCCCACACTTATCGCTCTGATTAATATTTCCATACATCAACCATTTTAGGGTTAACTCTAGAGAAAATGAATTTAAAACTCTATTGTTATAACATAAAAGCGCAATTCGCTAATCGATACAGCTCACGTATACGACTTTGCGGTAATGGACTGTCGATTTTTTCTGGTAAAGGAAATTATGTTGTCGGGTTTGACGATAAAAAGCATTTTGTATTGTGGGTGTGCAGTCGGGTTTGGCGATGATTCGATATTTGTTCATTTGACACGCGCCGTGACGAGGGTGCCGCGTTACCAATCGGCGGAATTTCAATTTTTGCGGTATTTGTTGTTTTTTTTATTAATATTATGCAACGACACACGTCTTGCGGTGACCCGGGTGATTCGGCGCGCATCTGTTTCCAGTTTATTGCTGTTCCTTGTCCCCACTGGGGGTGTTAATTCTTTATTGCCATGTTCGATGTTGCCATTTTGCTTATTAACTTATTGGCTATGACATATTTTGTGTTCATTGTCGCATTTTGATAGTGAGCAATAGATTTCTTTGAGCTTGTAACTTCGCTGTCGCATTTTCAAATGAAACCTATATCATTTCTTGAAACAAAATTAAAAATAAATGTTATAGAAACTCTTTACATAGAGAACATAACTGTTTTGAACAGTTAATTCAATATGGCTTCATAAACTACTCTACCGTGTAACGGTCTAAGGATTCGGTAAAAGCAAATTTACGTTTAAACAACAGCATCGTGCAACCGACGTGTTTCAATTGCCCGCAAACCTCATAGTCATACCATGCGTCTTGACCGCAAATGGTAGTCAGAATTCCAATTTCGCATGTACCTTGCACATGTCGCGTCCAGAAGCGATTTGGGTTTTGAATTTCCTTTTTAACGCGTCATTGGTTATCGTTGCACGAAAAGTGTTGGAGAAAACGGAGTTTTTACGGATATTTTAATAGAATTTGCAAGTAATTCGAACACAATGGGGAGGTGATTGTGGCCAAAGGCTGTGGTCGGTTCCGGAGAGCCAACAATATGGAGTAATTGGGCCCAGAAAGTTGTAGGGACTCAGAAAATTGTCGTGTCATGATAAGATTGTAAAATTTTGAAGTTTTGGTGTTTTGGTCGCGCTGATTTATGATCTGCAGTGTTATTGAGATCTGACATTTTATTTGGCTGAAAAAGGGTTCCATTCACTGTTATTATAAATCAATTAAAAGGCGAGTGATTTTGAAATGCGATTGTTATGGATTAATTTCGTGATTATTTCGCTACATACAATTTGGGTCCGATAGAGGTGATGGCATATCAAACTAAATTCTAAAGCATCTCATGTTTGCGATTATTCTATTAACCAACACAAGTTACTTACCTTAAATATTTCTCTAGCTAGAATAACAAATACAATGTTTAGTATTGATTATCGTATGACTAAAGTAGGTAAGTCTAAAGTAAGACTCTATCAACAAAATTCGGTATAGCTACAAACGGGTTTAAACAGCGTATCTGAGCTTAGTGAATGTAGGTAAGGCTCTTCCTTTCCTGTTATTGTGAGTTTATATAAAATAAGGTACAATACAGCGATGCAGAGTATGCCGTACGGTGGAGCTGGCGCCAGTTAGAGGCGGGACCGATTTTGAATAAACAACAATAATAAAGCTTTAACCACACCAACGCGTGCAGATCGCCATGCCGGCGCGATCAATGATCAAAGGCCAATGACAGATCGCGCGACCCATGACAGTTCACGCGACCTGTCATTTTTTCCGATCGCGCCGTGATCGCGCCGCGCGGCGATGGTGATTTGCACGCGTTGGTGTGGGTGAATGAAGCATTAAGAAGCACTGACTGGTTGAAAAATTAAAGACATAATCAATCTTTTAATCTACGTTTTATGTTTACATCAAAGTTTAGTTTAAGTAGGAGTAGTTAATAAAATTTACTTTGATTAAGGTTATTATTAAAAGTAAGGATATTTTTAAGTAATCCATGTGCCAATATATGCAGAGATAAAGGTCAAAGTGACAAAATGTAGAGAAGTTTAATATAATTTATTTGTATCTCCTATAGTCACAGCGCGGAGGCCGGTCCTTTTGGAAGATATTCGTGAGGATACAGATCCAACACGAAGAGCCCCCTTCGAGATACGATAATGTGTTGGGATGTGAACACCTGGCGAATACGATCTCTACCTGCACTATTGAGGAGATACAGCCAAAGGCAGTGCCCGCTAGGTGCAAGGACTGTTGAAGAGAGATGGGAACTAAACCAGGTCTATGGACAGGAAATTAATATTATTCGATTTTTTATTTATTTACGGGATCTACCTTGCATCTTTTTATTTACGAGTCTCTGATATTTCAGCATTGTTGGAAGTGCCATGACGGAAAAAAGCTTCAACTACACCAACGCGTTCAGATCCATTCTGCAGACGCAGTGCCATCGCCGGCGCGATCAATGATCAAAGGCCAATGACAGATCGCGCGACCTATGACAGTTCACGCGACCTGTCATTGGCCTTTGATCGCGCCGTGATCGCGCCAGCGATGGCGATCTGCACGCGTTTGGTGTAGTTGAAGAATAACTACGCACAGTGTTTTATTTTGCCTTAGAAGCGGACATCCCTGTTTTAATAATTCAATCGTTAGATATTACTATTATGTTTATAATTGATGAAGGAACTAGTAGTTGTATTTGTTTAGTTTCGAAGAAATATTCGATTTGTGATTTTATAAAAAAAACTGTTTTAGAAGCATATTTTCTAAAAAAAATACATTAAGTCAGAATTTTGTAAATAAATTTACCTATCACTATAACGTCTTCCTTTATGCAAAAATAAATGGTTATTGCTGCAGTAATTTAGGAATTATTTAATAATTTTCAGAAAACATTTTTTTCTCCGTTGTCCTAGAAAATTGGCAGCTATATTTACTTTATATTGATGCATGATATAATTATCTATAATACCTGAAAATATTACTTGCCTATCCCGTGGGAGTTCTACTGTTAATTGACCATGAAAGTTTAAAACATTATTATGTTTATCCAAAAGCCTATCTCTTGCGCCGGCGCATCTCCAGGGATGCCGCGCGAGCTCGCGTCCGACACTTTTTCAAAATCGTGACTCGTCCCGCGTCCCGTCGTCACGACTCGGTCCCGTTAGACACACACTGCTCGCACTCACACGCTCGCCCGCAGTGGAAGCGGGACAGCTATACTTGGTCAGCACCGCCCTGAAAACCCTGAAGGGTCTCGCCCGCAGCGCTTTGTTTTTAAAGTGTTAACGTATTGTTTCATTGTGGGTATGTATGGCTAAGTTGGATAGAATTAATGTTTTGTACGAATTTAACATAGATAGATACTGTTTATTGTACAGGAAAATTAACAATACTATTACAAGACTTATGCCATATCTATACTAAAAATACGAAAATAACTCTGTTTGTTATTTTTTACGTACTTATACCTAGTACTGAACAGATATAACTAGTTGAATAAGAGATAATCACTTTGAGACCCAGGAAAATTTTATCCCGGTTTTTGAAAGGGGGAGACGCGTGCGAAAGTCTTTCGGTGACAGATCAAAATTCATATGGCCGAAGTCGCATGTAAGGCCCAGAACAGACGGTGAAACGCAACTGCAACGAAACTGCAACTCTCTGATGATTCTTATGAATGAAACTAAAACTGAAATTTTCAAACTGGTCGCGTCATGTGTGGTCTCTCAACGGACGCTATGGCAGAAACTTAGATGCAACTCAAAAGTAACTAGCAGTTGCAGTTTCGTTGCAGTTGCGTTTCACCGTCTGTTCTGGGCCTAAAAGCTAGACTGCAATAAAGACTCTCATAGACAGAGGCGATACAATATGTTCTGAAAACTTTATAACCTCAGTACAAGCCACGTGAGTGGAAGAAGACTTTAAAAATGTCAGACTTTGACATGAAGCCTACATGTAGGAGCTGACTAATGCGATGGCGATTTCTATGAATTTGACTACT
This sequence comes from Ostrinia furnacalis, assembly GCF_004193835.3. Classification (NCBI taxonomy): domain Eukaryota; kingdom Metazoa; phylum Arthropoda; class Insecta; order Lepidoptera; family Crambidae; genus Ostrinia; species Ostrinia furnacalis. Next base: position 51,991 of record NW_021132340.1, on the reverse strand, counting down.
TGTTTTGGACTGAGTGCCTTGTTAGTCATTAGCAAGCGACGGCACATCAACATAATCACTGAGGCACCTTATGCAGTAATAAATAGATGCGATTTTTAAACAAAAATGTAATAGTCTAATGTACAAGGAACAGGATATTGAATCATCTGCTATTATTCATACGATTGTGATCCGCTATCATGAGAAAAACGACGCATTCGTGATCAAAATATTCCTACAAATAAAATTAGTAATTAATTAAGATTGTAAATCCCGAACAAAACCACAAAAGTCATTATTAAGATTATCTCTTATACCTATAGTGCTAACTAAAACTGAATTTAATTTTAGAAGTACAAAAATAAATCTTATGAATAAGATTCGTATAAAGCAATTTTGGGCTTACCAAAATTCTAATCTGTCTACTAATTAGTAGTCCAGTGTTAGTATAACAATATGACAGTCGTAATCAAATACGATTTGAAAATCTCATGTCAGGTAAAATAAACATTGCAAATCGATCTTGAAATGAAATCTCCTAAAAATGTTAAATTCTCTAGACGCCTCTTTACGACAATTGAAAAAAAAAGTATTTATGTATGTTTATATCCGTTGTCTATTACCCATAGTACAAGCTTTGTTTAGTTTAGGACTAGAAGCGCAGTGTAAAATGTCCAAGGATATTTATTTATTTATTATTATTTACTATTTAATCTATTTGCAAGTAATGCATATTATTATTTTGGTAATTTTTTTTTATTACTTTTACATGACTTGTGGTCACCCTAGCGTGACTAAGCTCGCCGGTAATGCACCCTACACCTGAACAGACAGCCATTGTGGCTGTGGCGCAAGCCGTGTGAGAACCTTTCAATATCAGCCTTGTTTAATTATGCTATGGACTTTGTTGATCATTGCTTTTATTCTTTCAAGACTTAGTAGGTTAGCTGTGATGCGGTATTTGGTTGGATTGTATGACGAATGTAATAATTGATGATAATAGGAAATTTTACGTAAATTAGGGTAAACCGACAGTCATTGGACGCTGCCAGTCATTGGACAAAACAATCCTTGAATTTTCTTAAAATGAATATTCCTTCAAAAAAACGCCCTTTTATCTCCATCAGTCGGAATCTCTCAGTTGTTGAAATAGAAATGCTATTTTTAATTCAGTAAATAACTGTCCAATAACTTTCTTAAGTGTCCAATGACTGGCAGTTTACTACCGTGTATTTAAAGTTATTGAAACTAATAACATAACACTAATTGAAAGTAACAGGACTATGTACCCAATTTAAGTCTACATTTAAAAATCACTAGGCTATCTTTTTTTGTCCCCAAGCTGTGGCGAAATGTTATTGGTGAGTTTCAAAAACTTACATCACAAATAAAATAAAATACTTTTAGAAAAAAAAACCACCTGTAAATTCATCAGAAGTTTATGATAGCATTTCATGCTTTTGGCACCTCATATTATGAACCGTAATTCAAGTCTATCAAGCCAATCGCACATTATTTCACACCGATAAACCGCACACACGGCGGACAATGGCGACGCAACTTACACGCCAAACTCTGCGATGTAAACGCATTAACGAATCAATCTACGATAATCCAGCACACGCAAAGTTGGCTCTACACTATTATGCGACGAGTCCAGAGAAAGTTGCCGGCTTATTGCCAATGCATATTCATTGTACCCCCAGGCTGACCACCCTTATAAGATCCCCATCTGTACACACAAATCCCCCTTTAACACCCTCTCTGTCCCAACCGAGAGCAGGGAAGGGGACCAGCATAAAATGGTCGGCAGACTCAGTGTTGGATGCACAGTACTACTTTTATATTCTGTTTAGTAACCAGTGACAGTGTTGTGTTAGCCGTTTTGCGGTAAAATTTTATATGTACACATAACGTGGCGCGGAAATTCGCGCAACTGAAAAACCGGTGGCATTTTCAGAAAGATAATATTTCAATGAAAATGTACCTAATTTTTTCTTACTGATTTTGTTGTAAACATTTGTTTTTATAAGCCGTCTTTAGACTTGGCCGGGTTTGTTATAAGTTTGAAGTTTGTTAAAGCTTTTTGCTCAGATAAATGAGAACAAATGAAAATTTTAGGTTTCAAAGACCCCGATAAAATTCAATAGTATACGATAGTTTGTGTTGGTATAATTAATTGAAAAATTGTTGTCGTAGCGTCATCCTGAAAATGTAAATACATAATTTGATGTCCACCGCAGAAACGCTTAAATCTAATTAGCATTCAAAATTAATGCGCGGAACTATCTAGATATCTTTGGAAGTAAAATTTGTCGAAGCCCGACCACTTCAGCGGTACTAAAACGAGAAATTGTCTCGGACCCGGCGTTGCCTTAACCGGCTCGTAACAACACGGAAAATGAAAGTTTATTGCTATTCCCGTATAAAATTAAATTTTACTTCAACGCGAACGCATCGCAACGAGAATCACCACAACCATACCTTCACCAAGCTACATTTAAATAATAGGAAATTATAAGATATAAAATGAAACCAAATTAGTAGACAATAAATTACGCGCGTGTATTAATATCAAATAAATTAGTAAATTACAAGTAATAAATCACTTAATGTAACGCGACGATACGCGGTAAATTAACTTTAAACTACAATAAATTAATAAATAAATATTTACAATATCACATTTTCGCGGAAGAATCTCTGACCGGCGAGAACAATAAGTCGCGGACTCCCCATCCTTCGGTCCGAGGAGTGAGAGTTATTATCCCCGTTCACAAACATATAGTGCCCTAGCTAACGGTTAAATACGCGGAGGATGTCCCTAGTTAGCCCAAGATGCCAAGTGACAAGCAGTCAGCACCCAACGTAATCCCATTCCAAAGCCCATACGTGGCGTCAACCCCCCTGCTCAGATTTGTGGCTTTTAACTCCACCGTCCCAGAATTTGAAAGGAGAAGACGTATTTGCACTAGCTTCAGGCATTCGAGGACTACTAGTGTAATTTGGTGGCAGTCTAGACGGTGTTGAAAGGAAGCTGCCGTACGAGAGCGAGGAGTTGACGCCAAGTGACGTGTCCAGCGTAGAATAGTATCCTGAAGAAGCCGCGGACGGCGGAGGCGGCGCGGGCGGCGCCTGGACCCTCGTGGCGTCGGCGTACGCATCTAAATGCGTCCGTACCAACGTCAACAACTCCCCGTAGTTGGTCACGGCGCCACCCGCGCCGGCCACTCTGTAAAGCAACAACCGCGCCTCCCCAAAAAGACTATCTAAAATTTTACCTGTCGTGAAGAGGACGATGGCCTTCAGACAGGAGTACTCCGCCGAGTCGACGTGAAGCGCTTTCAGCTTCTCCACTTGCTCTTGGAAGATTCGTATGTGGTCCATGAAGGCGACCACTCGGTCTGCCGCCATCGGCGAGGCGTGCAGACCCGCGGCCGCCAGCAGCGGAGCCACGTGCAGCGGCATAGAACACTGGGACGCGTTGAGCACGAACAACTCCGACCAGACTAGTCTCAGGAGCGCGACCTGGTCGGTCACTTGAAGGTCGGGGAAGAACGGGATATTCCTCGCCCACTCCACCGCGGAGAACAGCAGCCTCGCGGCAAGCTCGCAGATATTGTCTATTCCCATCACATTGGTAGGCTGAACGCACTGGCCGTATCTTGAGGTTGGGTATGGCTCTGCTCGGAGGAGCAGGGAAATGTAGGAGGACAGGTAGGGATGGCTGTTGAGGCCGGCTGCGGGGTCTCCGTTTGCGAGGGCAAACTGACCAGGGAGGGCGAGGCCGGTAGGTTGCGTTGGTGGCACTCGGCCTCTTTGTACAGCTGAAACAAAGAAAAAACACAATTAATACACAGGACTCAAAATAGACCCTTGAGGCATTCTTAAATCTAACTGTTTTACCAAGGATTTTCTGTTATATGGGCAATCCAGTAGTAAATGTGACTCTAAATTTTATTTGACGTGTATAATTGACGTTAAAATACATACGTGCCCGGCAGATAGCAATTAGCATGTGAACACAAGTTCATTGCATTTCGTTATGACTGTAATAACTCAGTTTATGTTCGTCCTAACAACTGCGAGACGTTGTAATTATATTAATGCCGGTTCCTACTCCGACTACTAAGAAGAAGGGGTTTGCTTTCATTGGTATAATTTAAGTGTTACCATAAGACTAAATTACCTACTGTTATGGGATAATTAAATGCTTAATGACTGGGAAATTGATTTGAGATGAAACTGACATAAATGTGGAGTTTGCTTGGACATTATGGGCTTAGGTTTACGAGTATTTGGCTTTCGATATAATTTTGTTGCTGTAATTTTGTTCGAATTAGATAGATATTAATAAAATGATAATAATTTAAGTATTGTTTTGCTACGAACCTTTATCTGACATTGTTTAGTATCTAGATGTATTAATTTATCTAACTAATTAAAAACTCGCGTTTCTTCGATAGCTCTTATTTTATGCGACATTGACAAATCTAGTTCACATGACAGACATCAACAAAGAAAAATAATAAACAAGACAAAGGGTTTTAACGGCTTGAACAGAATTTAGTTTCATAAACAAAATTAAGGTAAATACACAATGAGATAGAATTACATAATCAAAATGATGATGCTTCAGTTACAAAACTGGGTAAGAGTGGAAACTGAGCATTACTGTCCATCACAGATCGTACAATTCTCGTTGCCACAACAACGTAGTAATTTCTATTAATGCGTTTTAAATTGTCCCCTAGCAAGTATTTGACCTCCATCTTATAAAGAAGCAGAGCTGAGCCCTGTTATTCATCTAATATTCTTTACTGTTTGAATTACTGTGTGTTATTAAATTTTAAATATTGAAAAATTGACTATCATAGCCATTCGATTTATGTACTTTTTCTTGATCGTTATCATTAGAAATGTTGTGATATTAAGGCTGAGTTGCACCATCTTACTTTAACGGTAACTATAACGATAGCAATTTTTTGACATTTGTCAAAGTTAAAGTAAGATGGCGCTACTCAGCCTAAGATTTTCGATATGGTTAGGTACTCAACATTGATTCCCAATATTACCACAGAATAATAATAAGTACATATTACTCGTAAATCCAATTTCTTGTGTTTTTTATTTTTTTAGTTTACCTAACTTAAGGCACACATAAGGTTTATCTACCCCAAATATGAAAGTCCTGCGAAAGCAGTCTTAGAAAAACTAAATAGATTTTGTGGTAAAATGTTGAATGAAACTTCAGTTCTTGGAAAAATATGGTCACGACTGTGTCTGTAGTATGAAATCAAAAAGTTGCTCGAGCCACCGGTTACCATTGACAATTCTGTACCCCCAGTGAAAAGGGAGTTAAGTCGAAAATGGTGATTTTTGGGAAATCGCATTTGAAGTTAAAAAAAATCCTGCTTCGTCGCTATTAGAGATAACTTGGTGAAATATTTTTTAGGTGAAAGGTAATGTTAGATATAATTAGANTTTTTGCTCGACTTGGTGGGGGCACGCCTTCTGGATCCAAGACAGTTAAGATACCCCGCATACTACATATAGACTTTTTGTCGGCCGATAGTTGGGTCGGGCTGATAATAATCAGTTTGATGAACAAGTATCTTCTATACTTATTTGGTAATTTACATGGTTATTTGGTATAAGCGGATTCCTCATACAAATTAAAAACCGATCAAACCATCGGCTGACTAAAGTCTGTAGACTGCGGGGAGTCTTTTGATAATAATTGATGATACTTCATAGGTGAATTTTGGAGAAATAGAAATTTCGTGACAAACATTACATAACTATGTAAACCAAGTGTCACATTCATTTCCTTAAGGGTCAAAGTATCAGAATAAATCGATGTATTTGAAAATCTCACGAAAGAAGTTCATGTACCTAAGCGTCAGCTTTATCCCACCAAAAACATTCTGTAAAAAACTAGCCAAGTCTCGATGGAGCTGCTTGTTTATCTCTAAAAAGTAATGAAATCTAGACAAAATCGTGCCAAGTCTATGGTTCCTTACTGCAATTTCTTTATTATTATAGTTAATGTTGTGTGACTTGGCCGTTGAAGGGTACAAAACCAGGTGCTCCATGACACCATTGCACCAATCTGTCGCCAGAACCGCTACCCATTGACGATGGAAAATTGCCACTTGGAAAACGTTGATTCAATAACCAGTCAACTAGGCTTGATAAAGCTGCGTATTTCAATAATACTTATGTATGATTATCTTATAAAGATTGTTCAACGGCCAAGTCACAAAACATTAACTATAATAATAAAGAAATTGCAGTAAGGAACCATAGACTTGGCACGATTTTGTCTAGATTTCATTACTTTTTAGAGATAAACAAGTAGCTCCATCGAGACTTGGCTAGTTTTTTACAGAATGTTTTTGGTGGGATTTCACTTCTTTTTGTAGAAAGTGGCATAATTATTTAACGTCGTCGTCTTTTCTTTAATAATTATCGACATTTTTTTTACAATATTAAACACAAATAAACTCAACGACCTTTAAAATGGACAACAAAGCAGAAGTTGTATTAATAACTTAACCTTAGCCAACCTCACCATAATATAATAAACGAAATCAACGAAATTCAAATATTTACACAACATTCAACTTAATCGACGGGGGGATATAGAAAGGAAAAAAATCTGGACACCGCGATGCAGAAAGCAGAAAAATGACGCTCAAAGTGCTAGCGCTATCTAGCGGTGAGCAGTATAGGCGAACACCACGGTGCCGGTGTGGCGCTAGTAGTATTGATTATGAATGTGGTGTTACTACAGATTTTCTATTTTCCTAGTTTTTATAGTTTTCCCTTTATGGCTTTTATAGCTTTCCCATTAAACCCTAACTCTGTACCAAATTTCAGCTCTCTGAGTTGATGGGAAGTACTAGTTCTATTTTGATGATCATCAGTGAGTGAGTGAGTGTCGTAAATGCGAAACTTTGCTTTCGCATAACTTCGGAACTAAATGACCTACAGACTTGAAATTTTGGATTTTAAGTATGTGATTATAGCTTACTAGATGACGAAAATTTCAGCGTTCTGGTCTTATCCAGAGGTTCTCAAATAGAGGCCTGAAAATGCGGCGAAATGGTTCCAGTATCTTTGTTGTTAATATTTTAGTGTTAATCTATCAACAGACACGTGTTAATTATGTATTATTGTAGTGTTTATTTATTTATAAACTACATATTTGGCTTTAATAGAGGTTACTACCGGGATGATACTGTACTAATCTTTAATTCTTTGTTGATTAGACAGTAACATTTTAAAGTATTTACTATTTAGAATATGTTAAAGTTCTTTGCCATCGAAGGTCAGGCAGTCGGTCAAGGACTCGTGCGTGGCCATAGTGGTTAAATTGATTCCTTTTGTGCATTTGTTTTATGGAATACTTTAACAACAATGGCAATAGCAGATTTTCTTATTTCCACATCTCTCCGTTCAGCTTCGGTCGGTTTAGAAATCTGATTGGTTATTCAAACACATCTGGAAAATCCTTGGGGGGGTTTCCAGCAGTGAATGTCATTCGGCGCTGACTGAAACGAACGAAGTATGATCTGATGATAAGGGGTCTGGAGTCTGGAGTCTGGACATGTTACATTTTCCTTTGTGTCGACTTAAGAACATCATATTTTGATTGAACGTTGTTACTTAGGTTACCAATTTGACAACGTATCCCTATTCCATAACACTCTGTTGTAGCCATTAGGAAGAATCTACTTCATATACCTACCTCTGAAATTAAATAGTTGATTCAGTACATAGGCAAAGGAAAGGTCCAGGGCTCTTATACACGTCCCAAATATAGCTTGCCCTGCCACCACTTCGGGACAACATATGTGCTGCCAGCACATAATATGTTGTACCATACCCAGCACCAGCACAGTGCTGGTGCTGGGAAGAAGTGGCGGAAGAAACTGTCACCTTTGTCAGCCTCTTTTTTTTAATGAGTGCGGAATATAAAACATAGACCTCAGCGACAACATTATGACCTTCCAATAACGAGATTGGTAGCTTATTACATGTTGGTTAATTATTCTGCCAACGCAGAAGATTCTACAACATTCGTTGGTCATCGAAAGTTATTATGTAAATCAATCATTTTAATTTTAGATTATAACTGTTAACGTTGCTGGCCTGGCAGGGCTAGTTGATCTGTGATCCTACTATTCAGTTCAGTCCTATAGATCATGTCATCCACGAAGACGCGCCCAACAATTTTTGGTCGAGGGAAGCGCGGGTGCGGAGAATTTGATCTGAACAATCCGAGCATCATTATTGTAGTGTGCGTATGCACTCATGAATAATCTTAACGTGTACCGATTACACTCAAACAGTGGAAGAATGGTGGGGCGCGTCTTCGTGGATGAAATGATCTATACATTGTAGAACCATAGAAAAAGTAATTTGTAGTGGACCTACAAATAGCTCTGGTAGCTTATGCCAGCGGCTTTGTACGCATGGTTTGCCTTTTAATTTCAAAATAGTTTATATAAGACTCAAGTTTTGACGTTGTTTTGTCACCAAAGAACCAAATAAAACGGTGGTGTGTTACGTAAAATCGATTCTATTTTAGGCATTCGTTCAACCGTGTAAATTCGTGTGTTTAAATACAGTAATTTGAATAATGATAATAATGGGGCTCCAGTCTCTTTCACAGTAATATTGAAAATCACATTTTAAAGAATCCATTTTAGACATACGCGTAGATGAAAATATTAGAATTATGTAATCATGAGTTCAACAACACGACTTAAATACCTACCTACTCTGCCTAGAGGTTGTATCTTTCTAATAATTTGCTCATTTGTTTATCCTTTAATGAAAGGAAGTCATATTTTTACACCTTGGGTGACGAAAAAAGTTCAAGAAAGAAAACTTGGAATAGCTGACTCATTCGTCAACTAGTGTCGCATTGCATCTCATTAACACTGGACACCAGCTAAGGGTATATACTCCTCTTGGTAATTCCCAACCCTCTTCTTCGTACGTAGTATCTGACTGACTATACTTCTCTGCTTATATGAACACAGACTACGACAATCATATCAACAATAGGTACTTTCTATGAATTTTTAACTGTGGAAACTTTTCTGATTTCTGTCCTATTTTTTTGTGTGATTATTTGTCTGTATATCAAAATTGTTTGTTTCCCTAATATAAATACAGGGTGTCCCAAAAACAATGGATAANTTTTCCTTTAATCTGACGTTTGGGCTAAGTTATATCATTTTACACCAAATAATTAACCAAATTATTAGTTGCGATTTTCAAATGTTTCTGATCTAAGTAACTTATAACATTTTACACATGTACGAAAGTTTTGTGGTTAATGGTATTAGTCTAATTGAATCATTATACACAAAAAAAATAACCTTTTGTTTTTTACTTTTTGTGATTTAAATTAAGTTACATTCTTTTTCACCAACCAACAATACATAGTTTTTTTTGTGTATATTAATATGAGTCATCTTATATTGTTAATCACAAATTCAATCTGAACAACTTCAATCGTGTAAAAAGTAGTAACACGAGTCATACCTCTTGACACAATAAAAAATTGAAAGAAGCCTCCGGTACACTTTGTTAAAAGTAGACATGTATCAATATACACGAAAGAAAACTCAAAATTGGTTCACAAAGCCTTACTTGTATCATTTGGCACAACATTATTTTCTTTTCTATACGTCGTAGAAACATACCGATTAGATACAAAAATAGCTAATTTTTCAGAGATTCACATTATGTTATAAAGTCAATTTTGATCTAAGTCGAGTTAGATCCCTTTTCACTGGGGGTACAGAATTTAGCATGGCTTATTGACAGTTTTTGCTACAGAAGCAGGTGATTGGTCGAAAAAGTAAAATCTTAATCATGACTGGAGACAGGTGAAAATTGTGGTTCACGAAGATTCGAGATACTTCCTTACATTGTTTTGGATATGTTAATTAATATTAATAAGTGAAATTAGATAGTTTTGAGATAGATCTACGTGTAGTACGGTGTGGTTCAGAAAGTTATGGTTTTCCGTGAAGTTACGAGATTTCAGCACCTCTTCAACTGTAAGAATGAACGCTGCTTGGAGTTTTATTAAGCTTTTGGAAAATATGTCAAACGCTTTTGGCAGTGTATAATGTGTAACGTAAATGAAGTAAGTTCCATATCAATAACAATTAGCAATTCGAACAATCATGATCTTCGAGAATTTAGTCTTACATCTAAACTCTATAAACCAATACTTGACAAGTGCTACGCATTTTCTTCCTCAACGGTACATTCGATAGCACGTCAGACCATAATTTTTCGTTGAAAAATGGTACTTATTACAACGACATAAGATGCCACAGTGTTAAGCTTGATGTGCTGTCTGTACAGCATGCCAGCCTTGTCGTGATGCCACAAATCATCGCGCGACGAATCGTCAAAACGCAGAGAAGAATGCTCGGCGCGGGAATCGTTCCAAGCGCGCGGGAGTTTTTTGGCAGACTTAAGCCGTGTTCATAGTGTTACTTCTGGTACTACTAACTAGCTAATGTAATATTGTAAGCCTTGGTCTTCCTGGTACAATTAAATAAATGTCTAGCTCCATACCAATATCTCAATATACTCGTAACTAATCAAGTCATCTGCCATGCCATCAAACCATAACATTTCTTTTAAAGTCGACAGTATCATAACTGAAAACACTATGGATGGCTATAATTTTAGCCTCATGTGCCTTCTTACGGATGAAAAAAATTGTATAAACTTGTTCTAATACTTTACTGAGTTTTAAGAAGCTCCGAGATTTTTTTATAAAAAATCCTTGCTTCTTCTTGGCAAAACAAGGGGTTTTTTTTATAAAAATATAATAAACTAAAGCATGGCCACTGCCTTACCGCGGCGAATGGGCCAGCACGCGCTAACTCTTTTTATTTCCAGCAGGTTGTTTTTGTCAGACAAGTTCGGTGGAAGTGACAACCGGTGGTTCCGGGAAGACGGCGATTGTGAGTGCTTTACGCAGATTTGGATTTTTTCACACGAAATCGGACTTTGGAAAGATTTCGTAGGTGTAATAATCATATCAAGAAGTTATACCTAACTTCTTACTTTAGCATTGACAAACGTCAAAAATCTTTCAACTCCATACAAAAAACACCGGTTATCGTGTTATACATAGTTACGGTCAAAGTTAGGTGGTGCAACTGTCCCTAAATATCAAACTTGAACGACTTACTCTTAATATGCCTCAAAAGTAAATGTACTCATCTAAAGACCTCAACCTGATCTAGCTGCCTGAATATTTAACGCTCATCATGTTGTATTAAAGGACCACTGAAAGGTTTTGAAGTTGCCAAAACAGCAAAATCCAGAGCTGTAACCATCCACGCTCATAAAACAGCGGTGATCCTCGAAATATCGAGTCATAATTAGTTGCTAAAAGCCAAACAAGCGGTCGATGCGCGCGCGCCGATCGGCCCGATACCGACGCACCGTCATTTCGGAGATGCGTTCGAGATAGTGTAATGACTCGCGTCAGTTTGCACAGTCGAAAATATGGCCAGTAACTCGCTTTGATAAGCACTAATTAAGTAGGTTCGAGGAGTAGGTACTTTGTAGAGATTTAAAGTTGAAAATGAATTTCATGTAAACTTGGTTAGATTTACTTGGCCTTAAGGTTAAGTACATTATTATGGACTTCAAAGAAAAAAGAGGTTGAAACTTGATTCTGATTTGACCATAGTAATCGAGTTTCTTAAGCTCTCTCTCTCTCTCTTCTCATAGTAACACGGAGTTATTATTCTAAAACAGAAGTAAAGTTGAATTAAAAAAAAAACGTCTATATGAAACAAAGGCCTCTTTCAGCTACTCACACTTTTCCCCTTAATTTAGCTTTTCGTTATCATTGTGGGCTTGCTATATTTTTGATTTCATTTCTTTATTTGCCTTCCTCTTTTTCTTTTTGTTAACCGAGTTCACAAAGGAGGAGGTTCTCAATTCGGTTGGTATTTTTTGGAATCTGTTTATCCATTTTATCATCATCATCATTTCAGCTATAGGACGTCCACTGCTGAACATAGGCCCCAATGCTTTCCATGTTGATCGATTAGTAGCGGCCTGCCTGTTATTAATTTATTTTACTTTCATAGGTTTTATACCTTACTAGCGGCCGCCCGCAACTTCGTAATCGTGGATCCCGTTTTACCCCCTTAGGGGTGGAGTTTCGTAAAATCCTTTCTTAGCGGATGCTTACGTCATAACATCTACCTGCATGCCAAATTTCAGACTGACTGAAAAGTCAGTCAGTCAGTCAGTCACCTTTGAGTTTTATAAATATAGATTACGTAAATAAATAGTTAAATAACAACATAACATCGGACTTAACATACTGCTTCGCTATTGCCTGTGGTACACCGAGGTGTGGACAGGCGTGGGAGCGCGCGCGGCCCACTTGCGGCGCGCGCGCACGATCACTCCTATTCCACGGAATTATCCCAACACTTTAATTGAATGCGAACCTGCGATTAGGTGCATTACCGATTTTTGTATCGTAATGACAAGTATTGTTGCTTGATTATTCAAATTGCGGTCAGGGGGCCTAGTGTGTTTGTTTACATCAAACACATTCGATATCGACTGTGTTAAAAATATATGAAGACTAGCGGCCGCCCACGACTTCGTACGCGTAGATCCCGTTTTACCCCCTTCATCTATCTTACGCGGTTTAGATTTTTCTATACAAATGTTTTTTCCCGCTAACTCCCGTTCCCGTGATAATTTTGCAATATCCTGTTGTAACTAAGCTTTAAGTTTACTAAGGTACCTGCATGCCAAATTTCAAGCGTCTAACTTAAGCGGTTTAGATTTTTCATACAAAAGGATTTTCCCGCTAATTCCCGTTCCCGTGGGAATTTCGGGAATTCCTTTCTTAGTGCACCTCTACGGTACCTAAGCTACGTCCTTTCCAAATTTCAAGTGCCTACGTTTAGCCGTTTAGGCTGTGCGTTGATATGTCAGTCAGTCAGTCAGTCAGTTTCTCCTTTTATATATTTAGATTTTAGTTCTTGAAAGTTTCCACTAGGGGCGCTGTAAAATCCGTCATACATTTTAAGTCACTTTTTTACGCAGTTGACATCGAATGCCTGATGCATGATGACGTAAACTCACACTACGCCCACAGGTATTATTTGATGTGTTCGGAACATAATTCTTGCATTCATTTTAGTAATGTTTCAGTAGAATCATAATCATATTTTATCATTCTTCATTAAACAATATTTGATTTTCAGTTATAAGGTACCTAAAATGTCAGTTACATAATTTTGATTTGTGGTAAATGCTGTATTACTAGGCATTTAATTCACTCTTTAAAATATTAGAAACCAGCAGACCTAAAACTATTATTATCTTAAAAACAAAGTAACAGAAAACAATACGATAATGTTATGAATCAACGTTCCAAAGTTTAATAAAAACAAGAAGATATTGTGTTTACTTTTCTGTAATACTTTAGTTTATTTCGTCAGCTTACTCTAATCTTAAATAATATTTGGTCATTGAAAAATACTGTCAATGGAAATTCAGGTAAATCTATACTAATATTATAAATGCGAAAGTAACTATGACTGTCTGTCTCTCTTTAACGCCTAAACCACTCAACCGATTTTGATGAAATTTGGCATAGAGATAGCTTGAGTCCCGGGAAAGGACATAGGATTGTTTTTATCCCGCTTTTTGAAACAGGGACGCGCGCGATAAAGTTTTTCTGTGACAGACAAAATTCCACGCGGCCGAAGCCGCGGGCGGAAAGCTAGTTACTTATATTAGTGACTGCTTTTCCAATGTATTTAGCACAAGTATACCCATTAGCCAACAAATTATACATTTACGTCTCATTTTCATTTCTTTTGACAGCAAAATGGTGTAGAAACTTGATTTCTATTTACTTTTTTATAAGATTGATAATTTCATTCGTTTTTAATCAAATCGTCGGCCCATAAGCATAGCTCAGAGGATTAAGTGAAAATTAGCACTGTTTATAAATTAAATTGCTACTTAACAAATAACGGGGAGGCGAATAAATAAGACGGCTTTTGTAAATAAAGAAGCGTCTTGTGTAAATATATTGTGGGGAAATGTATGGCATTGGCTTAGTGATTTGAAATGTTTATTGGTTGAACAGTTAATAGGCATAATCTTTTAATGTAATCAATGTATATTTTAGTGATATTTTGTATGAATTACTTTGTGTGTTTGTTTATGTTGTATTCACGTCTAAACTAATCAAACAATTAGGAATGATAAATTAGATTAATAATCACAGCATTTCGGAGGATGTTATAGATAACCAAGTGGTGGAAAATAAACATGTAAGAGGTGAATTAAAGGACAAAAGCTGAATGGAGAACACACAGAGATTCTGTCTATCCAATTTAACCAAGACACATTTTAAAAGAGGAAAAGCGATACGATAATATCATTGCATAGGGTTCATAAACCAACAGAAGGAGATTTACTATACAGAAGGTGAATTAGATTCAAACTAATAAACTTAGGGCGAGTTGCACCACCTTATTTTAATCGTAACATTAAACCCGTGCTTTTTGTATGGAATTTGACAGATTTTTGACGTTTGTCAAAGTAAGATGGCGCAAACTCAGCCTTAACATTTTATTACTTGACTTAAAATCAAAGTGACTAAAAAATACCAAGTTTATTTCTGGATATTATAAAAATAAGTTCTGTTGAGTCACAATATCAAAACATTTCAAAACATATCATTAATTCAAGACACGCGTAACCCATTTACGCGAGTTTTACAATAAACCACTTTAATACTTCATATTGTCTTAATTCAAAAAACATAAGTACACGAAGAAATACACCTTATGCAATTGAATTAAGAGCGATAACTAAAGCGTTCTTGACACACATCACGAGGAAACTATTCGAGTGTCATGTCATTTCTTGGATCTGTCAATGGCGGACGCTCGTACGCAAAATGACTTGGTATTTTTAAAATTACTTTTGTCAGATAATTCCGACAAATCTTGGCCGGTTATCTACACCAATCATTATGAAGTAAGTGGAAAGAAACAGTAAATCTGTTCTTAATTTTTTTACCAAATTCTTTTTCTTTTAAAATGTGAACACTTTAGTAAAGTTTAGTGTGACCTCCGTGGTCCAGTGTTAAAAAATTGAGACTTTCTTGTCTCAGAGGGTTTGGGTTCATTTCCCAGCAATAATAATTTGTTTTAATTTGATCTAAGAACTAAAGATTTTTTACATAAATTGGTTTCATGACATAATTTTATGTGACTTTATTAATTCTATAAGCGGGAAAATGTATAAAATAGAGTTATTTTAAGAAAACCTCGTACTGAAACAAATTAAAAATAAGAAGATTTCAATCTAATAATTATAAAACCTCTAGTTAATATTGTAGTTATAATCTTAATCATAGATAAAGCAAGGTTGATTTAATTAGAAGGTGTTATTTAGCCTGGATATTGTTTATTACCGTAACTTAATAGTTTTTTCAATATACAATTAATTGTAAAGCTATAAAATTTTACTTTGATAATCTTAGAGCTAATCTTCAAAACGGCTGTACGGACTTTTATGGGACAGATCTTAAAGGGGATGAAGTTACGGGATGTTATGCACGGGAATCCCATAATGTCCCATGTTTGCCGATTTTGAACTCATTTTATACATAGTACTAAAAGAGTTGTTTTGATACAGAGATTCAAAACAATGGCAAAACCTAGTTTTTCTACCTATAAATAAATTTACTACACACAAGTCAATTATTATGCAATTATGTACACACCACTATTATTGTCATAAGGATACTATGTTATAATTTAAATACTTGGACGATTGGCCTCGTGCTAATTCATTACCGTGAATTGACTCGATTACAGTCCATCATCCAGTTTTATATCGATTAATTTAATCAATAATGATTGATTGCGATATGAGTTGATGCAGTTTAAAGTGCGGGTAATTTTTAATTTTGATTTCAGCAATATTCATATTTTAATGTACTTATTTAAGTAGGTAATTTTGTAGCTCTCCATTTAATTGAAAAACTTTTTTTCTATTTTTAGATTAGTTGATTCCTTATTAGTATGTTTATCCCTTATACTAATAATAGGCTATACTTTGGACAGTATAATTTTTTTGCTAAAAACAAAATTCATTTTCATTAGATTTGGTAAAGTAAAATAAAATCTTTGAAACTGATGAGACTATTTAAAAATAAGTCAATATGAACTTTAATTTCTTTTCTACTTAAGTGAAAGCTAAAACATAAAAGTAAGTAAGTGTTATTCTTATTGTGGTTAAAAAACAAGCGTATTACCTTAATTAAGTATCAATTAAGTAATCACTCCTTTTCTCAAGAAACGTGGTAATTGCGTACTCAGAAGCAAAAGCCATAAAAATTAACAGGAAATGTATGTCATGAGTTATAATCGTAAAATTGTAGTTATTTACATTGCTATACTGTAATAAAATCTACGTAATCTAATACTTAAGTACTCGTAAGTCCGGGATTCCCCCAAATGTTAGAATATGAATCATAAAAGGATGACTGGTACAAAATTGTTTTTGCATTAAGCTCACCTTTCGTACACTATTTTGTATTTAAAAGTTGTGTGTAATATTTTGGAAGCAAAGGTTTATTATTTTAAATACCTACTGTATTTAACAACAAATTGACTATTTAGAATCAAAATAATTACTTGCTTTTATTGAAAGAAAATCATTAAGTATCAACAACTCAGCTTTAACAAAACCCAAAGGTTGTTAATTCTACAAGAATTTTCAACAAACAATGTTTCAAAATCTAAATTATTCGTTGATAGAGCCGTTGTCAAAATACAAAGATAAATGAAATAAGTATTCGAATGAGATTAAGGCCTAATGATGAAGCCAACAAAAACATAAATAACCGCCCATAAATTGAACCATTAACGAAGACAACCTGCATCCATCTGTTAGAGGAGATCCATAAGATAGGGTAGATACGTCCTCGTAGATTTAAATTCCATACGACTTCATTTACCGTTTCCCTATTTATTTTAGTTGTTAGCCATCTCGTTACGGGTAGTGATGACGAATGTATTTGTCGATGGTTAGTTTTTTTTATCCACAACGAGGAAGCTCTTGGCCTGTATCTCACCCGATGGTAAGTGATGATCAGGCCGAAGGTGGAAGCGAGCTTCACCCGGTATCCTCAACGACAGAGGAACTGGCTATCTTACCTCTAACTGCCAAAACACAACAATGCTGTTAACGTTGTTGTTATGGCGACAGACTTAGGTAAGATGGTGGTAGCTAGCCAGGCGGACTTGGAACAACCAAACCGAACAGAAAATTCTGCCCCCACTGGGAATCGAACCGGTGACCTCTGCGTCTGAAGCAGGTGGTCTAACCACTAGCCCACAGAGGCGGTTTCGGAATAAGCACGTTTTTATAAAACGGTGTTATGGAATAAATTGAGCCTGAACTATTTCTTTGGAAGCAGGAGGTACATCTTTAATTTAGTAGATAATCTCTCGTATAATTTATTCACTGAGTATAAAAAATAGTAGAGGTAGGCAGGTAGCACATTCAATATTGTCGTTTACATAAAGTGATTAATTGCATTGAATTGCAATTTAGAACGGAATTCACTGTAGGTAATAATTTCTGCGAGCTGTGGTTCTACGAATAAAGTCTCTAGGTACCTACCTATTCATAATTTTCTAATTTAAATATGTCATATTTTTCTTAACTATTTCTTTTCAGCTATCGATAGCCAATATATCGACTGCCAGCATTATTTACGTCGATAATCCGTTATTGATGTCAGCCATTTTTCAAAGCACAGCACGCGCCTATACCTATGTCGCTGCTAACGACAAATGCTTCACCTTTTGTTGGCTAACGGTTATGTTTTGATATCATTAGAAAATTTTCGAGCACACGTCAGAGAGAAATATTGTCCCTAATATACTGATTAGACATCCAATAGAAAGCGTTGTTTCGAAACGCGAGAAAACTGACGAATGAGGGGCTTGATTGGACGCGAGATTACTCGATTGTGATATATTGGGAGTTGAAGATGTTTAAAAAGTTTGTCGTGATAATGAAAACAAAAAATGTCGAACGATTTATGAAATAGAGGCGATAAATTAGATATTTAAAAAGCTGGAGGTAAATATTTGTACGAAAGGCATGAATGCATATTTTATTGGATTAAGTTTATGTTATCAAGTTATTTGGCGCCATGGTTCTGTTTAGTTTGGAGGATGATGACGAATTTTCATTTATGATTATTGTAAACTATTAATGAAATGACCAAAGGGCTAGAAACCTGAAAGGCAATTTTCAAGCATGTATCTAAATGAAGAACAATACTGGACGCAATTAAAGTTTCAAGTGTTGAAGTCTTAAGTGCTGGAAGCAATCGAATGCAAATAACAGTAAAAGCGTCATAAAAGCCATCAAAGTTGGGATGTTTTAGCCGCCCACCGCGCCTCCACAGGTGGGCACATCTAAATTAACAGTACCCTACACGGAAGACATCAAGACCGTACCGGATAATATAATTACTTATCGTAAAGATAAAAATTCCTCGGAAATATGCTAAAGATTGTATAATAAAGTGATCGGCACGTGCCGAGAATTAAGCGCATACCTGCAACCCCATTAGTCGGAATCGGTTTTAGTAATTATGGACTTATTAAACGCCGTCGAAGATTTATGTCGAGCTCGGAAACAGGTAAGGCCATTGCGTTCTCGACGGAGATAAGAAGAAGCAATAAACATTCTATAGTACTATCAACGCAATGCACCTTATGGCCTCTACCATCAAAAATTACAGCAATTTATAAACAATAACAAAATTAATAGAAACGTTAACACAAATCTGAAACTTAAAACCTTTCGCAGCGTAAATCCTGCATCTAAAACAATATAAACTCACGATAAAGGCATCGTACAAAGAGTCACTGACCATAACAACGTAAGAGAAACGAAGCCTTGCGATAATCATAACACGCTTGCAGATATGTGATTAGCTGCGGGGTCACGAAACGGTCGGCGTTAGACAGAGAAGAGACCTAGCCTCCTTTTCGTTCCTCCTAGAGCCAGGTATCGCCGTCTCGCTCGCCCGAACGACCGCAGGGCACCTAAACCGCTATACTAAACTGTGACCTCACGAAATTCTCCCGGCACGATACTGGCTATGATTCACGTAATGACGGGCCTTACGGACAACCTGACGTGCAGATACGAATGCCAGATGAATCCCAAGTGACAACGCGGAAAGAGTTGCCATCAGATTACGATCGCTATCATCACTCTTATTAAGCTATCACAAACATTAGCATACAAAATTAATATTTACATTTAAACATCCAAATTTTGCATAACGACGTTAATTTCTTTAGCGGAAACATTAACTTGTCAACTCGGTATAATAACATGTTTTGGCATCAAAGGTGACCCTAATTGTCTTCACACTTTTCTCGAATGTTATTCTGGTTCTGATAGTGATTGGTTCAATAATCTCGGTTTCTCGTCATTAAAACCATGATCTTAAAACATAAAGTGAAATTATATGAGGTACGGATATAATATAGCGTGGTATCGTACAGAGGGCACGACCAGAACTGGTTCCCTGCGACTACTAACGTAGTAACCAATATACATACAAAACGTGCATTACTCTTGGGTATTCAAGATTATAGTACGGCATTAGGCCAACCGACTGTGAGAAAATTTCACCTGCAGGAAATTCTATCATAAATAGTTTTAGTGTTGGCCGTGAATGCGAGCGTAAATCGAGACTTGCGGACGAACCACTTATTAGTGATGAATAGGAAATTGTCATTGTAAATGACACTAAGGTTTCTGGTTATACTAAGAAATCTCATAAGTTGTGAGATATTAGCAAAGGCAGGGATTTAGAAGTTGCTTAGAAAATCATAGATGAAGATGACCTACGATAAGCTACAAGATAATAAAACTAGGATAACAATCTCAACAGGTGTTTCGATAAAATCTGCCAATATTAGCATTTCTCAACATATTTTCATAAAAAACGTGATTTAACACTCAATTTGTACACACATAGTTTCTATCATCGTATATGTATAATCCAAATCAAATTAAAGAACCAACGACGTGATATTTCATTACCCAGCATCACACGTCGTAAAGGAATTAGCGTCGGAGTGTGAGCTGGCCGCTGATAAATCACCTGTATAGTTCGTTAGCGTGCGCCTGCGCACTGGGGGTCCCGCAAGTGGGACGCATTCACCCAACCCCCTGTTGGTGGGTATTTTGACGTGCTATGTAATGTCACGTCCACGTGATGAATTGTTGGATTTCTACACATAAACACTTGCGCCGATGGTATTAGAATTTTCAAAATATTAAAAAAAAATGGGAATTCGTCGTTGATTGAGTTTGGCGTGGCCTGATATGTATTAGTTGTGATGAGACTAAATTCATTTGAGTATACGAAGAATGACATAATATTTATTGGTGAAGTAACAATAGAAATTAGAAAATATAAGTCGAAAAACAAAACCCTTTTGCAATACAATTTGATAAACATCCTTCCAGTAAATCTCTGATCCAGTTTAGTTTGCAGTCTAAGGTACCCGAGACGTGCTTTCATTAATTTTATGTATCTTAATTTTTAGAACTTAATGTGCATCCTCTAAAATTCTCTAAATATTATATTGAAATATGAAAAGCTTATAAATGTTCATATTAACTTATCATAGAATTTTTGTTATTGTAGTCATTGGCGCCATTCAAATGTGGCTGACATTGTAAATATGACCCAAACAAGTTTTGGAAACGATAATTATATTATAACACTCCTAATTTATTAAACGACGATTCGATCGGATGCTTTAGGTATTAGCGATGAATCACGTCTAATGTAAATTTATGCAAAAATTTTAATAAGCCCATAACAAGGCTTTTGTTGATGACATTAGAAATGAACTTATGGAAGATATTCCACATACCAAAGCCAAAACACGCGAGTAACAGGTTCTGTTCAAGCACGCTATTCTGATCTTTATTACTATGGACATAGATTAGATTTGCATTAACCGAGCATTAAGCTAAGCGATATGGCGATTTCACATATTTGGTCGTAGACGGTTTTTTCAACAGAGCACGAGATGAAGGCGTCAGTCAAATTTTAAAAAGTTAATTATCGAATACTTTTACCATCGGTCGAGTGTTCGAGTCCAGGCGATACATCATCCCCGCGAGAGAATATAAATCACCAGGTGATTGATAGTAGTGTATATCTCACGCTCGTTCGCTAGCTTCTTTTTTAATCCGACACAAATGATTTTACACTTTGATTCCTTTTTGTGACGGTGTTTCGGATTCGGTTTACGAGCTTCATTTGAGGCCGTAAAGTTTATCTGCTACATTAATTTGCCGGTAACCAGCTACTCTACATATTTTGTTATCATTGAGAATAATGAAGACCTTTCAAGGAATTCAAAGGCAGCGGTATTGTTACAAAATTCAGCAATACAAAGGGCTTGATGAGATCTTCCATCACAATGTGAAATCCAATATTATCCGCCATTAGCTATTCAGCGTGAAGCTAATATTTATAGTGGAAACCTATCGGGTTTCTAACAACTATTGAGCCGACCCGTCCCGCACTGGAGCAGTACCTGGCCTGCCGGGTGCCTTTCCACGGCAGATTAGCAACATTCCCCATTGTGGCGGCCATTCACATGCAAATGCTCCGACAAAACGTGCGGAAATATAATTAGCTTACCATCGGCAGGTCCGAAGGGTCGCCACCTTGACCATGCAAAATCGAAACCGGTCTATGTTGTCTTCGATTTTAATTAATGTTTTCGTCCGGGCGTTAACTCCTGACCGATGTCCGAGGGTCTCCAGCCCGTAGGTTTCGCGAGCCACCTCGTGGGAACGGATCGGCACGGCTCCGATACTATCTTTATGTCGGCCGCGGCTAGTAAGCCTCAGTTTTCCCAGAAACCACCATTAACTGTGGCCCTGGAGCGTCGTACGAAACATGTCACAGTTATTATGCTCACTAGAAATGATAATATCTTTGGGCTGTGACGCGGCAGACAAAGTGGCTATCTGCGCAGGACCGACTTCTCGTACTGATTGTTGACACGATTAAGTCATTAATTTAATCTCGGTGACTCTGGAAATGAGGAATGTGCTGATCTCCCTGATAATTAAAACAGTGTTTTCTGACCACATGGTGGACACGCAAAAGCGTTAAATTTCTCACGGTAGCGATGCCTGTTTGCGAAACTAGACTGGTCTAATCCAAACAAACCCATACGGTCAGTTGGTCAACAATGACCACACCTGGTTCGCCGCGCAAATTGACACCCTCCTCAAAGCGAATCGTCTATCCTTTTGACGTGTTCTTTGTCGGCTAAAGGCGCGTTCGGGGCGTTTACTCTTTAAAAATAATAACTGAAGCAAACATCGCATAATTTGCAGCCCCTGGGAACTTGGATGACGCTTTTGACAAGTCTTGTGGGCTACACAATGAAAGCGCATTTTGTATGGTTACAAGACTGCAAGAATTTACACTCGGATTAAAGTCATGTAAGGCAAAGACAGTTATGCTCTATGACAAGGAAGGGTGTTATTCAAAATTACGGTTCATGAAATTGCATGGTCAAAATGACAAATTAGTCAATAACGGTTTCTGACATTAGAATATTTTCGAAGCAATCGCTTTGAATAATTATGATTTCCGATTATTTGAAATTTCGTTTCTACAAAATCAACGCAATATAATACATATTCGCCAACGATTTTTCCATCCTCATTGTAAACATTTTCCCTCACAATGAGGTTTCATTAAAATTCACCCGAGGGGTGGTATCGAGACCGATGGCGGAATCTTTCTAAATGACCGGTATAGCACAAAAACTTATTAAGATATCTCAAACAAAGCGTCATGATTGATGCGGCTCAAACAAAGAAGGCTATTGTTCACTTGACGGGTGAACCCGGGGCTTTTGTTTAGTATACTTTTACATGTAATTATTTAATAAACCGGTTTCGGCGATTCTAATTAATCAATCGGTATGTGAGCTTTGTTTTGCATATGCGAATGTGGACAGCGAGGGGTTGTTTGGACTCGTATTTTAATTTAATAGTAACTACGCGTTTTTCTGTTTTGTATCATTATGAGAATTTGGACAATAGGTAAATATTGATGAAACAGTATAAATGAATAAAGCAATTTATTATGAGTCTAAAACTTAAATTATGTGCTGGTAAGTAGGTAACTTTATGATTAATTGTTAGATCAAATGCAGCATTATGAGATCTACAAAAACAGTATTGTTCTCAAAGTCAGCATTTCGGGTGTGACACAAAAGAATATTGACCAATGTCCGAAACATATCTGTGTCAGATCAAATTCCGAGATCAAAATTGGGTAGCTCGCACACCTCAATGGGTCCTTTCAACCGCTAAAACGTTTTAGAAACTACCGACTATTCACAAAACAAAAGAAGAAAAAACTTTTACAAAAGACGCGTCGACGGATCTAATCTTGACCAGATCTACAAGTTTGATATCTAAGGCGATTATGCTGTGACAAAGGAGGCACACTCTTCTCTCTTTCTATTAACAGTTAATCTCGGATAAAAAATGCTGTATGGACCCTAGAGTTTGCACCTTTCTTTTGTTTGTTGACAGCAAACAAATCGTTTGTTGGGCAAAATACGGGGTCGAGAAGACCTAATGGGGTGCTTAAGGGTTGAATTGAGAGCAGCGGGTTACGTGTCCTTTCCGGCCGTGGCCTTTGCATATCTGCCGGGAACTACAAAGGAAAGGGACAATGCTAATGATGCTATTGCAAAGGTGTGATGCGTCAACCATAGAGTGAGTTTTTTGGCACCGCCGATTTTTTGCGGGATGATAATGAAAATAGCGACCTCGGCAGCATTTCATTGCTTTTTATTTTGGTTATGCAAATTGTCTAATATATCTTACAGCTCCTGGTAAATTTTTGATTAATCTCAGATACTATAAAATAAATAAGTAAATTACCTATAACTTGCTTTTGACATTGACTTAGAACCACTTATTACAAGCTCTAGTAATCTGATATGATTTATTTGATCAATTAAAAAAAGATGAAACTTACTTATGCAATTTTAAAGCAAAAGATTCTCAAACTCTGAAATTTCAAACATTACCTACTTGCCCAAAATATAGGGGTCATTCAAGGCACCATACTGGGTCCACTTTTATACAATCAGCGGGACTGATATGAACGCAACCTGTGCCCTCATGAAGGTTCCTTTATGGCGGAGGAAACCACCTCCGTTGTGTTATCTTTTATACTGCTTAATGAATACAAGGGTCGGACTTTTGGGAATAAAGCAAATGCTTAACTGCTTAGTTAAAAGTTCAACAGTGATTATTGCTTTTTTATCATTTGAAAATGTTTGTGGTCTTGCAAAGGTGCTCCGTTTTTGTTTTTTAGAATCTTTTAGTTTATAAAACTAGATTAAAATTTGTAGTCAGAGATACTATGCACATAATTTTACCTTGCATGATTTAGTGGACCTACGTAACGCCTGTCACAACATTATAGTACTTTATATTATAACACTTTGAAAGCCAAACGCGTCGCCTTCCAGGCTCAAGGTCTACGGTAGTTAGAGAAGCCTTGACCAATGCAGTAAAGCGGCTATTTACGTATTACTTTAAAATGCTCTAAAACAAAGTCATAGTGCCATTACTCATTAAATCGTTGGAACTTAGCCTACAATTAACCGTGGTGGGATGGCGCAATCTGTTATTTTTTATTATCAGAACAATTTAATGATGCCAAGCAAAAATATTAACAGATTGATGTCTGTGTTTTAAAGATTACGTTAAATTACTAAAGCCCAATTTGACAATAATTGATTAATTTAATTAAGATCAAAATACCGACCCAGGATTTTTGTTCATTAATATTGCTTTTCATATTAGAGAATATAGATTTAAATCAAGCATGACCATTTCGAGCTATAGATATTTAAAACTATGCAGCATGAATTAAGTTCTTTCAAGACAGTTATTAATATTTCCTTTTGGACACTAAATTGGCATATTATAATAAAAAATCCAACGTCAAATAAATATAAAACATGGTAAATAGTAAATGATTGGTAAATTTCCCGCGTAAAATTCCATTGATTGATTTGCAAGCATATTATTCAGAAAATAAATTACTTTTTATATGAAAATCTCTGTCTGGCTTCACTGTTTTAGTAAGAATTATCCTATCTCTTACATTTATACTAGGAACTAATTTCACTGTTATATTATCGACAACTAACTCGTCCAATCGCTCACGAGGTCACTACAAATCCGTCGTCATCGAACCATCAATCACAGCTGTCTCTAAAACAATAACCGTCTATATTAATTCTTCCATAATAATAACCTATTACTGTTCATAACTTTATATTATCATTGATAGTCAACAGTTACTTAGAGTTGCCCTTGGGCAGTTGTCTGCCTAATGACTCGTCAAGATTAATGGTCTCACTAATTACACTTGTGACAATCAATGTATCTTAAAGCGAGCTTTTTGTATCGGTAGGCACTTATTAATACGTAGGTCAACCCATTGATGAGCCCTCAACGTAATTGGTTATGTAACTTTGAAGGTTTAGTCAGATTCCTTTGGTTTTAGCTAGATTGTAGTTCCAGATCATAATACATTGACGTATCTATTAAATTCGTTATTATTTAATAGAGGTATTAAACTGATGATTAATTCCTTAGCGTTGATGACGATCCTGATTAATGTGAATTTTTAATGACCGATCCTAATTATGTAACGTTTTAGAATCATAACTTGTATTTCCAAGCTAAATGTTGAAATTTTGGTCACCAAAATGTTACATTTGAATTCTGGATTGCATTAAAACGTGCTAAAATTTGTGCTATTTCCTAAAAGCAATTAAAGTTACTGAAAGTTAGATTAACGTTCCTTACGGCCATAATATTAAACTTATATTACATAGTACTTACAGAGTAGCGCAAAGTACCGGTGGACAAAAAAGAAAACTTTAATAACACGGGTTTACTTTCAAATGTCTCAATATAGGCATGGACTGTATTATTTCCAGTTAGTACTCGTACAAGCTCTTTGTTAGTAAAATTTTCTTCATCGATCCAATTTTTCAACAATTTTAGAGCATTTGGAAGTTAAAGTTTTAGGCAGTGGACTCACCTTCTCTCCTCATGCCCATTTTGAGACATTTCCTGAGTCGGCAGTACTGGCACTGGTTCCTGTGGTGCTGGTCAATGGGGCAGTTCCTGTTTCCTCTGCAGGAGTACGTCAGGTTTCTTCTGACGGACCTCTTGAAAAAGGATTTGCAACCTGTTGAAGACATATTGGATTTGAAAATCATTGATGAGCTCTTGTGAGCATTAAACATAATAATGCAAAGATCAAGAATTTGTAAAATTGCATGAGATTGTACCTCATAGATCGATTATAATGAGAGAGCCTAATACAGATGTTCCGAACATAGCTCCCGCAGATTTAGTAGCATTAATTAATGAAGTGTTTACTAATATTTACTCGGCAAACGAAATAATTTAGAAATACTTTATGGGCGGTAGTAATCAGTCGTTAGTCAAGCGTGTTAATACGTTTAATGCCATTAACATAATCCCATTTATCATTGGCTACTCGATACGGATAATTTGACAATTCGTATGGAAGCATACGATCGAATCGTATCTTTGGAACAGTTAAAATACCAACTTAACGATCTATAGACAGTTAAAACCACTCTCATGAATATATAATTCGTTTACATTAGAATAAGAAACAATTTGCCTTAAACAACAGGTTTTCCATATCACCGTAAGGCTTATCTTATTAAATTTAAAGCCCATAATCGCGTGTGGAAAATTTCGCAGAAAGCCAGCTTAATCTAAGAATTCGATTTTCATTACAAAAATTATAGTATCGAAGTCGCTGTAAATTATAAAAAGCGGCATAAAAACGTGATCATTTATGGAGTATTGTCACACTTAAAAGGTATTATTAGTTTTGGATAATGTATTGGTATTTTGGGTTGTTTAAAGTGGGCTGATTATACAGTAGGTAGAGTTAAAGCAGTGGGAGGTGTTTTGAATACAATATCATCATCGGAGAGTAAGATATGGGTGATTTGGTTGTTATAATTTAAATATTCAAATGGTTGATCGCTCGGACAGCTCGTCAGTGGAGCTTGCGTGTTTGTGTGCCATTAGTCGCGAAGGCAAATATGTGGATTCCGTAGCAAATTGAACAAGGTTAAATGTAGTTCAACATTTAACGTTGGAAGCTTTTGAAAATAAAATGCTGTGCTTGTTAATCAATTATTACTGCTGTTTACATCAATGACATCGTTTTATTTTCGCGTGTGGCGCTTTTGGTATTTTATTTACATTTCTGTGCAAATAAAGAACACAAATTCAGTGTAACGAGGCTAATAAAATTTACATGCTCAACGAAATATTTTTGGGAAACTACCGAACGTTAACGTACTTGTGTACCGTTCAAATAGCCGTCATGTAAGACTCGTGTAATGGTCTTAGATGTAAACTTCAGCTAGGGTCACCATCTGTCGGAATTCGTCAAAATTCTGTTTACCTGGTTTTAAAATTTATTTTTGTGACTGAGATGGAACAATTTTGTGCACGCTAACTAAAACCTTGTCTTCGTGTTTATTATTGTATTTTTGGCTAAAATGTCCGTTGTTTTGTCCAGATTTTAGTCAGGATTTAAATTCCAAGATGGTAGCCCTGTAGCGTGTTTTGGGCAACAAAGCGCATATTTCCCCGTCCGCCACATTCTTGATACCGTTAGGGTCACGTCGAGATAAGCTGTAAGGCAGGGTACATACGGTGGATATGCAGTGATAGGTGGATGCTATGATCTTACAGCAAAACGCAGGTCTTCGCGCCGCTTTAGAAGAGAGTTATTAAAGAATTTAAAGAGCGCAAGGCAATAAAGTCTGACATCATTCAAACGTAATCAGAAACCATTTTTGCGTGAAAACAGCTCCTTAGTGAAGATATAATCCTAAAGGTTTTTAGAATAGTTTTGGAGCTTTAACTGTGTTAAGTTACTTAAGATTCATTTAAAGTGCCGTATCAGAAATACCTAGAGACGTTAAAAAAATAAAAATAAACTAATTAAAGGTCAAATATTTAGTCTGACAGATTTCTCATCATGGTAAGGTAATTGATCATCGAGACATTTGTGACTTGTGGAAACTTTCTGGAAAAACCGGCGTTTTTAAAAACGCCCCATCAATGATTTCCCACCAAAACCGCCTCCAATTACCGCTATCGTTGAGAAAATCGAGTCTTGCAAATTGTGTTTCACAGATGATAACACAGCGCGGTGATCCTATCAACAAAATAGTTGAAGCAGAAGGCCCAGTCAATACAAATGCCCCAAATAGTCCTGGTTAGAAAAAACAATACCAAAATTGGTAGTCTGAAAGTTTATGGTGGCTTAAGACCTGCATATTATGTATTATTTTTATCCACAACGAGGGATTAAGCTCTTGTGCAGGACACACCTGATGGAAAGTGATAGATGAAACCTTCATTCAGAATTCTCAAGCAAGGGAGGAATTGGCTATCTTACCTCTAACTGCCGGACAACATTAATGCTATTAACATTGTTGTTATGGTGACAGTATTAGGTAAAATGATGGTAGCTAGCCAAGCGGCCAAAATGAGCAGAAAATGTTGCCCACACTAGGAATCGTGGTCTTACCACTAGATTAAAGCGGGGGTTGGCTTACGCCCGTATTCACAAACATTACTATGAGGTCTCACAGTGCGCGTGGACGCACAGGGTGATACATGAACAAGTCACAGAGCATCGTTTGTGAATACAGGCGAAAGTCTTATCATGTTAGTACGGATGACTCGAGTGGGTCTACTGCGTATCAGTTAGTAATGTTAGGTAAGAGAAAATCCAACAATGGCTAAAAGATTATCCGTTACGAACAAACATTAATTTCATAATCTTTTTTGTATCTGAAAGCTGCTGAAAATATGGGAAGTTATGTTGGAAAGCCTCTATAAATATTAGTTTTCAATCTATAGGTGGTGTACACGCACGCACCTTTATCTACCAATAGATAGTAATAATTTAAGGTTCCTACGTAGTTTCTAATATCGATAAAGTGTCATTACGAAAAATTAAATAGCAAGCTTAATACATTTTGATAGATTTCTCATTTTAATAGAGTCGCTTGAATCATATAAGGTTACGTTACGATCTCATGTCTCGTTTATGTCTAATATAAAAATACATTTACAAAGTTGTTGTACCTAAAGGCTGTACTAGTAACTATGTTCAAGATTTTTGTAACCCTATGGCCTATGTTCAACAAAAACTGTGTTTTACAGATTTAAACTAAACTAAGGTCATAATGGGGTTTACCATGATTAATCTTTGGGGTAGTCCCAGAAATCCGTAAGAAAGGCTAGAACCCAGAGCCGTAAAACCAATTATGAAAAAAAACAAAGTCGCGTGCTTCATTGACCGACATCGCGTGACGTAATTGATCGGTGGCAGAGTACACTCACGAAGGCGAGTGAGCTTTACTTGTGTGTGTACATGGTATATAATTTATGACGATCTATAACAAACTAAATTTCACGCGGGTGAAGCCGCGGGCAAAAGCTAGTTCATGAGCTTATAGACAGTGGATTCCTAGCCCTTTGGGTATGGATATGGAACCCTAAAAAATCTAAGGATAATTTCAATGTCGTAGTCTATTTTAGTTGTTATGAGTTATGACGAATCATAGGCCCTTTATTTTGCGTTGCTATGACTCATTTGGGGAAATATCTGATTAATTTTCATGAAACAACAACATCGGACTACGATATTATTGAAAAGTCACACTTATTACAAATAGTTAAGATACCACAGTTTTTAGTTTAATATTGTCATCCAGAGTTTATTAATTTCACAATGAAATGTAAACATTACGCTATAACATAAAATGTGACCATTTATTAAATAAATATTTCTAGTTCGCAGAGGTTTAATCTTCTAATAAATAAAATTCTAGTGTCACAGTGCTTGTAACAAAACTCCTCCGAAACGGCTTGACCGATTCTTATGAAATTTTGTGTGTTTGCTTTATTTAGTCCGAGAATAGTCGCCTAGGGGTGATAAGGCTTTTTAACGCGTACGAAGTCGCGGGCATAGCTAGTATAATAATTATGATATTATTATAATGTTCGATGGTAAAATACAAAGCACATTTTGAGTGTAACAAGGATATTCTTATCTATTAGTAAATTCTCGAATCGTATTTAAATAAATCGACAAAATAGCTCTTATGGCACCGATTTTAGGTTCACAATCTTGTTACCAAGCGCGTGTTTTTGATTTAATATTGCGTAACGTCACTATTTGAAGGTGAACCCGAAGTTTTAGTTTTGGCAATATAAGTACAGACAGTGTCAAATCGTACGTGACACGCAAAATGGCCAAAAAGTTAGTCCTTATTTCAATTGGAACAAAGACGTATTGCGTACAGAAGCTACTTTGGGTGTCACGAACCATTTGTCGCTGACTGTACCTACTTTTATGGTGCGCGTGCGTCCACACTGGGCGAAAGGGCTCGCGCGGCAAGCTCGACATCCTGCTCACTCAAGAGCAGGGTGAGCAATACTGTGTAGGTTTGTTGTCGACACAAAAAGAAAATAAGAAGTACGGCTAGCACGAAAAACTTTCGAGTTCGAATCGTTTGCGTATTCGAATCGCCACCAAAATATTTAGTACGAAAACTACAACTGCGCCCTTGTGAACGTGTCGTAAAGTGATCTTAGTATGAGAAATGGTTGCACAAAACTTATTTTGAAATCAAAATTGTCACGTTATCGTTTAATTCGAAGGTTGAGTATCGAATTTTGTCGAATTCGCAAACGATTCCAAGACGAAAGTTGTTCATGCTAGAGGTACAGGATGACCAGCGTGCCGCGCGAGCCCGTTCGCCCAGTGTGGACGCACCATTACCCCAAGTCCCAACCCGTATGGCTCACGCCTAGGGAGTGTAATTTAAATCCTGCAATAAGTAAATTATGAGGGTTGTGATCCCGCAGTGGAGAATAAATGATCTGATGATGACGACGATTAAAACGTACCTCAAAATAAACCAGTGTCCATTTTGCGTTTTTCATAGCCACGATAGCCGAACGGTGAAGGGGTCGGAGTGGCTGACTCGAGATCCGAGGAACGCGGGTTCGAGTCCCACCGCCGCTCGACTATTGTGGTGAGCCCACTCGTAACACAAGCTTATTTAGCTTAACACGAGGGGCTAATGGGACTATTAGTAATTTGGGCAATACAGATTGCTAATAATCTTAAAAAAAAAGTTGGAATATTCTTATGTAGCAATTGATTACACTTAGTGTCAATAAAATATGTAATTAATTTTTAATTTAATTCGTTTTCGAAGTGGAGTGAGCCGAAATTGAATTAGAAGCGGATCAATTACACAGAATCATTATGTACATCATTAATCATCAGGTGTGAACTGAAAAATCATTAGCGGGGTATGAAGCAATCTACGGTTTAAATTATTGAAGAAATTGCTTTTAGACGATATTATACCTACAGAATGTCGAATTGATAAAAAAAACTAGTAAAGATTATGATCCAACTTCAAAAGAAAAGAAGTATAATTTGTGAGTTTGCGAATTTGTTTGACTTTGAATTTGGTTAACTCTTAAAGATTTTACACCAGTAGGTACATATATAAAATCCACACAGTTAATTAATAAATAATAATACAATTTCTATCCTATTGTTAGTAGGGTTTCTGAAACCAAAGTTATGTTATGTTATTATTACTATTTTAACTAGATTTATAATAACTATATTTAACACATTAAAAGCCTATAACTAGTTTTAACACGTCCGTCCTATCAGACCGATGTCAATACAAAGGTAATTGTTTGAATTGGCCGCTGCGATACAAGCTTTCTAGCTTAGTGCAGAGACCGTCAGAATAAACTGTACATGTGACATCTTTGAGAAATAAATACTTTTTTACTTTTACTTTTTTACTTTTAGTTAAACCCGCGGGCAAAACAACAACAGGTGAAAACATACAACTGATACTCTATAACTCTCTTTCTCCACTCTATAACTATAACGAATGACGCCGTAATTAATACACCCATCATCACACGATTAGGAAATTGTCCCTAGCAGGAACTCCTAGCTACTGATAGGGTCATTATAGTGTCGAAAAAAAGGACCTTACACACTCTACCTCCTACCGTAACATAACACTTGATGTTGCAACAAACTTGATTTTTTTCACAAATAAACAAACATAAATTCCCATATTAAAGCCATTAATTCTTCATTATATTTCGCATCTTAATTAATACTCAAACCAAATTAACATCTAACGAAGGATATCTGCATATTACGTGTATGAGCCAATGACTTCCCTTAATCATTTCATTAAGACAGCACAAAAGAATGAGTTTAATGAAAAATTACCGGCTTAATGAGAGGAACCGATCGCGCTTAATGACTAGGTCCTGTTTGCGGTCCTATATGATATACAGGGTGGAAACGATAAGTGATCTCACTCGATTATTTCTAAACTATACAAGATATGGAAAAACTGGTTACTGATCCTGAAACTGCTTCATGAGATCTATCAAACGGTATCAATAATAGGTTACAGAATAAACTGCTTCCTCATCACTTATCGTTTCCACCCTGTATAGAGTTAGTATAATATGTATATGTAGAGTCGATAGCACATCATACTGTATTTGTTGCAAAATGGATCCTATTACAATTGGATAGAGTAGACAGACATGGTTTGCTGCTGTCTTTACATGTTGTAGAGCTCTTATAGTTTTATATTTATCGTAATTTGGGGTATTTGACTGCTGTTAAATCAGTTTTCGTCTTTAAATGATGTTTTTGTCTTTGAATTCGAGATTTATTTCTGTTTTTACTGCTGTTAAAATATTTTTAATAGGAACTGCGATTTCGTTTGCGTGAAGTTCAACACCCCTCTTTAGAATGAATAGAGCCAACATCTAGTGTTGTAAAATATCATCAAATCAAATCAAATCACTTTATTTGTAAAAAATGTGGGTAAAAATGATGACAATGAATATGGAAAAATAGCACAAACACATTTACCATTACTGGCATACAAATATTTTATGGTATCGAATTAATATTAAAAATAAAAATAACCCAAAGTTTTTTTCTTTGTCTATGATTCCTTGTATCTGGTTTATCTATGAATAAATCTCTCATGTTTCTTGCTTTCAAAGAAGACAGTCGTTTTATTTAACTTATTATTGGTAACATGGTAATGGTAATTGTGTCATTCGGTTAAATCAATATAAAAGTAAACAAAGTAAATTACAATTCAATACAGAACTCTACAATTATCTCCATGCAGCATTCCATATAAAGTAATAGAAATAAACACAATATTATTTAACGTACAAAGAATATTATTTCAGGAAAATGTTCAAGCAAAAAAATACGCCTTTGAAAACTTGTGTGTGAATGTGTCTGGAAATAGCATTTTGAGGTCAACAACACGTAAACAGTGTTCCAATACTGAATAGGATTTATTCACCCAATCACAATGAGCATTAAACAATGTAGTTTCACAACGAAAGGCTAAGGACGGACCAATGACAAATTAACATATTAATAATGTCGACAAACAAATGACCGTCAGGTGTATCGATACTCAACAGTCGACACTCGATAAGCCGGAATCTGTTAATTTTCTTAATGACACGTCAATTGCTTATAGAACGCGCTATCAAACCGAACTCTCGGTAAAAAGAATACACATTATTTAACGTTATTTATCGTTAATAAAATATTTGACGCGACGGTAAATCGTTTTTATAGATAAAAAAAGCGTAAATTTTCGATTTACGACGTGACAAATACGTTACTCGCGTGTAATATGGCGGCGTTAAATTTCCGAGATGGCCGTTAACGTCGCGCGACCAAGTGTTTACCTTATTAACGCGTGGCGAGTACTTGTTTAATTCACATAAATAATATATTAAGTTGAATCAAATTTTCATTAAAACCCGCCGTGATATTCGACCGTGGTGCTTTTTATTGACAGTTTTAGTGTTCGGAAAGTGAGCCACACACGAGCCGAACGTGAATTCAATTTAAAAAGTGGAATGAGATAAAAATAAATAAGTTCGGAAAGACACTTATGTTTAGAGTCGGTCATAAAGATAGGGTTAACTGCCACGGTATCGCGGGACAAAACATACCATAAACTGACCGGTTATAGTGGCCGGTAGTGCGGGGTCACTTCGGATATCGACACACCAACGCACTGGTGTAAGTGATACATTGTTTTAACTTGCAGGTTTTTTGTGATGGTTCTGAAGATCACGGAAGAGTTCAACTGACCACATCGTGCTATGGCACAATGATGAGCATTATTTCAGTGATGATACATCATCTGTCCCGTTTTCGTGAAATATTGAAAACTTAATAGAAACCAAGACGTAGAAGGTATAATTAATTGTACGAGTAGCATTGTAAATGAGTTGCAGTGTTGTTTTAAAAAGTGGATTTACGTGTTTTCGTACAATATTAGAGAAATTTGTTGTCAATGAAGCATCAATTAAGATTATATTCTTGTAAATAGCTTGTTTAGCATTTGTGATGTGTGAAATGATTGGAATATTATGTTTATGTTTATTAATGTAACGATAAAACAGTATTTATTTCTTAGAATTTCGAAAGCGTTTTGATGATTTGAAAATTAAATATTTGGCTAGTAAAATCATCTATGGGTCAAAGTTGGTTTTTAACATAAAGGTGACATTTTGAACATGATTCTGGTGTTTGCAAAAAAATTGGTCAAAACATCGATAAGTCGCTTGATCCCAACTCTAAAGGCAGGTGTCAACTGCAATCACTATTGTCGCTCACGGACGCAAGCATTTAAGTCAAAAGGAGCGCTTCTCTGGAGAACTTTGTCGCTACAACACCTTTAAAGTTTTAGTGCGCACCACCTCCGCGTAAAGTCCGGTTTTATTTAGACAAGGTTGCATTACAATCAGCGGGAGGTCCAGATGTTAATAAAGTAGATTTGTCGACATCAAAATAACACTTTATGGGACTGCACTAATGCGGTTTATCGATATAGTCTTACGTCTTATAGTAATCGGAATCGGCTTAACAAAGAGTTTTGGTACTAAAACGGATTAGAGAGATAGAAATGGCTTACAATACAAATGTTGATCGCGCTGAGAAGGCAGAACGGATTATATTGACGCGGACTTATTCAAAGATATGCACAATGATATTCAAGTGCGCTGATACTAGTTTGTGCCGATGCTTTATTTTAAACCAAGGTGTTGTGGTATCTTTTCGCGACTAGTTATTTGTACGAAATAAATGTAAAATTAAAATTTTTAGTTTTTCAATTGCGATAATTTATGTTAACTACAGTCATTGTGATCACGATTTTTATCATTTAAGAATACGTGTACCTATGTCAAAAATAATATTTTTTCAGCATAAACTGTTTCTATGGCTTGATACTAATTAATAATTTTGCTGTATGACGGTAATTCGCAAATTCATCATTGTCATTCAACCTATATGTTATTGTCATTAGCTATACTATCAGTCTAAATCTTATAACTAACATTTTCAATGAATCGCTGTTGGTTTCTATAAAATAAATAAATAAAATAAATGGGAGTCGCGATACCAAGAAAGAAAGGGTTGCAAAACTGCGTAAGGCACGACCCCCATACTTCTTAGGCCCCAGATTTACTAGCTCCCTAATTAATTCTAATCGAGACAAACATAATTAAAGTACATTGTAAAAGTGTCTTATCCAAGCTGGGTCACGCTTCAGTCGGACTAGCGACCCCGCCGGCGCCACCGCCAGTTTACCTACATTGATAAGGCTACCGAAATAGGCGAGCTTTCAAATTAAATTAGTATTATTTTATACTTTTAGGGGCCACCAAGGGAACAAAAGAAAACCCTGTCTCTAGTCGTAGTAGGGAATAAAAACTTGATGAGAAAGAAGTAAGATCTTGCAGCAAAAGCTTCCGAAGATTAAAAGTTCGATGGACTCAGAAAGTGTAATAGATGTTTTCTAACCGATTGCAGACGAGGAAGAATGGGAGAAAAGAGATGTCATTTATCTCGAAATTAGGTATACTATAAGGAACCATAAGAGCGTAGTAAGCGTTGAACTTGTCTGTTTTTGTCTTAACTTCAGCTTGATAAGAAAATACAGTGTGTGTAATTAAGCGCTGTTGCACAAAACACAATATGAGCGCAAAATAATTCCAAGATCAAATTGTTTCTTGTACCTACTGACAACGGCACATCGAGATGCACTAAAGTAATATTATTATGTATGTAGTTTTCATAGGTACGGTTTTTCAATAAAGATTGACAATTTAAAGTCTGATAATCGATTGTAACATTTTTGACACGATTTTAAAAAGTGCTGAGTTATAAAACATACAATTTACTAGTACAATATTACAATTTTCTAATGTAGAGACCCGCCAGACCAGGGGAGGTAGTATAAGGCAGCTGCTCTATGAAACGTGTTAATTGATTAAATAAATAGTTTGAAAGTAAGCTTGTCTGTCTTGCGTCTGCTCGTTTGCCTCCTGTCACATAAAAAAAATTGTACAACAAAGTTTGCGTCAACAACGATTTTCGTAAACACCCTGTTAGATAAATCTAGAGTACGACTTTTTGCATGTCGGCGCCGCGATGTCGGCGTCGTATCGCCCAATATCCTTAATTAGGGCAGTAATTATTATTTTCATTCATTGACAAAGTCGCACAAATCTATATTTAGAACTTTTTGGTCGGATTGGGGAATTTCGTTAAGATTGTTGTTTTGTTTCTGTGATTTCGATGTGTTATTGCCATTTGTGGATTTTTGGTTATTTGTCACATATTGTTACAAAATAATAAATTTCATTTAACCTGTACGTACACCGCTACGACTTAGGTTGAGTTGCACCATCTTATTTTAACCGTAACAATAACAATAACCGGTCCTTTTTGTATGGAGTTTGACAGATTTTTGACGTTTGTCAGAGTTAAAGTACCTAACTCAGATTACCTACTCATTGTAGTAGTTAATAAAATTTACTATAAGAAACACAAAGTTGGAACGGAACGGACGGCTTTATCTCTAATCGATGGGATCGAATCGGAAGTAATGATTTGAGTTTGAATTTCTTCTATGAGATTTTTTAAGACTAAGGACTATTTAAAAAAAACTTCAACATACACCAAATAAAGAGATTTTAAGACAGATTAGGTACAATAGTTTTCTAAAGAAACAAACATAAAATATTATTATTACAGGGAATATGATAATTTTCAACCAGCATAGGTATCGATAATGAAGTAGATACTTACCGTTACCTCTATAAGTCTGGCTTTAGTTACATAGAAATTTGCGTTTTGATAATTTGTATTAAAAATCAAGTTTGTTTGAACAGCATTAAATGTGTTAGGGTGTTAATTGTAAACGAAAGTAAAAAATGTGTCCCCAAAAATTTTATTTATATGGAAAAAATAAGTAGTAGGTAATTTAATAAGTCAATTATTGGTTTTAATTAAGGCCATATTAAAATCCTTTTAGGTATAGATTTACCATCCACTGACTAATAAGCACGCTTGCAATAAGTAGATCACTCATGAAACAAAATAATAAAATAAATACATAGGTAAGCCTACATATCTTTGAACTCTACCCCAAAAGTAAAAAATATGTAAGAATAAATTAAAACATTAATCATATTTCATATCAGTGACACCCGTTTTTAAAAAAATCACTTAAAACTATTACAGTCACCAAAGTGTTAATAATAAATTATTTGACACCCTTCTACGCCCTGCAAACAATCTTCAAAGCAACACAAAAGCTTTTTTGATCGCTGACTTCAACAAAAACGCTTTTTTAAAGGGAGCTTTAAAAAGCACGATCAAACTCCATACGATCATTGTTTACAAGCCTATCTAGAAAGCATGCGAGTTCGGAGCTTAACATTTAACCCGTCGGGGTCAAGGCTGGGTCTAAGGGGCCTGGTGTAATGACTGATGCACTGTTATGTCACTGATGACAGAGTTCGTTCACATGATAATGATGAGCAGTTCAGTTTAGTACGAATATGCGCTAAAATTAAAATAATTTTGTTTTTTGTTTACATCTTGGCTAAAATTTCTCAGAGAATTGATACGTAAATCTATAGACCTATGACTACAACGCCGCTATGTGATATAATCGTGACAGAACCTTATTTCAGTTACAGTAATAAAGATAGTTAACACTTTAAAGAAAAACTTTACTTGAATGATTAATTGATAGGGCAAAATAAATGAATTTGAATTCTATTTATAATGGTTTAAGTCTAAATGACGATTGCTTTCGCTCGATTAGGTTCAATATACTTTAGCAATTATTTATTACCAATATAGCAATAATTTATTTCTTACAAATATCTGTTTATGAAAATAGGAAATCTGCTTTGTATCAGCCGAACAGTTTTTCACTGTAGCATCTATTCTTACAGCCAAAGAAATCGTTTCGCAAAACACACAGCGCTAATGCAAGAAAACGTTATGATACTGATCTAAATTTTACGTTACTCGACGTATTTAACTTCATTATTATTGTCTGACAATAATAATTAACCCGACAAGGGCAAGGCTGTTCAGCGCTGTACAACTGATGCACGCTTAGGCCTATTATGTTACTAATGACACTTCATTAGTGCTATAACATGTCAATAATTGCAGTGTTCGCGAAAATGTGTGGGAGTTGCATTTTTCTTTTGTTTTTTCGCCTTTTCACATGTGGTGTGAACGGGTTAAGTTAGTATGAAGTAGTCAGTTCCATAGGGCTACTTCAAACGATTATGGATGCACATAAAGTCTTACATCATTGTGAAAATACACACGATGGGAAGACGGAATACTTAGAAATCACACTGTAGTTAATTTAAGAACTAGGGTTTTATCATTATCAATTAGGTATATGTATAAAACCTCAATTATTAATCAAAAACTATTAAAATCGTTAATACTTCTAAAATTTGCATGTACATATTATTACAAACAAACACACTATAATCCCTTATGAACATAAGGTCTTAAGATCTTTTTATATCTTGGTTGACAAAGTATAATATGAATTTTATTACATATTATCTACACTATATTGGCATACCTACATTAGGGCAGGCCTTTGTCAGGCATACAGAGGTGGTCAGTTGAATTGAGTTCATAGTATGAAATAAATAAAAATGACGGCACGTCAAGACAATCACTAACTGAATTAAATGAGATAGATTTCAATGAAGTTCCATGTGGCCTTTGCGTTTTGTTGACACTTTCGCATTTATGTTATTAGTAGTGGTAATTTATTAAGTATCTGTAGGGTACGTACATTGCATGTTCATTTTATTAAACTAGGATAACGGTGTTGACTGTCCAATTAGTCTGTATATTTATTGAACTATCTTAAGAAAAAATATGTATTGTTCAGTTGTTTGTTTTCCTAAATAAATTAAAAAAAAAAAAATTCTTTGAAAAATTTAGTAGGTAATAGAGCCATGCAAAGTCTTACTATTTATTTATCGATAAAATACAAACAAGAACCGTGGTTACAACTAGCTCACAACTGCAGCATCGTACTATTTCTAATAAATGTCATTTTGCTATATAAAAAAAATCTCTAGTGCTGTCCACTGCACAATAAACACGTTTATAAAGACGACCAAAGGGAAACTACCGTCGCTTTTCACCTAACACGAAACGATTAAGCAATTATTATATTACAAGACATTATCAAAGTTCCCAAGGCTTCACTTATAAACTTTTATGTCGACATTATCTGATCTCGCGGTAATCGTATCGTAATCGTATGTCGACTAGAGACGGGTAATCGTATAGAAATTCTTTTGTTTATTTTTCGAGGACTGTCACTATAATCACTTTATTGTTCACCACAAGTTAAATTGCAGAGAGCCTGAGTAATATTTTTTTAATTATTATTAGGCAATGGATACAAAATAAATAAGTTAATGGCGTTAACTAATAACTAAATGCTATTCATGCTTATTTAGGCAGACTAACAAACAAAAAATATTAATCTACCTACTCCTGCTTATTTCACTCATATTTTTAAAACTGTTCCCTATTTTATTTTGTGTTCTTAAAGTACAAATTCTAAATTCTAATAATTATCAAAAAAAAACTGCTATAAAAGTGTAATGGCCAATAATAATAAAAAACAATAAACTCCACAATTGAATTATTATTTACGGCTCTTATTCTCAAGGTAATTTAATTAATATCTTGTTAGGGGGTTCGAAGTGCTCCACTAAAAAGGGCGTAAGTAAGAAAACAGCAATTTCTGCTAACTCTGAATTTGCATAAAAGTGAACACCCTTATCTCCGGGGCCAGACTGTTTATGAAAACTTTGTCTTATTGCATTCTCATTACCAACGCAAAGTTCGGTTAATTGAGATTTTTGAGGTTAGGGGACTGATTAATTGAGTTTTATTGGTTTTGGGAGGAGTCTGATATTATCAATGTAATAATAATAATAAAATGAACTTTTTTTTATTGTTTTAACCTTATTAATCTTTTAAAACTTAGGCACTGTCACTATAAAAGTAACATTTTATGAGAAAACTACTTAAAAAAAACGAAAAGTCATAAGTTACATTTCATTGATAGTACCTACTAACCAATGGACCACTCTAGTCTGAGTAATAAAATATTTGAATTTGAAAATCACATTAGATCCGATTTCTTTTAATTAACGATTTAGGCAATTCTTGTTTTTTATGATAAGATAATTAACACCTGACTCACGCATTTTTTATAGCCGCCCGCCTACTTTCTTTCACTTCAATTTTTATTTACACTGCTTGTGCGAGTTTTTTTGACAATCAATCACAATGATCACGGTTATTTCAAAGAATAGCTTTTGTTAGTTTAAAATTTTTAACCATCGACTTTAAGATTGATTAAGTGCCTACCTAACCTACTTAGAGTGGGAGTTTTACCGACGGCATGCATATAATTATCGAGCTAGTGTTCGTCGCTAATTACTTTAATTACTATCCACGACTTCATTGATTATGTTTTTAAAGTTAAGTATTCCGACTTAGAAAAAAGTTTCTAATTTCCAACATTTCAAGAACTGACCGCGTGAACTTTGACCCGTACGCACAAATCTATTCTGTAATCGCACAATCCGCAATCACTGAGCACGGTACACATCACTTTCACTGCACACGCTACATACCCTCGCAAGTGAACTGGCCGTAGTGTTTGCCCGAGGATTTGTCGCCGCAGACGACACATTCCACGTTCTGGCCCTTGTCCGTAGCGGAGGATCCGCTCTGGGTCGAAGCGGCTTGGCTGGCCGGGGTGGACGGCAGCAGCTCGTCATCCCGCCACCCGCCGCGGAAGCCGAGCTCCAAAGGCGGGAGGTCGGAGCCTCTCGGAGGGCAAAGGCCCGGGCCACCGACCCCGCCGTATACTAGCGCTCCGTGCGTGATGATGCCGGTTGCGGTCGCAGCGGGGAACACGCGCGGCGCGCTTGTGTCAGGGGTCGCGGCTCAGTCGCGACTGACGCGGGTCTCAGGTCGGGCCAGGGCGCCGCGCTCCGCCATTGGCCCGGTGGCCCAGGGGCAGGGAGCGAAGGCCCCGCCACCTCGACCGCGGCCCCCCACCCCGCGGGGGGAAATCTTTCAGCTGTACGGTCGGAAGAAAATCCGCTGTGGGCGGTTTTCGCCGGTTTCAGAGTTACGGCCGTTGACGTTGCGGTGTTTTGTTCGAATGCGTTCGAAATTATTATTTTGATTTTGGAATTGTTTGTGTTGTCATTTGTTTTTGTTAATTTTATTCGCTGTTTCAAACTACGAACTCCTTTCAATTAATTTTAAAAATATTTTTTTTTTTCAATTGCAAACTTTTAGACTAAACAACTAAACGTTTCTTTTTTCTTGTTTTGTAATGGTAAAATAATTTCGTTAAAGATATTTTCAGTCCTTTTTTGGGGACGGTACCT
Source organism: Ostrinia furnacalis (assembly GCF_004193835.3). Lineage (NCBI taxonomy): Eukaryota > Metazoa > Arthropoda > Insecta > Lepidoptera > Crambidae > Ostrinia > Ostrinia furnacalis. Next base: position 9,826 of record NW_021132340.1, on the reverse strand, counting down.
GAAAATCCTACTTTGTATCAACTTTCCCGTTGCCTCCATATTTCTGCCTGCTGATAGCACATACCTAGCTACCCATACAACATTTACTTGAGGTATTTATTCGAGGAACTCGGGTACCTATAAGTAATTACGCAAGTTTAAGGGTGCGGTATGTTGGGGACGTAATAAAGTAGGATATAGGGAAACTGCCCTATATTTTTAATGACTTTTTGAGTTGTTATGGTTTGCTTTGTTATAGACGACGTTGTTTTATAAAGCTATAAGTTGAGTTTATACACTACATGTTTATTAACTCTCAATAAAATATTTGTTCTTGTGAATACTTTTTACTGTGCATGTGCTGTGGAACTTTTTTAGGTTACAACTATGGAAAAAAGTTATAAACAAATTATTTTAAAGCTCAAAATTAAAGCTCCACAAAAAGGATTGTAAAGAAATAATACTCATTTACAGAGCCTCAAGCATGAAAAAGTACTCAAATAATATGTGTTTTTAAACTATGATGTGATTTTTTGGCTTATACCCAATCCTTCTTCCTTTTCAACATTAGTAAAGATTATCCATTTCATTATTGATATTGCAATCAACAATCACAAAGTCTACCCTTACGAATCTACATTATCACAATCTATGCAAACCGCTGACCGTTCTGAAACAAAACACAATCGATCGCTGAAGCGCGCGCGCAAACTAGATCGATCTAGATCTCTGTGGGCGGGGCGCGGGGCGTGGCCTGAGGGGGAGGGGGGCGACTCGTGCGCATTTGACAGCGTGACGCGCTCGCGGCCTGACGCATCGACGGCTTTTGACATGCTAAATGGTGCGAATGATTTTTTGGTACTGGTCGGTTAACGGTTTCTTTCTGTATTTGTCACTTTACAGAATTTAAAATTTTACTACAACGAAATAAGGTTTTTTATGAATGGTAATTTTATCAAAATAATATAGCATTCAGTAGAAAGCATGAGACTGTTGGGACGTGTATTATAAGCGCCCTGGAAAGGGACTGAGTACTGAATGAAAGTTTTGACTTTGATTAAAAAAAAACATTTAATTATCGTAATGAAGCTAAAAATTTACTAAAGCTTAAATGTTATAAACATTTTAGCTTTTCTATTGGCCTATCTGCATATTGTCATATACAATTAATAACTAAGAAGCTCATGACTGCATGTTTATTCAATAAATAATTATGATATTAAGGATGCACTTTATAATATTTTTTCTTATTTTTATTAAATAGCAATCAATCCCCCACTGTGGGAGGTTTATTTATTCTGCCAATGTCGAGTGTATTATTTGATATTTTATAATATCTAGACAGAACATGGGTGTTTTAGTTCTATAGTTTTTTCGTGGCATTCAGTGAAGAAAACTTCATCACAAATAGTATTATAGGAAGGCAGCCTAAAGCTAAATTGATTTTAATAACTTTTTATATTATAAACAATGAGCTATTTTTCTTATAAGAAAAATCAAAATGTTTACAAGAGTTCATTCATATTGTGTACTTGTGTTAGGACTATTCATTTATTAATAGGTACAGTTACAGTACTAATCTCTTCAAACATCAAATTCACTGAATATCTAAAATCTCTACAAATTTAATTTATTTTACTCTGTGAGTCAGTAAGTTGAATTTTATCAAACACTTTACCAATTTTTTAACATGAACTCTACCACTGTTTTGGGACAAAGCCTGGCCCACATTGGGCCAGTGCTGAGAAGAAGCAGTGCATGAAATCTAACTAAACAAAGCAATAATTAAATAACTTTGTTCTGGCGCAGTCGGGTAACTACTTGAAATTACGCACGAATTAGTAGGTTTCTTCTGCCTGATGTTTTGCCTGCATGGTATTCGATCTGTCACAGAAAGTCTAATTCGCAAAATATATTCTAAAAGCTATGTTATAATACACTCTATAGATCTTACCATAAAAATAAATACGAATTTTGATACTAATCACCAACTTGTCAAATGATTGGTACCCAAGACGATTTTAATGACAAATGGATTCAAATGTATTTTTTTAAATTAATGAGCTTCACACAGTTCAAGACAAAAATATATCAAACAAACAGAAAAGTAAAATTAAGCATAATTACTTTGGCAGTTTTATTAAAGTATTTAATATCAAACCATTACTGACCTAACCTTTAGAATATCGTTAAAATATTTCTACCATAAAAAATGGAAGACGATAACCGTTAGAAAAACCTAATTGTGTTATTTACAAACGTTATGTTAATTAATGTAATTTCGTAATCCCAAGTATGTAAGTAGGTATTTACCGTTATCAGTTGCAGAGGGCTTATCAACGTGTACTAGTTATATCGTTTTAATGAACTAACACTACAAAGTATTTGTACTTTCAAATACGTTTATTTCGCCTAATTGCTAAGTTTGTTTGTCACGTATTTTTATTGATAACTTACATGAATATTTTTCGTGATTGTTGTTTAGTATAATATTTTTTTAACAATGCTGTACTGGTCAAAGCTATTTAAAGATTTTTATCATTACAATATTACTGCCAGGTGCTAGATTTTGAAAGTTTTTTTTTGCCTTTAATTAAACGTTGCTCAGCTGTCAAAAGGCATAGGCTGGGTTACACCATCTTACTTAAACTGTAACAAACGTCAAAAATCTGTCAAACTCCAAACAAAAAGCACCGGTAAGTGTTATAGTTACGGTTAAAGTTAGTTGGTGCAACTCAGCCATAGTTTTTGGTCCATAACTAACATTAATTAGTAAGGGTCATTGGCTCATTGCAGTCGTATTATGTTTCACTTAAAATAATTATCACATTTTACATTTCTTTGCAAATTACTAACCTGAATGTTAACTTCCGTTACTTCAATATTTAGTAAGCTCAATCGTCTGTATTCACAATTTCAGTATTTTTCAGGCCCTAACGCATTCCATTAAGACCGTCAATAAAGATGCTTCCAAAATATTAGTTTTCATAAGTCCACCGCATTTTTCAGTCCCTGGCATCCCATTAAGACCGTCGGCGAAGACAAAAACAAAAGCCTGTGAGCCAGGTGTCTCACCCCGGGGTGAGGGGTGCGGGGTGAGCCGGTAGGGCGGGTCAAAGGTCGCGCCGCCCCGCCCCGCCCACGGCTCATGAATAAAACGCGGAAAACAGGAAAATTGGGAAAAACCATTGAATGGGACTGAAACTGGAGATTGGAACTGGAAACGTTGAGGATAGATTTAGTGAGTATTTCGTGGCGTATGTTAGGATATTTTAGTGTGCTTACTGTGCTTAGTGCAAGTTTTCATTGAATGTTGTCATTAAGTTTATGAAAATTTTAGTTCTTGAAAGTATCTCTAGCGACGCTGTACAATCTTATGCCCGTATTCACAAACATTACTATGAGGTCTCACAGTGCGCGTGGACGCATAGGGTGACACACGAACCAATCACAGAGCTCCATTTAACGCTGTGCGTTCGATTTGCTGCTTCACTTAAGAAAGCATTTTTTGTGAATAACGGGCGTTATATTTCATGTCATTTTTAAGCAGTCGCTAGCGATAACGTATGGTGTAAACTCGCACAAGCACACTGACTGAGGTGTAGTCGAGTTGAAGATGAAAATAACAAGAAGCTTTTGAATAGGAGAAGGACTAAATTAGGTGTGTAAGTTAGAACCGATCTTTAACTATGATTTATTTGAGATCTGGGTCAAGATTAATATTAACGTACGAGACCAGGAGTAGGTATGTTTGATTCAACATCTATCGAATATTATTTTTAAAATAACTTGTAAAAATCGAACTGCCAATTAACGCCAGAAAAAAATTAATAACTACCTATCTATCACGAAATCTTTTCATGACATTCATCACTGACTCCAATCATAATGAATACTGCACAAAGCATTAATTTGTTCATGTCAAACTGGTACCGATTGCAATATTTATTTTATTGAGCTGTGCAATTAGACAACTAACATCTGGCCTCGAATACTACCAAAAATCCATAACTAACTCCGTTTCCAGAGTTTTAATGATGACGTCTTAAAGAATTTGTGTCTTATTGAAATACTCTTATTAGTTAAGCTACCGCAAATCCTTTGAGTATACCTAGACAATACACACAATAGCTTAACTATCTACAAACATAGACATACAACATCCCAAAAGTTAAGTTTCATCTCAAGCTCACTCTCAAGTTGTTGAGTCGCCTCCATCGATCGGTGTCGCCGCTGCCGCTCGCCTGAGTAATTGGGTGCGCTTTGTGGACTCTAGCTTTTTAGAGAGGAAATACGGTGCTAACCGACTGCAGAGAAGTGGGTAATGTTTTTGTTGTGTCAGTGTGTATTTTAACGTCGTTTTTGAAGTACCTAGTTTATGCACATAAGACTCGTGCACATGCACTTATGCACTAAACTTTAAGCTAGCCCTGATGAAATGCTGAAGTGGATAGCAGACATCAATTACTAATAAAACAATTTACTCGTACATAAAACACTAGAATGACCTGAAACCCCAACTAACTCTATAATTCAGTTTATTTTAATAATTGTACTTTATTAGATGGACAACGTCATAATATTCTGTCATACAAAATCAATTTTGACAGCTCATACAAAGATACTTACTTCTATCTCTACTAAAATTAAAACTCCTATGTCAGGATTTTCGTGAACCCAATTTATTCTAAGCCAACATTTTGTCATTTTTGCAGTATCACTGTAATGTCTCAAGGAAGCCATTGCGGCACGTGTCATTACCGTCACACATAGGACTCTGCATGGATCGGCCATCGGCGCGCAATCAATGCGGGTAGCGTTGGGAAAAGAGATTGATAATATTATATCCTTGGACATTATACACTGGCATTTTTGCAGTATCACTATAATGTCTCAAGGAAGCCATTACGGCACGTGTCATTACCGCCGCACATAGATCTCTGCGTCGATCGGCCATCGATCAGCCGCCCGCGCACCATGTGGATCATTCAGGGGAGACGGAACGCGGGTAGCTTTGGGAAAAGATACAACTAGCGGCCGCCCGCGACTTCGTACGCGTGGATCCCGTTTTACCCCCTTCATCTATATTAAGCGGTTTAGTTTTTTCATACAAATGTTTTTTCCCGCTAACTCCTGTACCCGTGGGAATTTTGCAATATCCTGTTGTAACTAAGCTTTAAGTTTACTAAGGTACCTGCATGCCAAATTTCAAGCGTCTAACTTAAGCGGTTTAGATTTTTCATACTAAAGGATTTTCCCGCTAACTCCCGTTCCCGTGGGAATTCCTAAGTATACTATAACCTGCCCAGGAGTATGAAAAATAATTGTACCAAGTTTCGTTAAAATCCGTCGAGTAGTTTTTGTTTCTATAAGGAACATACAGACGGACAGACAGACAGACAGACAGACAGACAAAAATTTTACTGATTGCATTTTTGGCATCAGTATCGATCACTAATCACCCCCTGATAGTTATTTTGAAGATATATTTCATGTACAGAATTGACCTCTCTACAGATTTATTATAAGTATAGATATTATATCCTTGGACATTATACACTGGCATTTTTGCAGTAGCACTGTAATGTCTCAAGGAAGCCGTTACGGCACGTGTCATTACCGCCGCGCATAGATCTCTGCGTCGATCGGCCATCGATCAGACGCCCGCGCACGCTGTGGATCATTCAGGGGAGACAGAATGCGGGTAGCGTTGGGAAAATAGATTAATAAATAAATAATAATACATATTCTTGGCAAGTTCAGCTTGAACTACGTCTTAGGGAACTTATTGACTTGTGACTTTGGACTCTAAAAGGTATTAAATGCTGTTATTAACAAAAACAATAATTTTGATCTTAAAATACAAAATATTATTCTAGACTTTTAGGCTTTCTACATTGGAGACCTAACGTAATATTTAACGTAACGATATCATATTTTAAAACAAAAAATTACGAGTTTCTGTCGAATTACTGATACGATTATGATTTTCATCAATAGAAAGCTACATTATTTCTGGGTGATACGCTTTAAAATAAATCCACGTCAAACGAAGCTAGTTTTTTGATCATTGAGAAAGTACACATTTTGGTTCTCTATCAAACGCTTATTTTTCATATTACAAAGCAGGAAGGCACTGGATGCCGCTACCAACAGGGCGATATGGAAATCATTGGGGGAGGCCTATGTTCAGCAGTGGACGTCCTGATGATAAGCTGAAAATCTACGGTTCCTGCATACGATTCTACGATTCTTTTAACATTTTCCAACCAGAAAAATACAACTACAATAGAGTCCATTTATACTGTTACCAGCCAAATGACAGCGCTAACTGGTCCCGCTAAATATACCGTTACAGGCAAAATAAATCAATCAGTTCCCATCACAATTTAACCGGGATCGATTGGAGGAACAAAACGTAACAAATCTGTCAGCTCTAAATCACTCGCTGCCATCTTGTTTCTTTATTTGCTGAAGATGCTCCTTTTCCAGTGCTATGTTTACACCGAAAGAAGTCAGTGCCAATTTTAGAGACGGCTTTGTAGTCATTTAGGTACCACTTTGATAATGCCTGCAACCTTTTTAGTGTAAGTATGCATTAAATAAATATAAGGTGGTAAACGCTCTTGGTTTCAAAATTAAGTGTACCTACTGTCAATTAAAAATATGATCGAACATCACCTTTTCTAGAAAATTACAAACATGTGTGGATAACTAGTATATTTATTTTCAAGACTGTAAAACAGCGAACATTCCAATTGTAAACGCCTCAAAATTACAAAACCTTTGACAATATTTTTTTTTAGTTAAATTTAAATGAACAAGTAAACGATTTTTGATCAAAATATTCAGTTTCAGGAGGTTCAATGTTTGAGTACGAATTTGTATCCTCAATTCATACAGTTAAATTTTATTCATATTAACAGAACAAATCAGAACACAAGTCTATTTTTAAAGACAGTGCTTTTTAAGACTGCTCTAAATCATTCAATTGCAGACTTGCCATTCTGTTTGCCAATTCTTTGTCTCGGAGTGTCTGTACATTTTAACTTCTTTGGCAGTTTAAATATAGAGAAAACAAAAATGTGTCTGTGGTGTACTCTGTGTGAAAGCTTACTTAATTTATGACTGTTTCATTGAGTAAAAAGATGAGTATAGAATTTTGGGAATACTTAGGACGTGCAAATAAATAAGGGGTTTGATTTATTAAACTCTCCGACTACGGTTTTGACAGTGTTAAATTCGGTTGATTTCAACATAATACTCGTAGTCGTACCTCACTCACTTCAAAAAACTCAACTTAAACTCATGTTTTCTGATTAATTTCATTGCTAGGACCTGCAAGAAGCGGTTGTCTCGATTATTATAATTTCTGCTTACCAAGTAGTAACTAATTAGTAATCTGTGGTCAAGGTTTTAGTGGTGGTTAGGTTAGGGATGTTACGGATATTGGAATAACATTATACCGGTTTCGGTTACGGTTGCGGATATTTTTTTATTTCGGATATCCGAAAGTTTCAGTTACGGTTTCGGATATCCATAACATCCCTGGTCAAGGTAGACTCTACAGGAGATGCAATGGTGGGAATGTCAACTGTATCTTCGTCATACAAAATAATTAAAGGGACTTTTCGGTAACATAAACTTAAAACCTATTTATTTCATATTTAGTCAGAAGTTCAGAACCTTTATTCATAACCTAAGCACAAAATTACCCTTAAATTGACCAGTCTGATTACTTCATAATAACAAAAACTAAACAGCGTATTCCAAAAAATCATACCCGTTTTCTAAGATGCGGTATAAACCGCACCAGCTGTTTTCCAGTTAAACCGTAATTGTTATCAGTACATAACCTATTTCTTAGCGATAAGGGGGAGGGGGGAGGTTATCACGCCTGTCCTCGCGGGACGAGGTGTGCATGTGTGGGTTATCGTAACTGCTTACAACCAGCTCTTAAATGTTGTCACTCGTCAGAAATAAGTTGGTTGTTGACTTTTTAGTGCGTTTTATCAATACTTGGCCAGAAAATTCTTGTTCTATTTGTATACCTACTAGGTCCTCCTTAGGGCTTCAGGTCTTTCTGAACATTGATTACTCCTACAGATTCATATTTTTCATTTGTCTAAAGGTGCTTTTCAGGGCTCTAGATTTTTCCAAACATAATGCTGTCTTTCCTGAACACTATAAACCGGGCCTTTTCAAGGCGAGAGTGAATAGGCACTTACAGGGCAGATATGTGCCATTCTAGACTACATATCACTTAACATCAGGTGCGATTGCGGTCAAATACCTGATTTGTCTTGCATAAAAAAATTTAGACCTGTTCTAAGACGAAATAGTATAAAAAATAGTAACCTTTGTCAGAATTTTTTTTATTACAGGAAATGCTATTTAATTACCTACAAAGTAGTTACAGGTAATTGTCAGTTTAGCGGATAAGGCAGATATCTCTTAAAATATGTATGTGATATCCAGAAATAGGATACTTTTTTAGTCATGATTTTCTTGATTTATTTCTTCTTCCTTGTTGAAGCGCTGGATTTCAAGTTTAAAAAAGTAATAAAAATTGTTTCCTTTTTATGACTGTTAGGTACAGATCCAATCTACTGAAAAACTTTCCTTCAATGGAGGTATTGATGAAGCTTCCAATATTTTACGAAATATCCATCATCAATTCATAATACATTTCCAATACCGGCTGAAAGGTTTCCAACCTACGACACTCGGTCAGAAGCGCGCAACCGTCGGTCGCGGTCGAGTTGCGGCGCGATGCGATTTCACGCGCGGGCTCGCGCGTCGGCGCTTCGTACGGAAATGAACTGGGCCTTTATGTTGTTATGAAAGATTTATGATGCAAAGTTATGGCACTGAAGTTTTTAAATCAACAAAGATACTGGCATGTAATTTCACTGAAAATTTATAATCTGTACAGTAAATGAAATATTTTGATTCACGAGTGTTAGGATATTTCAAATTAGAGTCGTGAAATCTCTGAAGAAAGTTACAGAGAGTGATAGAAATCAACTTAGAATCGATATTTTTGGAATAAAACGAAAAGAAACTAAGTGACAAGAAGAGCACCTCTGCACCTATTATGTAACTCTTAGTTCATTTTTACACTAAGCCCTCAATTTGAAAATAACCTACCGTATTAGACATTATATACTTTGTAACGTATTTATCAATTTCAAAGCAGAGACAAAGAACTCATCTCAACAAAGGGCTGAAAAGAACTAATAAGCCTCTTTGTCATCAGCTGAATGAGCACCGCTGTTTAATATCCTAACTCCCTAACAATATAACATCGAAAGTTTAATAAACAACCTGCAACCTACACCGTTCCACTCATAAACTTAATCCGTGCGCCGCTACAGTAATAAATCCCTCAACAAAACGTCAACCCCCACAATCACTCTAATAAAACCTCTTTCGAGTTCACAATATCTCCGCACTGTGGCGCCACAGTCGCATTGTGCGGAGGCGACCAATTGTGTACAACCCCTGACTGAGTGCTTAATTGACTACCGAGCGAGAGCTTTTTGGGAGCGCTCCGACTGTTTCCACTTACAACTCTTGCTCCCTATCCATTGCTGATTTTGTTACTGGCTCATCATTTTAAGTTAAAGAGAATCGTCGATAGAGTTGAAGCGTTGGGAGATGGTGGTTGTTAAATACATTGAAGGCAGGCCGATATCGGATTAAAGTGCATTGGAAATCAGATTTGTTGGCAAGTGATGGGATTGTGTGGGAGCGTTTAATGCCACTTAAGCTAGCCGATTAAGCAGGGCTCCATCCACGCGGTGGAACCACAAAAAGATGCTCAGATCAGTGAGAGTGGAAGTTA